>NC_053428.1:21149077-21477237 GCF_007990345.1 Gossypium hirsutum | reverse complement strand
GGGTGTTTTCCTTTTTGCTTGATGGGTAGCTAGTTTCGTTTTATTCTCCTTAATTTTGGCTATTTCTCTTTATTAGTAAACTTAAATTTCGTTGTCATGCTCGAGTAATTTTCATCTTTCTTGACGATTGCTGTTTTTAAGCTTAAACCGATAGGAAATTTCGTGGCTGCTTCTTTTGTTGGAACTGCTTACCCCACGTTTTCGCTGCCCTCCACTTTCATGTTGCATGGTGGTTCGTGGGAACTGTTTTTGTATCTGTGATAGTGGGACGTGTAATTGGTGGTTTTTTATGGGGAATTGTAGAAGTGGGAATCCAACTGATAATATCATAGTAAACCATGACTTCTACAAGGGACTGTACTCTTGGCATCCCAATTGCTGCAATGGCTTTATAGTATCAGCCAATTCTGGTAACCGGGTTGGATTGTCACCAAAGTCAGGTGGTAATTATGCAGTTATCAAAAATCGCACAGAACACTGGCAGGGTCTGGAGCAAGATATCACAAGCAAAATTTCACCAGGTTCTACGTACTCAGTTTCTGCTTGTGTTGGAGTATCGGGGCCCCTTTCAGGGTCTACAGATGTCATGGCAACCTTGAAGCTATTAAACCATGGTTCAGGAGCGAGCTATATGTTCATTGGAAAGTAATGATGTTTATTTTTATTGCATTACATTTCTTTGTATATAAACTTAACAAGGAAGTTTTTGTTAATGGCGTTTGTCATTGCAGAACATCTGTGTCAAAGGGAAAATGGGAAATGGTGGAAGGTATATTCTCATTACCAACAGTGCCTAATCAGGTTATATTTTATTTGGAAGGGCCTCCTCCGGGTGTTGAGCTGCTTATTGATTCAGTGGTTATTAGGTGTCCTAGTTCAAGCAAGTCAGAGGTAACATTGCCTTAGAGAAGTTTATCCTTTTTCTTTTCCATAACTGAGTATTGTAAAATGTTCATTTTCATAATGCTGAAATGGTCTATGAGTAGCCAACTGCCTGCGTGATCTGTCAGTAAAGTGCTAAACTGTTAAATTTGGTAACTAAGAGTTTAATATAAGGAAGCCTCAATCACCGAAAAAAAAAAGTATGAGTTATTTAATTTTTCATTTGTTAACTCCACTCCCTTCTGGCCAAGGGGAAAAGTAAAAAGAAAGAAGCCTGTTTCGTAGTCTTACAGTGATTTTTTGATCCCTTTGCCATCCTCTTTGTTTCAGAAGAGTACAAGCATAGGATGCAGTGCTGTTGGAGACGAGGTCATCATAAACCCTCAATTTGAAAATGGTCTCAGTAACTGGTCTGGAAGAGGCTGCCAGGTTGTTTTGCATGATTCTATGGCAGATGGGAAGATTTTACCAGAAACTGGGAAATTTTTTGCATCTGCATCAGAGCGCACTCAGAACTGGAATGGAATCCAGCAGGAGATCACTGGAAGAGTGCAGCGAAAGCTAGCATATAATGTAACAGCTGTTGTACGGATATTTGGTAACAATGTCACAACTGCTACTATACAAGCTACATTATGGGTCCACACACCAGATCGTGGTGAACAGTACATCGGAATTGGCAAGTAAGTTCCTTTATTTGTTTTATTGTGCATAGTACTAGTGTTTTTTTCACTCAAAATCTCCGGCCATTTACACGTTCTTCCCTAGATTTATTTGGTTTATGAAGATCCCATATGTTCCTTTGGTGTTGGGGTCTTGATGCTTTCTTTTAATATAATAGAGTGCAGGCGACCGATAAGGATTGGGTGCAATTGCAGGGAAAGTTCCTTCTAAATGGTTCTCCTTCAAGAGTAATCATCTATTTAGAAGGCCCACCTCCAGGCACAGACATTCTTGTCAATGCCTTAAGCGTAAAGCATGCCGAGAAAATCCCTCCTTTACCACCACCGATTATTGAGGTGAGTTGAATGATTTTGCTTTGGAATCTGTTATTGATTTTCTTGTACTTTAGAGAAGATATCGGATGCTTAGATTTGCTGCATGCTTTCCCACAATAAAACCCCTAATTGATATAAGCATGCACTTTTTGACAGTAGGATCTACATATTGAAGTTGATGCAGTTAAAAATAACCCAAGTGATGGTTTCCTGATGTGTTCTTATTTTCTTGTAGAATCCTGATTATGGAGTTAATATAGTTACAAATAGCCAACTAAGTGATGGAACCGATGGATGGTTTCCTCTTGGTAACTGCAATTTTAGTGCTGCATCAGGCTCACCAAAGATACTTCCTCCAATGGCTAGAGATTCCCTTGGTGTCCATGAACCTTTAAGCGGCCGCTATATCCTGGTGAAAAATCGCACGCAAACTTGGATGGGCCCAGCTCAGATGATCACTGATAAGCTGAAACTTTTCTTGACATACCAAGTATCTGCTTGGGTTCGAATTGGTTCTGGAGCAAGTGGTCCTCAAAATGTGAATGTCGCACTTGGTGTGGACAACCAGTGGGTAAATGGTGGACAAGCTGAGATTAAAGATCGTAGATGGCATGAAATCGGTGGTTCCTTTAGAATTGAGAAGCAACCATTGAAGGTTATGGTTTATGTCCAGGGTCCAGCTGCAGGTGTTGATTTAATGGTTGCTGGACTTCAGATTTTCCCTGTTGATCGTGTGGCCCGGTTTAAGCATTTGGCGAGGCAAACTGACAAGGTAATATCCAGTTGCAATTTCAGTAGTATTTGCTGTATCAAAAGTATGCTGACATTATAACTTCCAACGTTGGGTCCTTTTTTACCAAGCCTCTTGTGTATTTGTAGTCCTAGCTCACTTTTAACTTGTAAGGGGTTTCATTTGGCTTATGTACAGACTCGAAAGCGTGATATTATCCTTCAATTCTCAGGATCTGAATCAAGCAGTTTGTTTGGAACCTCTGTTACAGTCATGCAAACACAAAATAGTTTCCCTATAGGGTCTTGCATCAATAGAACAAATATAGAGAACGAAGATTTTGTTGATTTCTTTGTGAAAAACTTCAACTGGGCGGTGTTCGGAAATGAATTGAAATGGTATTGGACGGAACCACAAAGAGGAAATTTCAACTACAAAGATGCTGATGATATGTTGGCTTTATGTCAAAACAACAAAATAGAAACCCGAGGTCATTGTATTTTCTGGGAAGTTCAGTCCACCGTCCAGCAATGGATTCAAGCATTGAACAAAAATGACTTGATGAAAGCTGTTCAAAATCGTCTAACAGGCCTTCTCACACGTTACAAGGGAAAGTTCAGGCACTATGATGTGAACAACGAGATGTTGCATGGGTCATTTTATCAAGACCGGCTGGGCAAAGATATCCGAACATACATGTTTAAGACTGCAAATCAGCTTGATCCATCTGCCACGCTATTTGTGAATGATTATCATGTTGAAGATGGAACGGATACCAGATCATATCCTGAAAAGTATATTGAACAAATTCTTGATTTGCAGCAGCAAGGTGCACCTGTTGGAGGGATTGGGATTCAAGGACATATAGATAATCCAGTAGGACCAATAGTGTGTAGTGCTCTGGATAAGTTAGGCGTTGTTGGTCTTCCTATCTGGTTTACAGAGCTTGATGTGTCTTCCCTCAATGAACACATTCGAGGGGAGGATTTGGAAGTTATGCTTAGAGAAGCTTTTGCACATCCTGCTGTGGAGGGTGTAATGCTGTGGGGATTTTGGGAATTGTTCATGAGCCGGGACAATGCCCATCTGGTTGATGCAGAAGGTGAAATCAATGAAGCTGGGAAGAGATTTCTTGCTCTTAAACATGAATGGTTGTCTCATGCACACGGACGTATCGATATTCAAGGACAATTCGAATTCAGAGGCTTTCATGGGACATATGTTGTGGAAGTTGAAACTGAATCGAACAAAGTTTCGAGAACATTTGTTGTTGACAAGGGCGACTCCCCATTGGTGGTGTCCATAGATCTGTAAAATCGAATTATTATGAATAAAATATGGGATGAATCAAGATGTGACACAAAGTTAATATGAGAAGATAACTAAAGCAAATATCATATGAAAAATAACGTGATAAGTTATAACATGCTATAAAATTATTTATTCCTACATTTTATATTTCAAAATATAAATTTAATTGTTAACACTATTAAAATTATTTTGTTAACTTGAGATCCATTACATGACTATGGAGTAGTTTTTTTTTTTTAAATATCACGTTAATAAATTTAAGAGAATAATTTCAATAATTAAACTTGAATTTTAAAAAATAAAAAGACTAAATTTGTAAAATTAAAATAAAAAAAGAAAACAAGAACTTGAAGCATATATTAACCTAAATTATAAACCCTAAATTCCCATTTATAGTACTTTGAATAAAGAAAAGCAACCATGAAAGAAAAATCAAATCAGTTTAATAAATTAGGTAAAATATATTATAGATGACAAATAAAACACAATAAATAATCTCAAATAGATTAGGAAAATAATCGATGAAATGTGATATAAATTAATATATAACATAAAAAAAACCATTACTGATTAAACAAATTGTAGATTAATAAAATTTAATATTATAATTTTATAAACAATTAACTCCCGAAATTGCTTTGTAATTGTATGCATTCACTTAGTCTATCCTAAAAATTACCGAAAAAGCCCTCAAAATTAAAATGAATAGCATGAATTAAAAGCTGAGTCCAATGTTTTGAATCCCGGTTTCTCAACGAATTGGGGGATAACTTTTATATATTGTTATAGAGTTGGGAGAAAACATGGGAAATCATAAGAAAAAGCTTTGATTATGTATTAGTGAAACAAATTGCTCGTGGTCCTTCTCACAGAAGAACAAAATCTTGATGATTTGTCTCCCATTTTCCAATCTGGCAAGTACATGTATATCCCCTCCAAGAAAGTTTCATGAAATACGGCTGCTTTACCTTTTGTTTTGTCTCCCAGAGTAGTTTATTAGGTGGGTGAAAGGGTGGTGACTCAGCCCACTCCTTTCACTGTGAAAATAAAGTTGAGGTCCAGGAAGAGTGTCAAACTAGACAAGGCCCAAAGGTTCAGACAAAAACAAAAGGACTTGGGTTTTTAGTGACTAAAAAGAAAAGGAGAAAATGACTGAATATAGAAAAAAAATAGCAGCCAAGAAGGGATTAGACAAGCCCTCCAATTGAAAGCTGAAGTTAGAGAACTAGAAAAGAAAAAGAATGAAAGTTAGGTGGGAGAAATGGAAGTTCATGGACTCAAAATGGGGACCCCATTTTTTGATTTTGTATTGGATTCTTCCATCATTTCAGCTAAATATCCCAATTGGTAGTCTCATTCAAATCTGATGTCAAAATCCCAATATCATCTCCTGCATGTAATGTGTAAGAATCAACATCAGTTTTTGTTTTTTTATTTTACACATAGATAGCTGTAACTATTTATGATTTTTTTTATAATGATGTTCTTTCCAAAACTAAACAGGTACCATGTAGAATGACTTGATGTTTTGTGGGATAGGAAGCTGCAACATATTGCTATCTTAATCAAACAATTGAAGTGTAATATAATCAATTTGGACTCTCTCACCATCTACTCCTACCACTAAACCATAGACCAAGAAAAATAGATAAGTAGAAAAAAAAAGGGGGGAGGGGGGACTATTAACAACAGTGTTAACATATATATACGATATTTTAAGTTTTTCCTAAATCCAAAACACAAGTAAGATGCAGAGATATAGAATGTATACTGTATACATAAAGTATAAAAGTAGCTTGATGATGATGAGGGGTTCACAGCTTCTGAGATGCTGGAGGTTCAAATTTGGTGTGTTTGATTGGACCCGAAAACAGTATCTCTCTATCTCTCTCTCACATTGTCTCGGTCAAAATACATGGTTCTAATGGACCCCATTGCCCACATGGGCGTATAGTGGAAGGGTGTTGGGTCGTTTCCAATTCCACACAAGTGCACGTTAGCTTCAGTCGCTTCCCTAAAAACCTTTCTTCCTCCAAAGGAGAATGTGAGAGAGAGATGAAATGGAAAAAGGGAGGGGAGGGGTGGTTGTCTGTGAATGATCAAAAAGGAGGTAACATTTTATGTGACTGGGAACCGACCCCACCCCACCAAGTATATAAAAAATAAAAACAATTGTAGCAAAGAGTGGCAGAGACAGGGATTTATGAGATGTCTAGTGCATCGGGAAACAGCTCCCGCGCTGTTTTCGCGCGGCTCTCTCTGAAATGGGACCCAACACACAGGCCCTGCCATTGCCACCGCAACCATAAAAAAAAAAACTCTGAGTTTCTTTATGGGGCTTTGAAGTTTAAGGGATGACAAGGTGAGTTAGAGATCCACCATTGACATGCTTAGCAGCAGTAGTAGCAGCGGAAGTGGGAGTGCTTCATCTTGTCTTTCGTCTCTATAACATTACACAACTGCAAGCCTGCAACTTGTAGTGTGGGTTCAATTATATCTATATTTTTTATTATTTATTGTACTATCTGTCAATTTATAAATTAAAATTAAAATATGTTAAATATATATACCTTGTAGTTCAATTGGAAAAAAAAATTAATTTATCATTTTTAGTAAAAGATTATTATTATTTTAATGCGTTTTATTTATTTTTTCATACTTTTATATTTGTTTTTGGTACATAAAAATAGAGATCCAAGTTAAGCACGCAACAAGCCATGTCCTGAGTTATCTGAAGACTCTCTGACAGATCCATTGAAGAATCGGTCTCAATCTGCCTACAATCGTCTTCGACAAAACTTTTATACGACGAGTTAAACAAACTAATAGGTCGGAACAAGGAAATCCTATGCGTCGTAGTTGTCTTGGGAATCAAGACTAACATTACTTTCAAAACCGAATCATCAAAACAACTCGTAGTAAACGCTTCCTGTACAACAGACAACAATGTTTTGCTTACCATGTCCCAGTATTTCTGAAAGAACAAAAGTTGAAAACCATCCAACCGCGGGGATTTCAAAGCCTTCATTGAAAATAGTGCATTTCGAACCTCCGATAAAGAAACTATACTCAATAGATTTTCCTTCTCCGATTATGAAAAACTTGATCGAAATCTTCCATAATCACCCAACAAAGGTTGCACCTCCCTGTCCATAAAAAGTTGTCAGTAAAAGTCAACCACATAAACGTAAATCTGATCCCGATCCATAACCCATTGATCCTCAATAATCAACCCAACAACTTTATTTCTATTTCTTCGTATTAGCGTAGTCAAATGAAAGAACTTGATATTCCATTCACCATGTACAATCCAATCTAATCTAGATTTCTGAAGCCACAACCCTTCCTGAGTCAAAATATTTTCATATTCAATCGATAGATTTTTTTTTCCAACTGTTGCAAGAAGTCCGAAGTTAAATAACAAGGACATCAAGTTGACCATTCCATAGCATAATCAAATTATATACATGCCACATTCTTTGGAACCAAAATATATAATATATTTCTACCATTCAATTATAGTGTGACGTCCGCAAAAATTTTGGAACCAAAATAACATATTTCTACCGTTCAATTATAGTGTGACGTCCACAAAGATTCAACTTTGTGAGTTCCACAAATTAAATATCTACAAGTAGAAGAAAAAACTAAAACAAACATATAAATGCTTAGTGATTTCAAATGAAAAACACAAGGTTTAGGCATACTAGCTACCATAAATTTGACATACATTTGACTAACCTTAGCACATAATGTCATAATTAGGAACATGACAACATTGACATCCAAATAGGTTAGACATTATAACATATCATGAATATCATCAATTCATACCAAATCATACTTTACCATCTCACTTGCATACATCAAGATACAAAATCATGTTATTTCAATATAAATCACAAATCATAATACCATATTAAATTAGTTCACTTCTTTTTCTTCTTTTTTAATTCAATATCCAATTTTAGTATTTCGCCCAATGAAACACTAGTAAAATGAACTCAGATACACAGGTGAACTACACTACACTAAGGCACTGAAGTGCAAAACCCATGGGCATCAAATATATAAACATTTCAAATACATTCTTTCACCACACCAAAGTTTTCGTAAAGACGTATAATATTCGATAATATGCAACAGATGTTGGATCTTAATATAACCTTTAATAATCTTTGTACAATCACATATTTCGTACAAGCACGCATAATCCTTTATTGGCATGTCAATCATATCATAACATTTTACTAAGTTCATATGGATATCAACTATTCATATTTGCAAATTCAACCCTATAGTCATTTCCAATTACATATCATATCATGTAATCATTTTCAATTACATATCATACCCTGTACAATGTATTATAACATAGTAAACATATATCTCTATGTCAATATTCATTAACATATCAAATTATTTCCAAGCATAATAATAATGAAACAAACACAAACATACATATAACACAAGGGAAGGTAGTAAGTTCCAATTGAACTTACCTTTTTGAAACACAAAACGAGTAGATTCTTCATGGGCTAATCCATAATTTTAGTTTTTTCCCTATTAACTCCAACTTAATCCAATTCTTGATTTATACACATATTTTATATACCAAATCCATACTAAACATTAGCAAATATTGTCATGAGATGCATGATATTAAATAAGTTCATTTTTTATTTCCCTCATATTTTACATTTTATTCAATTTTGTAATACCCCTCACCTGATTCGATTATCGAAACCAAGCTATAGGATGTTATAACAGTCGACGAAATAATTACATGCAACATAAAATTCAAATATTTCAAATAACATGCAATTATTACATATCACAAACAAAATCAAGTTTAAATCGAGCTTACGAAAGGTCTAAAATTAACCCTAGAACAAACAGGGATCAAACTGCAACATTTTCAAAAGATAAAGACACTCATGTAAAACGAGTGTCACACGGTTGTGTTCGCAGGCTGTGTAACTCGCTAAAGTTGTGTGGATCAAACACTAAAACTTCATCAAAAGTCACATAATCGTGTGCCTGAACCATGTAACAAACTGAGGTTGTGCAAATTATAAGTGACTAAATCTACAATACTCGCACGGGCATGTGGCTGGCTCATATGGCAATTGAGAACCATATGGCTCCAAAGCTTTCTACATTTCAGTGGTCACACGACCGTATGGAACAAAAATATGTCATCTTAAATCTATTGCATACCAATATAAACTTTTAACATGTTGGTGCATACTTGCACCTTTAAACCTGCACCAAAACATACTAAAATATGTACCCAAAGCGTTCATTTACATATGCACAAAACTATCAAGAATTCAAACAAGAAGTGCACTCCAAATTAACATCTAATTCCAACCATTTCATCTCTAACATTTACCACTCATAAATTTCAATTATAGCCCAATTCAATGTTATACATCCATGTACCAAAACCATCTATTCCATTACCAATTCCATAAGCAACTGTACTTAGCTACCATCACATTTCCATAACTAAATAATATACCATATCAAACATGTTAAGGTAACTTTTACACATCCAAATTGGCCATTTTTATGCTTCAAGCATAAGTTGCCAAATTACTATCATATACTATTCGAAATTATTATTTTCAAGCAACCAAAAACCATTAAAATTCTTGATACATCTCTATAAGTATAAAAAGCAAACATATGTACAAAACAAGCTCTATTTATATGCCACATAACCGTGTCTGAAACGTTTAAAATACTATTGAATCAGAAGTTGGGTAGTGTGTGCTCCGAGTTGATTCGATCGACGAGTTCTGTAAAAGTCTCAACTATAGAAACAGAAACAAAAAATGGAATCGAGTAAGCATTATATTTTCTTAGCAAGTTCATAGGTTAAAAAACTATAGAGCTTACTGGAAATCACAGTTAATATGCCAACTTAAATAACTACATGACTTTCCCGTCAACACAATCGTGCATTGAGTTTAACAAATACAATACTTTAACATTTCGAATTGTACTATACAATTCCATTCAAAACCAATTTATTAAAAAATCTATCAAATTCATCATTTACATTCTTCCAATTACATATATAAATACATCTCTGTCATCAAAGATATTCTTATACAATCTTTTACCTTTTCATTAACATTTTAGCCCATTGAACTAGAAAAAAACAGATACGAATACACGGGTAACCACCAAAACACACCTGATTACTTGTCTGAGCGAAACACACACCTGAGCACCAAAGTGCTAAGCCCATTGACACATGTCAACATCCCCACTGAACACACCAATGTCTCCAAAGAGACAAACAGTAACAGTGGTCTTCGTAGAGACAAACTTGGTAATCTGTAACAAATGTTGGATCCTGATTTAAACAGTAAATTCTCCGTACATTAATATCATCTCATATCATATCATGTACAATGCACAAATAACACTATTGGCATGCCTATTTATCCTATCCTATAAAACATTTGTCTGAGCACTTTTAACACATTTAATCACTTATTTACAATTCAGTCCATTTTCACCTTTAGTACCTTTTTTAATTCAATTCAAAACATAATCACATAATATAAATTCATAATTCAAACACATATATTACACATATATGCATAACTACACCATATGAACTTACTTGGAAAAACTATATTAAACGAGGTGTCAAGGACTAGTATGCAATTTTCCCTTTTCCTCGATTAAGTCCTTGTTGATACGAATCTTGATCTAAACTGTAATTCGTTCCAAATTATTAGTTATAAACATTTTATAACAGTTTATCTAATGCATATGATATCCTATTATTACTTTTCATAATTTTTCCTAAAGTTTTGCACTTTATTCAATTAAGTCCCTAAAATCGAAACAAACATATCATTCACATTTAAGATTAGTTTTTGAAACCAATATCAAATTCATCCCTCTACAACCCTCTAATAATTATATTTACAGAAATTCATCACTAATTTTGAAATTCTTACACTTTAGTCCCTATGTGCAAAACTAACAATTATGCAATACATTCTAGCCTCCATAACAAACCTACGAAATCCTTTCATGGCTAAAAGTTACCCTAAAATAATTACCCTTAGAATGATGCAACTTCTTCCTTAGCATTAAAGGTTCCCTGGTATCCAACCTAACCTAAATTCTCATGAAATTATGCAATACATTCCGACCTCCCATAGCATCATATTCTAACATCCTCATAACATTGCCCAAACTTTTGTCCAAGTTCTCAAAAGCAAAACCCGGTGACAAATCATGCACTTTAACCCGAAAGTCGACAAAGAATAAATCAACACTTTTTAGGTTATTAAAGGACTAAAAGCTTGATAAAACTGAATAAGATACAAACCCGAATGACCTATCACCCTTATTGTAGGACCTTGAAAAGGCTTCCACAATGACAATGGTCAAATAGCATTTAAATTGATCGCCCGCTCACCAAAAAACTTACCCACTAGACAGAGGTCGTAATCAATATCATCCATAATAGCCTCCTCAACCTCAACAATCAACTATGCCTCCTCCCTATCCTGGATTGACATTTGCTGAAAATTTTTCATAGAAGAACCTAAACGCATCATAGACCCAGAGCACTGATCTTAGCCAATAACATTGACTTCACAAGACCAAATCTTGTACAATGACACAACGAAAAACCTCACACAAAAATTAGGGAAATGCTATTTTCAAAAATACCCTAAGTTACAAGACTTATAAATATTATTTTAAAATACAATTTTTAAAAGCAATGTTAAATTAACCTTTTAATTATTAATTAAAAAATGTTATTTTATTGAACTTAAAAGACGTTATAGTAAATAAAATAGAAAATGAAGATTGAGTAGTAATGGCTATGGACATCACAATAAATTATAATATAATATATGTATACTCCTCCTTCAAATTTCTTTTTCAAAGTGCAATTAAAGAAAAGAAAGAAGATTCTCTCACACACTTTCTTTTCATTATTGTTAACCTTATTTCTCAAATTGGTGTAAGTGTATTTATTTACTACCATACATATCTCTATCATGTTTTATGCATGGAAGATATATTTTTTTTTCATGGAGTATATACCTACATCTAATTTAATATTTATTTATATTTAAGCACTTTATTAAATTTGTGTTTCTTTGATCGTCAATTCAAATGTAAAATTATAAAAATATTTTTCTTTCAAATTAGAATTAATATTATTATAGTAACATTTTTGTTTTTTTTATATTTTTATATTATCTTTAAATAAAAATAATTAAAAATTTCAAATCCAATGTTCAAACATGTGTTAAATAGTATTAAAATACAAGTTTATTACCACTCAACCTATATTTATTTTTGAATAAAATTAAAAAAAAAAGAATTTTCTTTCACCCTTGTCGTGGATGTGACAAAATCTAGTATAGATAATGTTGTTGATTGAATTGGTGTCATAAATTAACTCAATATTTAATTTTTAAATGAATTATTATATTAACTCAATATTAATTTTTTTATGTTATTTAATTTTCCTTTCACAAACATTATGACATTTTAACGTGTTGTAGAAAAATGATAATACTATGATAAAAAATTAGAATGCATTTAGTATTATTAATATGATATAATTATCAATTTAAATTTTTTTTACTTATAATTTAAACTAATTTTTTTCATTTTAATTTTACACATATTGTAAATACGTTATAAAATATTGTTAATTTTAAATTATATGTTTTCTTTTATTTTTTATGTTATATTTATCTAATTTTTAAATATGTGGGAATGATAGAATTTCTAATATATTATAAAAGTTACTGCGGTCTCAATGTATTTTTATGTAAGTCAAAGAAAGAAGGCTTAATTAAAAGATGTACTAATTATGAATCTCATTTTTTATCTTTTAGTCGTTAGTTTTTTTTTTACTTCAATTTGTTAAAAATTTATTATTATACTTAAAAAACATAAAATTTAATTTAATTTTTGATAAATACTTCAACTTGGATTCTTGATTTTTACCTAAAATGCATATAAATTATTATATTATTTATTAATTTTGTGCGCTAAACTACTATTTTTTTAATTGGAAAATTAATGGGAAAGTTGAATACAAATTGACTTACTTCTCTGTAAAGGGCCAATTAGAATGTAACATATATTGTAAATTTTTTACAATGAAATTGCGGTCCACAATATTTTTTTTAAAAATAATATAACATTCAACACTTAAATTTATTTTCATAATTTCATATTTGACTTTAATTTTTTAAATTTGATATTTAATTTTTTTTAATTTGGTATCAAATTGGACAACAAAAAAGAATTTAAATGTCAACTACAAAAATATTAAATTTAGATACTAAATTAAATAAAAAAATATTAAATACCAAATATTATATCAAACATACAATAAAGTATAAATATTGGAATCGAACACTTCAAGGTTATGAGAATTGAGTTTCCAAAAGAGAATGATGCTTCCTTTAGTAATTGCGAAATCATATAAAATTTAATTAGTACACATGATATGTATATAAATATATATAATAAGCATTAATGTATATTCAATTAATTAGCATATATGAGTATGTGATTTTTATATAAATTAGTATAATAATATTAACATATAAAATTAAATATTATATAATGCTGATAATGTTAATGAATGATTTTCTATTTATTAATCAATACTATACGTAAAATTTATTAATTTCAATTACTTAATTAAAATAAATTCAAATTAATGATGAGTAATTATATTTAATATATATAATTTTTTACTAAATTACTTAAAAACATTAAAAAATATGTTTGGTAAAATTTTTAAAACAATTGGTATGATAATTATGTTTTAAAATATTATATTAATTAGTTTTACAATATCTTTTACTATACTATTTTTAAAAAATTCAAATATTATTTTTTCTAACAAGAGTTAAACTGCAAATTTATCATCATGCTGTAAATAAATATTGAAATTCATCACTGTACTTTATTTTTATTGATATTTGCCCTTGTTTCTTTTTTTTAATAAGTAAATTTGACACTAAATTTTTATGTTATTAAATTTTACCACTAAACTTTAAATTTTATTAATTTTTGCCACAAATTTTCATTTTTTTAATTAAATTCTATCGTTGGATATTGATTTTGAAAATTTGAAAACAAATTTCAATAATAAAACTTCTTTAAAACATTTTATTTCAATACTTAATAATAAGTTAATTTAGAAAATATCAAATTTTAATAAAATTTAAAATTAATGAAACTAATACTTGAAAATTAATATATATTTTATAAAATAACCGTTTTCTATATTTTTATTTTGACATTATATTGTTTTACTTATTAATGTTAAATGTTAAGATGAAATAAAAAAAAAAGGAATTTTGTTGAATTCTTTTGAAGTTATTTTGAATTAAATTTGAGTATAAAATTTTAATCAAATGTCAAAATTTAGAGACAAAATTCAATCAAATAAATGTAAAATGACAAACTTTAATATAAGGTTAAAACATAGTGGTAAATTTGCCTTTAATTTATAAACACGATAATAAATATCAATTAAAGTAAATTATAGTGGTAATTTTTAATTTCACCTAAAATATAGTGATATTTTTGCACATTTAAAATTTAGAGGTAAACTTTTTAAAAAAAGTTACAGTATATTTTATTGATGCATACAATCAACGCGTGTATTGCACGGGTAAGAAAACTAATTAGTAATTATATTTGCTTTTAATTTCCCTAGCTTTTTTTTTTATTTTAGGGTAAACAACATTCACAATTAGTAAGTTATTAGTAAGTTTACATTTTGATTACTCAACTTTAAAATGTTACAAAATGGATATTGAACTATTCAAAAGCTTTTATTTAAGTCATTGAAGATTGAACTATTTGAAAGTTTTTTTTTTAATTTTATTTAAGTCATTGAGTTATTAAGTTTTTTTAAAAGTCCAGCTAACGAGCTCCAAGTGAGGATTTGATGATCGGTACGATGAATTAGTACCGATCGACAAGTCGAAGAATAAGCCTTGGATCCAAGTTGATCTAACAGTTAGTGTTAAAGATTGAAAAAGAAAGCTATTTGGATTTTACTTTGCTGATTTGCAATGTTCAAAGTTGTTTATAAAAAAAATTGAACAATAGAAGAGAAAAAGAATAAGAGCTTTTAACTAGTGTACGCAATGTAAACAGAGATGGCCATACAAAACAATTTTAACATCTCAATAATTTAAATGAAAATTTTAGAATAGTTCAATGACCATTTTATAACTTTTTGAAATTGAGTGACTAAAATATAAAATTACTAATAATTTAGTAGCCTTGAATGTAATTTACCCTTTATGTTATAGGTACAAAGTACAACCCTTATTTTAATTAAATATAGAACCCATATAACTTTTCTTTTTCATAAAAAGCATAAAAAGTTGTTTTACAAACTCAAATTTCCTTGAGAAGGAATCATAATTAGTGTAATTAGTAGACATAAAGATGGAATAATATATATTTACCTAATAAAGCAAAAAAACAAAAAAAAAAAGCTAAGTTAGCTTTTAATTTGTTGCCACTATTAAAATTAAATGCTAATCAAGCAGCTGGAATTAATGAAAAGGAGGAGGAAAGACAAAACCTAATGATCCTATTTTGCTATGAAATCAAAGTATATGGGTGCTCCATATCATTCCACAAAACAAAACTTAAAAATTTGGTCATTGCTATTTGCAATGGGAATCAAAATTTTATTTTATTTTACTAAAAAGCCCTAATTTTTTTTATTGATGGCTTAAGGTAAAATGTTAATGTTATTGTATCTAAAAATTTATATTTCCACCTTTTCATTTTTAAACATATTTTTTCGAATAAAATGTAAAATATACGTATTCAATTAAATTTTCTATATTTGGACCGACTTTATTTCATTTTAAATACTTAAAACATGAATGATGAATATAAATTGATGTTGTTGAAAAATGCACATACTGAAAATGAATTTAGCTCCGATTTGAATTACATCATAAATGACTTCAAAACTCCTAAGCGCTAACCACCACCACACAACAATAAATAAATAAATAATCAAACATTAATTACGTCGATTAAGCTTAATTAATGTATATATATATATCATTTTTTTCGTGCTTTTGATTCTCATAAGATTCGGTCAGGATATATTTATAATTACCTGCTAATTGTTTTTACTAGTTATGTTTCCTTCAATACTTCTAGCATATTATTTATTTTATTAAATTTAATAAATATATTCGCTTTTTTTAATAATGGTTATTTAAAAAAAAATTATCATCTTAAGTTCATAACAAATGCTAATATATATATATTTTATCAATACTTAAATTTGATTTCAATATTCAATTGGGTACTTGAATTTTTTTTATTTTAATTTGATGTATGATTTTGGCTTCAATGTTTAATTTGGTATCAAGACCAAATGACATTACATGGTTTAATGAATGTTTGACACTTATGCTCTAATAAAAATATATGTACTTAATTAGGATAAAACAAAGCACATGTACCAAATTAAACATAAAAATTACACTCAAGTATTTAACTGAGATAAATTAAACTCAAGTGTCAAATTTAAAAAATTGAAGTACAAAAATAAACATTAAAATCAAAGTTGTTGCGACAAAAAAAATTCCAAATACTGAATTAAATATCAAAATATATTAATTAAAATTGCCGAAAGTTGAAATTCTATAAAGTTTAGTGAATGTAGAAAATTGCTGGATCCAACCTGACAGGCATCAAATTGAATTGAAAAAACTTTACCAAATGATAAAAGACCACATTTGACAATAATATCAATCGTTTCGGCAATGTTTTCCATTTAATGCACACCTTTGGTCAGTGCTATCCTTTAAATTTCCTGAAATCAATTTTAAATATTAAATTATTAAACATCATATTTAAAAAAATAATTATATAATTTTATATTTACAATAATACCTATTCAGCCAAATCAAGAGTTTAATCTAACAAAAGAGTGTGAATGAACAAATTGGTTTGTTGCTTGATTTCCGGAGGCAAACAAAGGAATCAGGAATGTTATGAGTATATTATTATAATCTAATTCCAAGGTTTAAAATCTGAGAAATAATGGAGGTTGATGTGTCACTTCACTTGTTTTGTTCAATCGAAATCATATTATGTAAAAATGAACCATCTTTTTGACTATTAGATTAATATACATATAATTGCATAGCAAATTACAAAGATTAAATATTATAATATGCTAAGTGTTTAGAAGCACTATTCTTTTATCTCACACAAAGTTGCTTCAAGATGACATGACAGGAACAGCTCATTCAAATGATGATTGAAGATGATGATTTGACTGGGAAAAGGCAAGCACCAATAATAGACAACTCAACTGTACATCATCTCCAAACCCCCCCCCCTTCACCTCCCTTTTATGTAGATTAGAAACCAAAGAAAGGAACTTTGATCAAATTAATCATGAATTGAACTCATCTGCTCTTTTACTGGGTTTGATGTTAAGAAAGTGATGGTAATTAAAGTAGTAGTGATTTTGCAGGGCAATGGCAGGCAAGTGATTGCACATACTATAGAGAACAGTGCATGGAGAAGCAGCAAAGAAAACAGCACTGTGACTGAATTCAGTGAAGGACAAATGAATATGGAGAGTGAAGTTGATTATTTTTTCCCTTTCCCTGCAAGGTTGCTGTTGAGTTTTAGACATGTCCAATCCTCTTCAGAAAGTATTAAATAAAATAAAAAAAATGGGGCAAACAAAGCAACACTAGAAACCAAATTGATAGCTTCTCTCTTTATCATTTCGGCCCCTCCCTTAATTATTTATTTATATAGCGCGCGACTATCGGGGGTGGAAGAGGCTATTTTATGGCCTGTGGGCCTCCGTGTCTCTCCAACTCTTTCAGATTCGTGAGACATTCGATGAATTTACACTTTGTAATGAAATATTAATTATGGTATAGTGATTTGGCGAAAAGAAGATGATAGCAGAGGAGCAAAGGAGGCCATGCCAGGCAACTTTAAACAAAGCTCTTCCAGTTTCAGTTGGGGGTGTTGTTTTAATTTTGCCTCCCATACCTACTTTACTGCCAAATGGTCATAAAAAACAGTTGATATGTTGGTTAGACTGAAGCTAGGGGGTGGGGGGGCTTTTTTGCACAGTTAACCGTTGAAAATAACTATTATGTACGCAACTTCTATGTTCTTCTATTCTTAAACTACCTTTTACGACTGCACAAAAACAACCCCATGAAATCACACATTAATATCAACACCTAGCGCTTTAAACTTTTAATCACCATGGATACTTTGGTGGTTGGGAAAAATGCTTCAGAGGTGGATATGACCTTGTTAGATTAAATGATAATTTTTTTTTTACTAAAATTTTAGTTTTAAGTTCCATCTGATTGAATTCCAAATTTAATCAGTTTTAATGTCCCAATCAAATTTTGGGGGAAAAAAACCAGTCCCATATGAATGTATTGCTGTTTGTAAGTTTCTTTTTAGGTTACAACCAAAACTTAAATTTTGAATTTGATTAATTATTGGAAGTGAAAGATATACATGTTGCTTTCTTTTTTTGGTATGTGTCATGTCTTATTAAATTCATGTCTGAATTTTTTTTTTAAAAACGGGGTGAAAAAAAATTTAAACTAAAATGGATATTTTGAAAAAGAAAAATCGGAAAATTATAAATCAATTTGAATAGAAATGTACGATTTATAAAATATAAGTTAAATCTTATGACGTGAAAATAAATATTTTATATTTAAAATAGTGAAAAATAACTTAAAATATTTATATAAAATTGTTTTCAAAAAAGCATATTATTGATTACTTTTTTTTTTTTTGAAAACATATTCTTTTAAAAATACTTAACAAAACAAGTTTAAAACTCTGCCAAATAATATTAAAATCGTAAACTAAAAAACTCAAATTACCATAAACAATTCAAAAATATATATATAGAATGAAGTAAAGCAATAGCATTAGCAGGTTTCCACATTTGGTAGTGAGGAAGCATGATAGATTTGGTAGAACAACAATATATATAAAATAATAAGAAAGTGAAGGAATATTTTGCTCATAATATATGATATTACTTGTTGCTTTGTCTTATTAATCCAATAAAACTCTTCCAAAGGGGGAGGAAATGAATGAAACATGAAGTGCCCTACACATATCAATCTTACATGATTTTGTTTTCCAATTATAATGGTGAAAGGCAATTAAATATGATCTTGACATTTAATTTTCCCTTCCACTCTTCCTTCTTTTGTATAATTACAGCCATAATGGAAATTCCATTGATAGTAAGGCTTAGGTTGTTACATTCATTTTCCCTCCCTCCATCCTTAAATTGTCTTGTATGTAAGTCTCAAAGCTTTTTATTCAAGCCTTGCATTTTATGCCTTAATACGCAATTATGGATGGACTTAATTAATTCAACACTTCACTTTCTTTCTTTTATATTTAATCCTTCACTTGTGCGGTTTTAGACAAATTTGATATTTAATCCCTTAATTACAATTTATTAAAATTTAATTATAGGTTAAAATTCACAACCCCGTTAATTGTTATTATTAAAAGTGATTGCATTTTTTTTTATTGTTATTCAATTATATAATCACTGATGCCTAAAAGTTTAGTTAATTATATTCAATCAATAATAACTTTATATACTAATCAAATGCTTGAAAATATATGTTTTTTTAAATTTCAATATTATCAGTAATGATTTATCAATGACATTCGTATAAAATGTTTGATTGAATAAATTCTACAACTTACAAATTAATCTCAACATAATTGGAAAAAAATACAATTTAAATAACAAAATACTATTTTTATATTAATAGAATTATATAGACATTATATATTTTTAAATAAAATAAAAACTACTTTCCTAAATATTTGAACTTGTTAACTTTTCCAACACAATCAACACCTCTCTAACAAAATAATTTATACTTCTTTTACTATCAATAATTATTATTTTTTAAATTATCAAGTAACTTTAAAAAAAAAAATAAAGTTTTCCTGAAAAGAAAAAGAGACCAATGGTGATAACCTTTTTTATTTAGTTAAGGTATAGAGGATTAGAGGTGAAAATGTTAGGAATTAATTTTACACTGGGCCGGGTTAGGCACAGCTTAAAGGCCCGCCCGAAGATTTGGGTAAAATTATAAACACAAAAAAAGAGTTTGGGCAAAAAATAAGGCCTATTTAAAAAACGGGTCGAGCTCAGGTAAACATTTTCTGGCCCGGGCTTGGCCTGAATTTGCAAAAAGAAAAAAATGTTGTTTTCCCACTGTTTTGTTATTATTTTTTACTGTTTTTTCATTGTTTTGTTGTCATTTCACTGTTGTGCTGCTACTATTTTATTGTTATTGTTTAAATATTGTATAATTTTTATTTGCTTGTTAAGTTGCACCTGTCTTAATGTTATTTAAGTATGAAGATTTTTTCAAATTTATTTTCAATTTGTTTGGGAACATTTATTTTAATGTTTTTTATGTATTATATTTTAAAAAATGTATATATAAAAAACAATATAAAAATTTAATGCGACTAGGCTCGGGTTTTAACATTTTTATCCAGGCCAAATTTGGATAAAAATTTAGGTCCATTTTCAGGTTGCGCTTATCAAACGGGTCTAAATTTTATCAAAGCCCGGCTCGAACCTAACCCGACCTATGATTTAGTGTAGGGTCCATTTGGATTTGATATAACTCTTAATGGCACATTTTATGTACTTTTATTGCCCAGAGGTATCTCAATGGTTTTGTTTAGATTGCACTCTATCTACTAAGAAATTAAATATTGCAGCAATAAAATTAAAATCAACGGTGAAATATATCTTTGGATTTAAATTCAATTGTAACAATGAGACGAATGTAAGAAATGGCTTTTAAAGATATAGTATCAAAATGAGTGTATATGTACAATAAAGTCTTTAAAAATATTTGACATTTTAAAATTAATAAATTATTTATATCTCAAATGTTTTTTAATAAATAAAAGTTATAAAAAAATAGTATTGTTTCAAACATTTTTTTCCTTTACTTTTAGTTAATTATATAATGAATGTTTTTATTAGTTTATCATATAAAAACAAATCTATGCATTCATTAAATAATTATACAATATTTAAATAACAAAATGAAATAAGGAAAAAAAATAGATTTTTTTTATACAACTAAATACCATTATCCTTTCCAAAGGGAAGGATGAATGAATAACTAGAAAGGTAAGGTTGGCTATGATAATTGTTTTTCAATGAAATAGACAATTTGTAATAGAATGTGCTTTATTTTCATGGATAATAATTAAACCCTCGACCTCATGATTAAGGGAATAGATGAGCACCAGTTACACCACACATCATGGTTTATTTATTTTTTATTTGTCTTGCACTATATTTTACATTGTATGTTTTTTATTTTTAAAAAAATTAAATAACTTTATCAATTCAATATTTGTATATTATTATCAATTCTCAACATATATATATATTTTTTTATTTTTTAAATTAAAAGATTTTGAATTATTTATTAGTTTAGTTTTTAATTATTTTGATAAAAGGTTTGAATATTTTTATTTCATATAATAGATATTTAAATATATAAAATAATGTACCTATTATTCTAATGTGCATAATTAATTATTTGGTAAATTATTAAAAAATTTCATTATATATGTTTAAAAGTTATTTTCTCTCTTCATTATATATAATTCACTCTTTCATTACCGCTGTTGCGATTAAATTCAAATATATATTCTACTACTAATTTTAATTCAAAACTACAATAGTAATTAATCTCAATACACATTAAAATCATAATTACAATTCCCGGTTTAAAATTAGGGTATACTCCCGCCACCTCAACCTCAAACTGTGATTCAAATTTTATTGTGCATGAAAATTTAAATTGTTTAAGTTCAGTTGATTAAACTTAATTAAATTTGTGAAAACTTTGTTATTCATAATCGAGTTTAAGTTGTAGTTAAAGATTTTATAACATTAATGAAAACTTTAAAAAAATTTAAAATACATAAATATAATTCATTTTAATCTCAACTTAACAAGTTGAACCAATTTTGATTTTTTTTAAATATATGATATATGTTATCTCATTTACAGTTTAACCATGATTTTTTAAAAAAAATAAAATAATAATTTTAATGCCTAGTGTTGATATCAAGTCAAGAAAAGAATAATTCCATGCCGAAATGATTAAAGTTTAAGCAACAAATGTTGATAAACTTCATCAAATTGACTTAGACGGAATCTATCTATTTAACATGTATTATTTTTATTGCAAAATTCTTAAATTTTCAACCGTAGAAATTATTTCATTTAAATTAGACAAACAAGTAACAAGAAGCAATTTGTTTCTGTTTGGTTTTTAGTGAAGGGTGCGGGGGAAATGATTAAATTTTATTATTTACTATCATTTATTGTTGTAATCATATAGTTTATTCAAAGAGTACTTGATATCCAAGGCGAATCTAAAGGGTTGGCATGGGCTTAGCCTCTCTTGAAATCGAAAATTATTATTTAGACTTCTAATTTTTTTTATTTATAATTTTAAATTAGTAAATATAAAATTATATTTTTCCTCCAAAAATTATAAAAAATTAATTTAATCATTTAAAAATTATAAATATATAGAGTATAAAAAATTAAAATTTGATTCGACCCCCCCTAAAAGATTGTTCTGGTTTCCCCTGCTTGACATGTGTTTTCTAATAGAATTAACATTCCAATGAACTAACCTAATTAACTAGTGAATCTTGAACTAGCTTGCAAACCTTAAAAGACTATGTGTTTCTGCTAAGACAATGTGAGGTCCACGTAAGAGCTTAGAGTCATTGATTGCCTTATACTGGAATATAGCATCGTCGCTATCAAGAAGATCAAATCAAACTTCCATGTCAATAGCCTTTAAAATATATAGCTAAGGCTGTCTCCACTTATAAAATGATACATACAAACAGCTTATACTCTCCCGTGTACACACTTTTTCTTCCTCAATCTTAAACTCTCCCACAAAAAAATCTTCTTCCTAACCTTCACCTAAGTGCTCCTCCATATAAACCATCATCTGTCAATCCAAGCTTAATATAAATAATTGGTATAAATATTTTGTCAATACGACACTTAATTATTTTTTAAACTAAATTTTATTATTAGCATTTCAAAAAGTCAAATAACTTTTTTTAATAGGAAAGTTGATTAAAACATTAGTTATTTTTTTTCAATGATGTTAGTGTGACAATCTATATGTATGTGTAATTCATATTAACATGATACTATTTGTCATACATGTCACATTAACAAATAATTTAAAATTATTAAAAAATTAAAAAATAATAATAATAAATTCATAAAAATAAAGAAATATAAAATACATATAAATTGCCATACGAGTGGTCATGTTTAAAGATATAGCGTTTTAACTAGTATTTCTATTTAAAAAACAACCAACCATTCAACTATTTTTGAAATATTAATGGTTAATTTATAAGAATAAAATATAGTTGATAAAAATCAAATTAATTAAAGATGTAAAGGTTAAAATCTAAATTTATGATGATATGAAATAATTTTAAAAAGTCATAAGACAAAGATGTTGAAGTGAGTTTATAAAAAATCATAAAATAATATATGTTCAAAAGGTGTTTGTATTGTAAGTTAAGGAGTGGCATTCTTCTTAAAATAATTGAAGGAATTTAAGAAAATAAATGATTAGGTTAGGAATAATTTAGTGACTATAGTTGCTCAAATGAGATAATTGAATAAAACTTTAACAACATGTGTTTGTAAAGTTAAGATGGTGAAATAAATAAAAAAATAAAAAAAAAATACAATAGGTCTCCATTATCAATTGGCTGAATTTTAAAAATATAAAAAATATATAACTAAATTTCTATATTTATATAAAAAAAACCTATTAAATATTTAGTGATGATGTATCTAGTAGTCTACAGGCAAATCATTTCCGTAGGCTGATTATTGACCAATAAACCCTGGTTTGAAAACTCTTATCGATAACAATGATCACACTTAAATTAAACATAAAGGTAAAAAAGGAAAACCCCTCTAGTCTGGTTGATGTAACATTTTCCTTTAAAGTATAGTATATGAAAACCTTTTAGTAATTGAGTGAACAGTTTGCTCCTCTATTGTCAAAGTGTGAAACATTTGAAAAAGCAACTACTAAAATATTGAGTGAATGAATACATTGGTACGTCCTAGAGAAGGAAGTGCAATAATAATAATAATTATTATTATTATAAAGGAAAATTTAAAAATAAAAAATCTACTTGCCTTATCTCGTGGTCGTGCCTTGCCTTTATTATTTTTCAAATATTTCTTTTTCTTTCAACAAAGAACGTCTTGTCAACCACCCAATGCCACGCAGTCGCCTGCCGGTTCCGGCTTACGCTTAACTTATCCTTTTTTCTCACCCTTCAACCTTCGTTAGATCAACTCAAAATAACTCTTTATTCTTTCTTCTTTATTTTTTTTGTTCCGTTCTGGGCTGCCTTTTTTTTTCCCTATCTTTTCTTTGCTATGCGCAAGTGTTGGTGCAATTTCATTTCAAGGTGACATAAAACTGCAAAGAATTTCAATATATTTGTTTTCCTCATTGATCAAAAGTTTTTCCAAGTCTACTCGATTTGATATGGAAATGGAAAACTTTTTGCAGTGAATTATCAGTGGGGGTCTAGCTATCTTCTTTTAGGGTTTCTATTCCTTACACTGCTTTTCTTTAGGGTTTCTTTGAGTCTTTTGATTTGTAGCTTGAATTAAGTTTTATCCTTCTGCTTTGTTTGGCTCAGCTGAATTTGTTGTCAAAAAAAAAAATAATGGAAGATTATAATCAGCTAAACGAGAATAGTACACCCAGGGGAAATTTCTTGTACGCAACTCCAGTTCTTGCATCGAATTCTTCTCCGTATGGGAGAGGGAGTAGCGGCTCCAACGTGAGTAATCAGCAGGTCGAGATGCCATTGATTTCTTTTCAGTTTCAGTCGAGCGAGTGTTACCAATCGGAGGTGCATCCGATCGTGAAGACCGAAGCTAGCACTTCACAGCATGGCCAAAAGTTTCACTACCCTTTATTGAGAGAGCATCAAGCAGCAGTTCATCACCAACAAGATAGGAATGAAAGCTCCAGCGAAGTGGAAGCTATCAAAGCCAAGATCATTGCTCATCCTCAGTACTCTAACCTCTTGGAAGCTTACATGGATTGCCAAAAGGTAAGTCTTGCCTACAAAAGCAGTATATTCCGTGAAGTCGAAGACGAAACTTGCTTTAAAACTCGAGAGAAATTCGATTAACTCGTTGACCCTTTCTCACCACTAATCATTTTTTATACTGTTGCCATACAGGTGGGAGCTCCACCTGATGTAGTGGCCCGACTAGCTGCTGTTCGACAAGAGTTTGAAGCAAGGCAGCGATCTTCAGTGACATCGAGAGACACCTCAAAAGACCCAGAGCTTGATCAGTTTATGGTGATTTGTTTAGCGAAACCTTCTTCTCTTTGGCTTAAGATCTCCTTTTTGGGGATTTAATGACAGCTCCTTGTTCGGCTCAGCACCTTTTTTTTCTTTTTCTTTTCTTCTTTTGTTTTTTTGTTCTGACTCAAAAATTGTGGATCCATAAAACCAGGAAGCTTACTACGACATGTTGGTGAAATATCGGGAAGAACTAACGAGGCCAATACAAGAAGCTTTGGATTTCATGCGGAGGATCGAAGCTCAACTCAACATGCTCACCAACGCTCCTGTGCGGATCTTCAACTCTGGTACCTCTTTTTTTTTTGTTTCCTCTTTGTATTACACGCTCGCTTTTAGTACATGCTTAAACACTTGATGAAGATGGTGGTGATGATGATAATGATGATGATTTATTGCTGTGCCTACCTTTGCCTAATGCCGTAGCCTGGAAAAAGAAACGGAAGAGACTGTAACTGCTGGTGCCTTTGGATTCGTAATATCACCAAAAAGAACCGATAATCTAATTGGCTAGGCTTCCTTTGGAAATTGTAGACCTGAGTCTACATCTTTCGTATTCATCCATTTCGCCATTGATAGCTGTGACCCAAATCACGCCTTCCAATAATGAACAAGGAAAAAAAAAACCAACAAAAAATAGATCAATAAAAACGGAGGAGAAGACCCAATAGTGGAAAAAGAAAACAGCTACACTGAGTTTTTTTTTTTTTCTTTTTGGAGCTAATGGACGAAACCCTAGCTAATCACGAATCTATATAGTAATAAATTGATTGCAAAGTTCCAATGCTTAACAGATATATCTATATTTGTAAAGAACAAAGATAAAACGCACTTGGTTTTATGCTATTGCCGGCTGTATGCAATAAAATTCACACGTTGGCTTTTTTGTAATGGGTTTACCTTTTCAATGATCTCTGACAGAGCCATTCTTATTTTAGGGTTTTATTCTTTCTTTATTTTTCCTTCCGAAAATCTAGATACTCTTATTCTATTTGGTTCTGCTAAACCTGATTCTGTTCCAAGTGGGTTTTTGTACATAAATTCATGCCTCGAGAGATGAATGATATAATTAGTGTCTTCCCTTTCCCCAGCTGTTCTTCGTTTAAAACAAATAGTTCTGTAGGTTTTTTTTTTCTTTTTGGTGAAAAAAAATTATAAAGGTTAGGAAAATTGGAGAGCATAGGATGCTATTCAAATCAGTGCTACCCCATTCTGTACGGCTTTATGAAAAATAATATATATATTCCTTTATTGGTATTTGTTTTGGGGTTTTATCATCACAGTTTAGCCCCTAATTTTCTAATTTTTTTGATCTGTCAAAACAATGGATGAAGGAATATATATTGATTGACGGATGCTTTTTTGTACTTAAATAGATATTTTCGTCTAGCGTTAATTAAAATAAATAAAGTTATCAATTTTGCTTATAATGTAATGATGTTATTATAATAAGTAAATATTAGCTTATCTTAAAGAGAGGCAAATCGTTAGCAAAATATTTAATTAAAATGATCATCATTACAAGCATCAAACTTTCATTTTAGCATTTCTTTGGGGGGAAGGCAGGGAGGGTTCTGATTTCCTGGGAAGTATACTCTAGGCCTTGTAGGTTCTAGCATGTTTCACTCGAATTTAACCTCATAAATGAATTAGAAAAATGCTTCGACGCAACTGATTTTGGTGAGAGATCAAAATCCTTCTCAGAATGGCGTAGAAGAAACCTCCGTTTATGATAAAACTTGTGTCAACCTTTGTTTATATATACATTAAGGTCTATGGAATTATTGGCAATCTTTCCACGGATTGTTTTTTAATTGTTGATCACTGAAGATATGGAATGAATGTCGGCTGAATTTCATAATTGGAATACTTTTGGCAAGTTAAGTTTTCAAGGTGATGTTGTGAGATTATGCTTGTTAGAGCTGGATTTTGTCTGGTAAATGGTGTTGGACTCTTTCTTGTTCCAACTCGAGAAACCTGCGAAGATTAAACCTTGAATGCACCATAGACATTTCGTAACCGTTGCATGATAGCTTTGAGCCTTCGATACCCTTGGCTATTGGAATTAAAGTCCGGATGCTGATAATAGTGTTAAAGCTGATATGTAGGATTTTGAACGAAATATATATGAAGTGATTCATGAGAGGGACAAAGATGTTGGTACATCTTTGTAAGTCTCATTTGATCATATATAAACCATTCATGCTGATTATTAATGCACAAATATATTGTTTTAAGCATCAGCTTCCCACTGTTTTAATCATTTTAATGGGTTCCCCTTCATGCACTGGAATTCTGGTGTTTATGTTCCCACATGAATGAGGATTCGCGTATTTAGCAGGATATTCATCTCAGTCATTTTTGGTAAATTGTAAATCAGTCATACGTTTGCCGTTCTTTCTAAGTTTAGAGATGGGAAATGGTGGTTGTTTATTTCAATCACCGGAACTAGAATAGGATGTTAATCCAATTGTAAGGGAGTAAAGATATGGAATGAATACCTGAGCGGTTCCTGGACTGTTGACACCTCTTGATGCGGATATGATGAGCCCGAGCTTTTTACTCCAGTCATTCCCTTTTAAAGGGCTAAATATATGGGATTTTTGTTGGTTTACTTTGCTTAAGCTAATGGGAGCATCTATACACGCTTAAAATGTTAATCGTAAGCATGTTGGAAGAAAGTTGCGAGTTGGTTAATGCAGACATTATCTAGCTGTTTCTCCTTCACTGCTCACAACTTCCTCTCTTTGTTCTCTTTGTCAAATATCAGATATACGTATCATTATAATTTTACTGTTGTGGCCATGTTGGTCACAGTTTCACTTCACTACAAGTCTAGCTGGTGAGCTATAAATCCTAATTGGTCAACTTTCACTAAATTGAATAGGCAATGCACCATTCATTCTCCTTTACATTAAACTTTACTCCCCTAAAGTCTCTGTGACTTGTCCATTTGTGGCACCTGGCCTTTGTGTGCTAATTTAGGAACTATTGATTTACATGTCCTATCTCTCTTGTAGTCATCTTTTCTTGGACATCTGTCTGAATTGGTAAGTCACCTCATTCAAAAGAACCGGAGAAAATAAAAGAAGCCATGAAACTATCAACTGATGGAATTTACTTTTGATAATAGTTTGACCTACTTTGCCCAAATACGAAACGACGAGGTCGACTTGATATGGGCAGTTATATTTACTTTATACTAGTCTCCTTTTGATTTAATTTGCTTGCATCATACCTATACCGAGTAAATATTGCATTGCTACCATGAATTTGATTATGATGGTTGTGAATATGGTTGTCATTGGACAGAGTATAATGTTGTGAAAATTTTCTTGCACTGTGTTTACGTTTTTCGAGTCAAGTGCATATTTTCAAGTTGATGTACTTTTTCCACATAAATTTGAACAGATGAGAAGTGTGAGGGTGTTGCTTCATCCGAGGAGGATCAAGAAAATAGCGGCGGAGAGACCGAACTTCCTGAATTTGATCCGCGTGTTGAAGACCGAGAACTGAAGAACCACCTATTGAGAAAATATAGTGGTTATTTAAGTAGTCTCAAGCAAGAACTCTCCAAGAAGAAGAAGAAAGGGAAACTACCAAAAGAAGCTAGACAGAAATTGCTAAGTTGGTGGGAGTTACACTACAAATGGCCGTACCCGTCGGTATGTATCCTTTCTTTAGCTAAACTATTCATTGGCAAGCTATTAGAATTCCAACTTTAGTTTTTATCTTGGATTGCTAATGAAACCCGGTGATAATCCCATAGGAATCGGAGAAGGTGGCATTGGCTGAATCAACTGGTTTGGACCAGAAACAAATCAATAATTGGTTCATAAATCAAAGGAAGCGTCATTGGAAACCTTCTGAAGACATGCAATTCATGGTGATGGATGGTCTGCACCCACAAAATGCAGCTCTATATATGGATGGTCACTACATGGGTGATGGTCCTTACCGTTTGGGCCCATGATATAATATGCAACAGCGCATTATAAATTACCTGCCTCAGCAGGAATATATATATATATATATTTACACTAAGTGTTTGTTTCCATTACATTTCAACCATAGTATATGTTAGTCTTCCATTGTTTTTTTCTTTTTTGGTTCATCCCTTAGGATTCAGCTTTCTCCTACAACATAATCTAGCATATTTGAAAAAAGCACCCTTATAGTTTCCTGCTTGCCTATTCCTTATGATGATTGTCAAGGATGGGGATCCCTGTTGTCGGGTCCAGGATGCCTGCCTGTGTTTCTCATGTTCAAAGGTACGGTGTTGCGCCTTGTTACGCCTTGTTACTTCATTGCTGTCTGAATGTGAAGAGTAATTAAAGGAGCTAGTGCTGCCAGAGAGATTGTAATGTTAAAGTTGAAACGTTTTTTTGTGGGGGGCAGCACTACATGTTTTTAAGTGTATATAGTGAGAAAGTATGCTGGGAAAGTTTGGGTTAGTTAATGTAAGTAGTTGTAATACTTTGTGATCTTCCTTTGATATCTGCAACTTGCGGACAAGGAAAGGGGTTCCAAACATTGACGGGATGCCATATTAATCAGCTGTATTAAGCTTTTATGTTCCTTGTCTCTTGTATTTTATAACAGACCAAATAAATATCTTACATATTAGTTAGTGGTTGTCCAATTTGGGTAATTTAGGACTTCTGTTCTAACCGTATGTATAAATGTGATTGAGTTGAACGAGTATAACCGGTATTTTTTTTTTAACATAGGTTTTTATATATCTAAAATTATCTATAGTCTTTTTTAACTCTGAAAAGAGGAGGATAATGTATTTTTGTGTAACTGAACATACGTCATCTTACATTGAAACTAATCCTAATGTTAATCAAGCTAAGACTCAATCAATATCCTTCTTTTATTTTGGTGCTAATGTATAAGTATATTTGAAATAAAAAAGACCAAATAAAGATTGGAATTCAAGATCCAAAATTTGAAATAATAAGAAAAAAAAGAAAAATTTGGTAATACGCAGAAACGTGATAAGGATTAAGATAATATAATGCAATTGAAATTGAAAGGAAGAAAGAAGATTGGAATAAATATCAAAACTATATACATGTTTTGGTTAATTTATTTTTTATTGGATTAATATAATTATTTGTGTATATAATATATCAACCTAAAATGATGTTATGTTTGTGAAAATTATAAAATTAACATTATATATTAGACAAAAATTCATGTATAATTTCAATAGTTATCGAAAAATATTTGAGAAGGAGAAGAATTTGAATTTAGGCTTCGTTTGTTTCACTGAAAACGACTTCCGGAAAATGATTTTTGGAAAATGGTTTACATTTCTGGAAAAGCTAATATTTTTTGATGTTTGGATGAATCCGTGTAAAATATTTTTTATTGTTTGGTAGATTTCTTAAAAATATTTTATAAAAGTTGTTTTCAATAAAATAAACATACATTCGAGATTTTCTTATTTTTCGTTGCTTAATTGAATTTATTTTTATCTATAATTTTATATTTTACATTATTTTTGCATATATTAAAAATATTATGTTAAATTCAAGTCCATTATAATGTCATTTTTTAATTACATGACTATCAAGTGAGTATTTTTTATTTAAAAATGTGACATCAACAAAATTGACAAAACAATTTAACGTCAACAATTAGACTTGATTTTCAAATTTGAAAAGTAAAGGAACTAAATTCTTGAAAATAAAAATACAAAGACTAAATTGCAAATATGTGAAGTGTACATAGACTTATGACATATTTTAACTTTTATACTATAAAAAATTTATTATTAATATATTTATAATTGTAATAAATATTTATTATTAAAATATTACTATTGAATATTTTCAATAATATGTGAATAATATTATTTAAAATTATTATTTTCAAAATTTATTATTAAAATAAAGTTAAAATATTAAATAATTTATTAAATAATAAATTATATTTATTATATTAATAATTTATTATATGAATAAATATAAATAATTAAATATGTATGTTTAATAATATTAAAAAATATAAAATTTTAATAATTTTAAATATTTTTAAAAATAAAAATAAAATTTATTATCAATATAATAATATTAAACTTGATTTAAGTTAATTTTTATATAAAAATAAAATTATTTATAAAGGAACTCTTTTCCGGAAAATAACTTATGCTTTTTAAAAAAGTAAGTTATCTTAGAGGAAAAATGACTTATTTTACTGACCTGTAAGTCATTCTTCGTTGACCAAGCTATTTTCTGTGAAACAAACATAGAAAAAATACAGAAAATATTTTCTATAAAAAACGAATAGACCCTTAATTTATGTAAAACTAAGTTGACACAAACAAGAGGAAAATAAAATTAAAAAGGTTAAAAAATAAGGATAAAAATCATTATCATACCCAAAATCAAAAACATTATCATCTTCACAAGGATGCGTATCATCATTATCACTATCATACTCAAAATCAAAAAGATATTTACCATCACTACAAATAATTATGGCCTTTTTATTAGGGCACTCTCCAACTTAATATCCTTTTCCTTCATATTTGAAGCAATGGATATCTCATTCCTTTTACTTGCAATATTCTTACCTCTTTCTTTATATGTCTCTTCAGATTCAAAATTTCTAATTTCTTGTTCTCATTGATTATTCCTAAGTGTTTGAACTCAAATATTTTTTTTACTTTTCAATCACTTCACCATCATCATAGCCTTTTACAATATCATTCATATTTTCATACTCATAGAAATGTGTTAGGTTTGCAATATTTGGATTCAACTCACAATAAAATCGAGCCATGATCATGGTTTCATCCTCTTTCATGGTTTTGCACAGATCATAATCATATCTAGCTCCTTAGCTTGAATACTCTTGATAATAGTAGGAAGGATCAAAGCACTTCCTCTCCCATGTATTTAATTGAGCATTCTTTATTTTAACTAGTGATTTAACCATATCAACGCATAATCAGCAAATTCAATCGTGGTAAATCAAAGTATTCCTCAGGATCATTCTTGTCTAGGAAAGAAGGGATCTTGTAACACTCCTATACCCGACCCGATCGCCGAGTCAAGGCATCAGGATGTCATATTCGTTGTCGAAGCAATTACTGAAAATTTCAGATCAATTTATCTTATTATTTAATTAATGTAGATCATTAACTAATTTTAATAATAACTGAATTTACGGTAAAACTAATTATGACTTAAAGGAGCTTATTAAAACATCCATAATTGATCAAAGGCCAAATTGTAAAGTTCATAAAGATTTTTGAACAGTCGTCACAACGTTGGGGTTTTCACGTCGTAACATGGCGAACTTGTCATCGTGACATCATCTCCATTTACTACAAGTTTCATGCTTTATTTTTATTTATTTATTTTATATATATCATTACCTGAATCGTATTCAGATGTCATAACCACTACTTCATTTTACATATCGTCCACTTATATCTATTTCTAATCTCAAGTCCTCATACAAACATGATATTCAATTAAATATAACAAAGTTTATAAAATTAACACAAATATTAAAATTTTACAAAGAAAACTATTGAAGGACTTGCACTTGCAAAATTAGTTTACCTACTTTATGTATATTTCATATTTATTTCTAAATTGTGCCAATCAATTTAATTCTTCATAAAATTTTAACAAAGAATTCACATCAGTTAACAAGTATTCACTTATTATGTTATCAATTAGTTTAAACCTACAACCATTTCAAAACATTTCAAATTCATCTGCTATATATATATTCATATTTTTTTTCCTCCTCCTTCTCCTCTTCTCCATTCCACATCCTTTATATATATATATTTGATAGAATCTTTAACTTTTAGTATATAACATGCTTATATGTAACATTATCTATAATTTCACTATTTACTTATGTGTTCATATCAAAGTTGTCCACTTGAGTCATAGTCACTAAATTATTTATATCTTGAGCTAAAAAATTCGAAATTAAGATCCGCTTAATGATTTTGAAACTAGACTAAAATATTTTTTTACCATAAAAATTTCAAAATTTATTACCTAGCCAATAAGTACAACAAATTCTTCAAATTTGTCCCTATTCTGTTGTTTGACAGTTTCTACCTTTTTTTACTAAAAATTAATTATCTCTTTGTATAGGGTTTTGATGATATTTTCGTTTGCTTCTCTTGAAAATAAACTCATCAAGAATTTAAATATATAAATTTAAAACCCTAATTATTTTTTTAAATTTTTTTATGATTTTCCAAATCAGAACAGGGGAACCTGAAATCAATCTGATATTGTCTCACAAAAATTCATATATCTCATAATGTGAAATTTTTTTGCTTATATTGTTTCTTCTGTGTAAAAATAGACTCAATATACTTTAATTTCGTACTTTAATTAACCTATAATTCAATTTCCAAAATTATTGGTGAATTTTCAAAGTCAGACTACTGCTGCTGTCCAAAACTGTTTTAGTGCAAAATGTTGATAACCAAGCTTATAACATCCTCCTTTCCTTTCTCTACAGTATTTCCCAACACTTCCTCTTATTTTCCTTCACTAGCATATCAAGAATATAAAAATATATTAAAATCTTGATGTTCTTACACTGTCATATTGATTTCAGTCTTTAACTTACTTTTCTCTCTCCTCCAACTTCCATTTTCTTGAATCCAAGGTGTTTTTCTTGTTCTCCATAGTCTCCTTATCACTTTTCTCTCTTGGTGATTATGAAAATTTCTTGAAATTCTTGGTGAAAATGGTGGATTTTTAGTAGAAGGATCAAATTATAAAGACAACAAAACTTTCTTCTTCTCTCCCCCCCCCAACTCATGTTGGAAAGATGGGAGGATACTCTCTCTTTTTTCTTTTTTTTTTCATCTTCCTCTCCTTTTATACTAGCTATTTATAATAAAATATTAGTAAAATATCTCATTAAAATAATAATAAAATATTATTTATCAAATTAAATAATTATAAAATATCATCAAAATATCTCCAACATCATTATTGCCTTCTAGAGTTCTCTCTCTTTCTAATTGACCATTTTGGCCTTTATGATATTTTAAAATTTTATCATTGAATCATCACTTAATTTGATAAAATTGTAATTTAGTCCCTTATAATTCTTCACCTATTCAATTTGGTTCCTGCATGCCAATTCCATATCATAGTAAATTGGATTATTTTCACTTTTGGTTCTTCAACTTTCTTATTTTTACCTTTAATCCCCTAAATTTTGAATATTTACACTTGAACAAAATATTTTCACATATTTACAATTTAGTTCTTACTTTAAATCAATATACTAAAACCTACTTCTTAATTATTATTATTATTTTTTAATACTCTTCAATATTATCTTTATATTATTTTCTCATTTTATTGAGAAATCAATTATACATCATGTCATACTTCTTGATTTAACTCTCTTTTAATATCTTGCAACTTTCATTTTCTTTGATCTTATACCTTATTTCACTAGAATTTTATCTCATATTATTTACGACCAAGGGAGTTTTGAGGATGTTACAAATCCTAATTTTTATACGGTCCCAAAATCTTCGACTCTACATTCTTGCTTCACGATGTTTTGAATTGGAATAACTAGTCAAAGTTTCAGTTAACTTCCTAATATCAAAAAGATTAAATAGGAACTATGAAAATTAAATAATTAAAAAAACAGAAAAATCATCTTATTACCCCACTAATCAAGGCTCTCTAGCAAACTAAATTATTAAGAAGAATTGAAGATGCGAAATATAGGGCGGGCCAACCTTGATAATTATAGACCAAGCTTTTACCTAATTCTAAGTAAATTAAACTACTTAATGCACCAATTAGAATTCAACACAAGAAGTTATAATTCAGTAATTTAATTTCCAAAACATCTCAAATAATTTAAATATAAAATAATAGTTGGCTGACTAAACTAAACCTTTAGAATCCTAATTGAAGTCGTATAAACCTCTCATCGACAACGATACAGCGAAAGATGATGTAATAAAGAAAGTAAATATTTTGTTGATACGATCCTGGACCAAATATTAAGGCCTCCATAAAACTGGGTTCGTCAGCCAATTTAGCCCACTTGAGCTTGTTCATCTCCCTCCATATCTACAAATTATTTTTGAAAGCTCCATAAATATAACTCTCGTCTTATGAAATTATTTTGGAGTTCATACCGATTTGAATATCAAAATCCCCAACATGTTGCACTAAGTTCAAGAATGGGGATAGGCTTAAATTGAAAAAGGCAATAATGAAAATTTGTCACCAACAATTCCAAGGCAAGCAAAGAAGCCAAAGTCAAATTTAATTTGCAATCAATTGTGAAACACATGATAAGTATCGCTTCACTAATCATCCCCATGCGTATATTAATTATTTTAGTTTAAACGTTGCTTTCTTTCTCTCTCCTTTCTCCTATTTGTACATCATTTAATTTTTCATAACTTTTACAAACATCATCATCTTATCTTCTAATTTCTTCCATTTTTTTTCTCTGAACTTCTTGATCATCCACATGCGGAATGTATGTATGTATATGTATGTACATGCGAATGATTAGCCTAATCTGTATTCAAGTCTTGTTCAAATTAATTACTTTGTAAGCTAATCTATGAACGAAGCTCCTTTTTCTTTTTCTTTTGTGACCGAGGTAATCCAACTGTAATCACATTTATTACAAACAAAAAGAGAAAAAAAAAAAAGATTCCAGATCCAAATTCCCTTTATCTAAACCAATCAAAAGAAGGGTTTATGAGCAAATTGCTCGTCCTTGCATTTCTTCTATGTTTCTCTTTCTTGGTCATTAAGCAACCAAAGGCAATTGAGTTTCTTCCTTGCAAAAAGCTATAGAAAATTGTAACGCTTATACCCCAATGAGGGAGCAAAACTGAGAAGATCATTATATTGCTTGTGTTTGCAGATTTAAGAAAATATCAACTAATACGAACGTCCCACCGCGACTACATTTAAAAGGAAATAAATTTTCCATTTCTCTATATATGCGTAGTACAATATATACCCTAACTTCAATGAATCATAGTCACTTAAGATGGTAACTAGTCAAAAACTTTCTCAGTTTTTGCTAAGTATGTACAAAATATTCAAGTTATAAAAGAAATATATAGATACAAAGTCTAGTAAGGTTTTAATTACTTCGTACAGATCATTATGGTCTCAACAAGTTGTCTAGCAGGCTGCAGATGGGTGAGTGAAGGAACTGAAGAAGTGAGATTTCTGCCCCATCGTAAAAGGGCTCGACGTCGAAGGGGCTTCACCCCCATTGTCGACCCTTTCACAAGAAGGGCACAAGGTGAGGGTGGCTGCCGGCAGATGCATATAATACGATGCTGTTAGTTTCAATGATTTAAGCTCTTGCAGTTCCTTGTGAAGCCTCTTGTTCTCTTCTTTTAGTGTTTCACAGCATTTCTTTAATAACTCACGATCCACTTCAGTCTGTTTCAGCTTTGTCCTATATACAATAAGGCAAAAAGGTTTTACCAAAAAGAAAATTATGATAAGATCTAATGTATATTAATTATATATGCTAAGTAAAGAAACCTGGCTCTTCTATTCTGGAACCATACTTCCACTTGGCGTGGCCTTAGATTCAGCTGTTCGGCTAAAGCTTGCTTTTGTTTCTGTTTAACATAAGAAAGGATATTGGTATCGAATAAGACAACACAAGTCATATATGCAAATATATAAGTTTTATAACGAGTAAGCAGTGGTTTACTGGGTTTAGAGTGCTGTGTTCTTTGAAGCTGTCTTCTAAAACGGAGGATTGTTCTTTGGTGAGCTTAAGTTTCTTTCTGGGGCTGCCCTCTTCGTCTTCATCACTGACCCTCGAACAAACCCTCTCCAACTCCACCTCTTCACCACCGAAATCCCTCTCCCTCTTAACGCTGGAGTTAGAAAACGAAGACACTGCACTGAGACTGAGGGAAGAGGCTTGACGTTGGTGCAAATCAATGGACTCGCCCTGGCCATGCACGTCATGAGATGGGCCTAAGGAAAGAGATGGAAAAAGCTGATCGTGTTTGAGGAACGGTTTCTTCTTCTTTTGTTGGTGATGATCCGATTGGGAAATGTTTTCTTGCTTAACAAGGCAGCCTATGCCTAGACCAAGGCAAAGGCCAGTGTTGCAGATATCGTCGAGTCCCATTGCTTTTTCTTAAAAAAAAAAAGAAAAAGAAAAAAAGAAGAAGATTAAAACGTAGCTCAATATTGATAACTAGCAGAGAATCTTGGTGTTAAGGAGGCCAAAAAAAAGGGGGGTTTTTTAGAGAGAAATAGAGGGTGTGGTGGAGTGTTAATTGGGACAAATTATTAATGAAAAGGAAAAAGGAAATAATGAAAGGACTAACGAATCCGGTTGCGAAATGATGAAAAATACCCCCCATCTCGGTTTTGTCTTCATAGGTTGACCATTCAGAGCCATGAATACAATGTATAAAGTGCATACAATGGATTGTATACGTGGAATCACATGGAAAGTGGGGATGTACACAACAGCACATAAAAGGAGAATGAAATTCTTCGTCTTCTTTTCAACTTTTCTTCTGCTTTTTTCACTTCAAACCTACACCTTTACACACTTTAGATTTATTTTTATTAACTTTCTAACTGATTTTTGTATAAATTAAAACATAATAATCCTTGATTATAATAAAAATAAAAAAGTTAGGATTTTTTAAAAATAGATTATACAAGTTAACAGCAAAGGGGCGGTGATTAATTAAAGGGGTGAGATAGCTAAACAATTATTGTCAATTACAAACAATGATGTTGATATTAGTGAGAGATAAATGAGAGCAGACAACATTTCATCATGGGTTGAGTGTATACCTAGTCGCAGACCACCCAAATGTCCCCCACTATTTTATGCCTTTCTTCTTTAACAAGAAAAATACACTCTTGTAAAACTTGCCCTAAATTCCTATAACCTTTCCGGACGACATAAGCAGGCAAGTTGGGATTTATGTATAAAAAATGAACCAGTTTATGATTTTCTTGTAAAGTGGTCGGACTCCAACAAAGCTTTGCCGACGGGGAAAAACGAATCGAATGTTATAAAGGGGAAATTTAATGTTGTGGGTTTTACTCATTTGAAAGGGAAAATCTTTTACTTATGAGCATATGTTTCTCTACCAATTTAACAATTTCCTATCCTTTGTCAGCACAACAATTGGTTGATTTTGCTTCAGCAAAGGGGATTTTGATATTCAAATTTTGAGTGACCATTAGCCCTTCATTGTCTTTAGGGTTCAAGGTTAAAAAGAACAAGAGTTTTTTAAAAAAAACCTGAGACTTGTTCAGTTTTTGGTTAGTCAAAATGGAATAAATAAATTTCCTTCCAACACTTATTTTATATAAATTTTCGAGAAATGAAGGAATTCAAAATCGATTCTGAAAAAGATAAAACCATCTTTATTTCCAAAACAGATATAATAAGTAGCATTTTTTTATCAAAGCGAATTATGAATGCTTACGCAAACACAACTTTAATAAAACAATCTTAAATTACCTAAAATTTTTTAAGAATTCAATGCACAATTAATGGAGTATTGACATTTTTAATTGGATTTATCCCACAAATGTCATCAATCGGGGGAAAACAATTCTGCACCAGTTATAAAAGGCAAAGTCCAGGGCCTCTCTTCATCGAATCATTCAACATTTATATTGTAGATACCAAATGTGAAAGATGATCCACTACTAGCACCCATTCTTGAGTTTCCAACTAATTCTTATATATCATTTATTCTATAGTTTTATTTTCAAGAGTACACAAGATTATATTAACATTAATATCCTTTTAGATAAAAAGGAGATGCAAGGATTAATATGTTTTTTTGATACCATTCGGTCTTGAATCTTTTCACCAAGTGGTTTAGGCACAAAAAAAAAATGGTGGATAGGCACTAAGCTATATAGGGTTTTCCCCAAGCCCATTAATATGAATTTTGCCCAACTTCAAATCCTGCCCTTTTGAATTACAATGTTTTAATAAATATATTTAAAAAGAAAAACAAATAAAGGAGATACATGTATTCAAGATTTGTTGAGCTATGATTGGGATACTAACTTAAAACATGTGCATTGAGAATGTAATTTTTTTAACAAAAGTTGCAGAAAGAATGGGCATTAGCATTCATTGTTGGTCTCAACCTCCTAATTTTCCTCTGCATGAAAAGCTTAACAGTCTATCTACTACTAGACTAATGTAATAGCCTCCATTGCTCTTTTTTAAACAGAAAAAAAATAAAAAATAAAAATAAAGAGGAGATACACAAAATTTAAAGTAAATATATATTTATGAATGAGTTGGTACCATTTATTAATCGAATCTCAACATTTTAGAAAATAATAAATACACATTAGAGTTTTTAATATAATTAAAAAAGAAAAGAAAAAATATTATATGAAAATATTTGAACGGAAGATATTTAATCATTTTAATATATTTATTATATAAATAATTATTTTCACTCAATTTAAATCATATTTGTGGTATATATATGATAAACAAATAAAGAATCTTATGTATAGGTGATGGGAAAAAGGATATAAGCATATGAATGGTAGGGTTAGTCCACCGACGAATCCATATGTGGAATGCATCCATTACTTTGTGGGGTCGGGAGAAAGTTTTTGATTGATGAGACATCTAACCGTCGAATATATTTTATAAAGTGAATAAGGGGAGAGTTGTAGAAATAGTTGTAGAGACATTGACCTCATTGGTGTATATGCTAATTAGGTCATGAAAAAGCATTTTAGCAAGCATTAAGATAAAAGGTGTTTATCCAAGCCTTCATAACCAAGTTTCTATCTTACTGACTTAGACATCTACGCTCCATATATTCAATCTGATTAAAATAGCGTATTCGCCTTAATTTAATTTAATTAAATTTAAAATTAATTATAAAAGTATTTGAATAGTAAAATAGAATTTTTGGACAGATCGAATCAATCTAAAAATAGGATTGAGTACTGTTTTTAAAATATTTCAGAATAATAAATGATTTCATAATTCGATTTGGACTCGTATTTGTCTTAAATTTTATATGTTTTTTTTGTTTGTTTTTTCGTTGTTTAATAAGTTTTTAGTTTTAAAAGTTTTTTGTCTCTTCTTGTAGCACATTTTTTAGTCTTGCTTATGCATGTAACCTTACTTTTACAAGTGATTTTAGAGATGATTTTGTTGTTGTCTTCTTTAGTTTGGTGAATGCTTGATTCTTTTGTCGATTTTTTGCTCGCCGCTTTGGACCATCCAGGGTTGACTTTCTTATCATATTAAGTACTTGCAATCACTCCAGATATATCGTGCTTGAGTTGTGATAAAGTTAATTGTCAATATGTCATGATATTCTGTTGATGCTAAAACTAAAGTCTTTGTTATGCTGATGGAGTTTGTCTTTCACCATCTACGATTAATGTTTGTTATTTTTTTTTCCTTAAATTGTATAATTCTATTCTTTGAATAAATTAATAAATTTACATTAAAAAAAAAGCTTAGGATAAAAAAGTTTTTAAAATCGAATCTTAATATGACTTCGAATGTGAATAGAAATGGATGAAGTATTGACTTTGAAACAGTGGAAGAATATGGTATAAAATTTTATTAATTTTTTAAAATTAAACTTGGTACCAGGATTAAAATTAGATTCACTGTCTATTACAAGTGAGCGAATAATTACTTTTGGGGTTAATTGCATCTAATGTTTCTTATATTCATATTTTAAATTAGTTTTTATATTTAAAATTATTTTTAATTGAGTTATGAAAATATTATCAATTAAATTATTTCATTGGCCTAGTTGTCAATTTAGGTATTGAATCATTTGAATAATTTAATTTGATATGTTAAAAAAAAGACAATGTCAATAAAATTTAAAATAATTATTTTTTTAGTACGTTAGATCCAAGTTATTCATGCAAATAATTTATAAGTATTTATAATTTTATTTATATATTTTAAATATACTCCATGTTATATGTGAATTAGCATTAAAACTTGAGCTAATAATTAAATTACTAAAAACACAATTAATATGATATTAATACTTTGAAAATTTAAATAATATATAACTTAAGAATATTTGATATAATTAACCCATATTTTTCCATCAAACATTTTAATCTGAAAGACAAATGGGAAAACGTAGCTTAAAAACAAAGGATCCTCGTGCTTGGTTCACACATGACAGAAAAAATGCAAATAGGATAGTTTTGAAATGGGGAATCCAGGTGGCGAGAGGAGAGGAATGACAAGTAGGACTGGCGGCAAGAAATGATTTGGCAAAGATGGGGATGGAGCATTCGATTCTAAAAGGATATCATGATTTGTGGGAACCAAAAAGGAGTAGCTAAGCTATAGCTGTTAGGTAGGCAAATGATAGAAGGGGGTGGTGGTGTTGGAGATAAGGTTTCAAAAATGTGTTCCGCGCTATCAGGCTTAGCCCACCAGTGATAACCAGGCATTGTGCTCTTTGCTTGGCTTTTCTAATTTCTACTCCCCTCTTTTCTTTTCTTTTCTTTTTTCTTTCATCATTCATTCCCATACCATACCAACCGTCCATATCAAGGAACTCATCACTTTTGTCTGCTTTTCCACTACAACTTGCTCTTTATTGATTGCAATCTACGTTATCACTACCTACACTGCACTTTAACCATTATTATTATTGGGATTATCTACATGGACCTCTCTATAAATTCTACAAAGTTTAGGGAAAAAATTTTGGTCTAACTATAAGGAGTCCCTAAATTTTAATCAAAAGTTAACAAAAAAAATGTCATGTGTTAACCACTCATGTATCATGTCAACAATTAGTTAAAAGAAAACATAAATTTTAATAGTAATAATTAATTTGCACAATTATCTTATTTAGAGTGATTAAATTAAGATTTTTTTGGAGTGATCAAAATAAAACAAACCCTATCTTAAAGTGATCATAGATGTAATTTACCCTTTTATTATTATTGGCATCTAAGCTTTTTCATTTATATTAGAAAAAGTCCTCAACATTGATCGTTGAAAGCATGAAACCCGTGGAACAGATTCTTTTTATGTTAAACATTTGCCCACCCATTAGTGACAATAAAGAAACATATGGTTTCTGGTGTTGAGATGAGCAAGAAACTTAAGCATGTTAGTATATATTTTTTGAGGGGTAACGTGGCCTGTGATGTCATAAGAGTTCGATGAGAGGTATTATGGAACAACGGGACAAAGAGAAGCCTACTCAGTGCAACATAAGCATATATATAATCCTTATGGGCTTCCATTAGATGAGAGCATGATCAAGGCACCGACTTTCCTAAAAGCAAATGGTTTGCCTACCCCAATTCCCTTGTCTTGGATCTCTTGGTTCCTCTTTCTCCTTTTCTATATTTGTGGCATTTGATTTTCAAGTTTGGCCAACAACATGCTTGTGTTTCAAATGGGAGGTGATAATCACCTCATCACAGCCTCTGCTCCTGAAGGGCGTACCATTGGGACCTTGTCATGGAGTATTGGGTTATTATTACACAAGAAAGGAGCTTTAGGCTACTTTTTAGAGCTATATTTGAACTATCGGAAAAGGAGTATTCAAACATGTTATCGAGTCCAAAAGGCAGAGTAAAAAAGATGAAGGCAAGGAAGCAATCAGGTTCAAAGGGAGTAAAATTATTGGATGGTGGCCCCAATAGATTGGAGAAAGAACATTGTGTTCCATATGGGGTTGTCCGGCGCAAGAAGGAAATATTCTGCCTTTGCTTCGTCCTGTGTTTTATGCATTAAATTATGGTGAAGGAAGTACGAGACATAATTTGATTGACACGAGCTCTGAAACAGGGAGCCGTTTTGTCGGTGCTCGCAAAGCAAGAAAAGCTTTGAAGGCCTGAAAACGAAGCCCATTATATGCTAGTGAAGAAAAAGAGCAAGCCCAAGTCTATAAACAGCCTTGACATGGAGCTATTCTGATTATTGCTTTTATATCGGTGTGGTTTACAATTGTTCCAGGCTTGTTTTTTCTTTGACTTTTGTAAATCATTATGAATAACAAATAAGCTTATTTTGTATTTATCCGTAAAGAATAAAGATGGTAACAAAATTCTCCTATGCCTCCCAATTTCGAAATCGATTAAATTAGTCTCCCACAAAAGAAGTCAGAGCAAATATTTTTCACCAATTGTACATGATTTTGATTGATATAATAATAAATTTAGCTATTAAAATTTACACATTTTATCAATTTGGTCCTAATTTAATAAATTTATCTTGGAATATTTGTGTAAATATTGAGGTTGAATTTGTTGAAACTTTTAGAATTAAGACTAAAATAACAAAATATGTAAACATCGAAAGCTAAATTTGTTATTATAATAATCAAAATTATGTAAAATTGACGGAAGATATTAACACTACGATTAATTGTCTTTAGTCGCTCTTTTTCAAAATTGACAAGGATTAAATTGTTTTAAGTTTTTTTTAGAGTGATCAACTTGCTCAATTTTGAAATTGAAAGAAATTGGAGAAGTCTTTTTACCAATAAAGTTTTAGTTCAATTGAATCTGGTCTAATCACAATTGTTATATGAATAATAAAGATGGATTTCACTAGTGGGATTAGGGGTGTAATCGAGCCAAGTCGAGTTCGAATATTGTCCAGCTTGAGCTCAAGCTCAACTTGAAATTTAGAGTTTGATCGAATATATATTTTTAAACTCAAGTTCGACTCAAGCTATAATTGAGCTACTCGAGTTTGAGCTTAATTAAGTTCATTTACCCATTTTTATGCTCGAATTTAAGCTAAATTCATAATTAAGCTTAAAGTTAATAATATTAAGAGTAATAATATAATTTAATAATATAAAAATATGTTACTAAGCTCGAGCTATTTGCTTGGTCAATAATTACTGAATTTTTCAACTCAAATATCTTACTTGACCAGTATGCGAACTTTTTTTTTCTTTTTTGTAATTAAATGTGGGATGAGCCCGCTGCCTACGATTATCACCAATTCAGCCCAATAATGTAGCGCCTGGGAAGGGTAATCGACTGATAAATTTCAATCATGATTACGATGTTCTCCTAAAGATTCAAGTTATTATTCTTGTTGACGACTCGTCATTTTCATGAATGAAAAGAGAAGGAAGGGGTCAACGCGAACTGGATGCTAAATTATGGAAATAGTACTTAATATTTTTTTTAGTAAACTATATAGTTGATTGTCTAATTTTAACAAAATTTTATTTTAAGCACCCAAAAGAAATACGTTGCAAAATAAACACCAACATTACATGGTATGTTCATTTTTATCGTTGTCGTTAAAATAGGTAATGGAAAACCCACGTAGACTTTGTTGTAAATTTTGATTTTCCACCTACTAAGTCATTATTTATACATACAACTGAATAATTATAATTTTAGTCACTACATTCTTTTATTTATAACTTATAAATTTTCCTTGCTTCTTCTAATGCTTCCCTGGTGCACTTCTGTTTCTCTTGTTTAGGTACAATCTAAACCATCCTGGTGCGAACAATGTTAAAGCCAATAAATACTATTTTCAGGAATACAGCGGCTTTATGGCACAAGGAGTACTGCAATAAATAAATAGTAAAATAAAAAAATTTCGATTGAAGCTTAGAACAAGTCCTTAACATGCAATTGATCCATGGTTTAATATGTAATTTTACCATTAAGAAAATGCATTAGTGGAGATAGTTTATCTCCTCCCTTGAATTCTATTATTTATGATCGCATCTTAGCCATTGATTTTTATTTTGTTAATTAAGTCAACTAACATTATTATACAATAGTGGGACGGAGAAGATTAAAACATATCTTCATCTCTTTCATTTCTTCACCTATTAGCTAAGTAAGGAGGAAGCAAACTTTGTTTCTTTTCTTCTCAAGTCGTCGTCTCTCCCATTTGCCATATCAATGTGAATTTGTTTAGTTTTTATATAAATTTCTAATATATATGAATCATGATAAATAAACCCCATGTTTAGGATTTGAGGATTCAAGAGAGTTAATTAAATTATCCTTATTGACTGCTTAAAGAAAATTTGGATGCATGTTAAAGCTTAAGCTCATGCACGAGTGAGATGAATTAATTTATATAATTAAATGATAAAAACATAGTAGAAGATAGTAATTTAATCTTGAATCAAACTTGAATTATTTGATAAATTATGTATTGTTTAAGGACTTATTTGTAAAGGGTAGAAACTTTGAGGTTAAATGATAACTAATAGTATCATGAGGTCCCTGTACTATAGTTATGAAGTTAATTTTAAATTCGACCGGGTAGATCATGAGGTACAAGCATTTTAGACATTAAGAATTCAAATGACTAAATTGTAATAAATGCATTCATGTTTAAATTACCACAAATTATGTTTGAATAGTGTGATTACTGAATTTTTGTATTCAGGTTTAATTTCATAAACAAAGACAACGTAGGACCATTTAAGACAAAGCGAAAGCCATATAAGCTTTCGATAATGGATCCGATTGGTGATATTTGCAATATGAGATAACCATTCGAAATTGTGTTTGCTATGTATATAAATGTTGAGACTTTATATTATGATGATATGTGTTACAAAGGTGATTATGATGTTAATGCCTTGTTAAATGATGTTAGACGTAGTTTAGGTATAGTTGGCATGTCATAGTGTCATCGATATAATGATTTACTAGCTACCGTTGTTGGGCAATATGAGATGATAGAATGAACAGTACATACAAATAGTAAAAGTCATCGTTGCCAAGTTGTAACAATCCGTTTTACAATGGTGTCAAAACAGTAGTTTCGGGATCACAAATTTTAATGTGTCAGTCTGTAAATATTGATTATTTAATATTTACGAGGTCATTAATGTCGTATTAAATTTTGGTTAAGAAATTTAAATGTTTAGATAGTTAATTAAGTAAAAAGGATTAAATTGTAAAACTTACAAAAGTAAACCATTAATAAATTATATGTTAAATGGATATTTAAACATGAAGTGAGGGTCTTACAAGGAAATTAAACCTTATATGATGCTAGTGGGTGGCAGGTAAATGGAAATGGATTAAAAAAAAAGTGATAATGACTTTTTTGTAATTAAGTTAAAAATTAAAACAAGTGTAAAATGGTGTCGTCTTTTTCATTTCTTCTTTATGTTGGTCAAACCTCCATGGGAAGAATTGGGGAAGTTTTGGTTTGAGTTCGTGTTTGGATGTAAGTGTTTTCTTAGTCCGTTTTTCATAAATTTTATGTTTTTGTAATTGTTGTATTGATATCTAACTAGTTTAAGAACAAATTGTATAACGATTAAACGTTTAAAAAATTATCATTGATGATTTTAAGTATTTTTGAAATTATGTGATTTTATTGAAAGCTTGATTGTTGGATGAGAATAAATTGTAAAGAGATTTTTAGTAAATTTCATGTCTAGGGATTAAATTGAAAAATAAATTTAAATAGACATGGTTTTTCTTGAAAATTTAAGAAATTAAAGGCTATTTTTTCTTGAAAAATTAAGAAATTAAGGGCTATTTTAGACTGGTTTAAATTGGGTTATTTGGGTTTAAAGTTTAATTATGTGAAATAAGTTTGTTTTCGTCTTAAGGACCAAATTGAATAAAATGTAAATATTTAGGGTTTAATGTGCAAAATTATAAATAGGAAGTTATATGTATTAAATTTAATAGTATATGAAACTGAGGCTAATAATTAAAATAAATTATATCATAGATTAAGAACAAGTAGATAACTGAAAAAAGGTAAGTTGCTGAATAGTCCTTGAATCTTTGCCATTAATGCAATTTAGTCTTGGTAAGTTCGTTCGATTTATTTTGATATGAATTACAATATAAATTGAATGAGGTATTGAATGTTGAATGTTTAAATAAATGCTTTACTATTAATTTAATATGAATTGAGGTAATAAATTGCTTGGATCAGTGTTTTACAAAAAAAACTCCTAAGCCGGGTGAACGTAGGATAGAATACGATTGGCATACCAATAAGTTAATAGTGCACACTGTTCGGGATTGGTTTGAGATGAGATGACAATTACGGTTTATTTCCTGTTTACTAAATATATTGAAGTCTAGCATTTGTTGCGGACTATCGTGTTATATTTACAGTGTTTCTAGTGTGTTACCGGGGGCAGATGTAAAGCCTTCAGGCTTAACACTTGGTGCCAAGGCGTGTTATAGGTGTAACATCCTCAAAATCCCCTTGGTCGTAAATAATATGAGATAAAATTTTAGTGAAATAAGGTATAAGATCAAAGAAAATGAAAGTTGCAAGATATCAAAAGAGAGTTAAATCAAGAAGCATGACATGATGTATAATTGATTTCTCGATAAAATGAGAAAATGATATAAAGATAATAAAATAGAATATTGATGAGTATTAAAAAAATAATTAAGAATTAGGTTTTAGTATATTAATTTAAAGTAAGGACTAAATCGTAAATATATGAAAAGTTTTTGGCTCAAGTGCAAATATTCAAAATTTAGAGGATCAAAGTGTAAAAATAAGAAATTTGAAGGACCAAAAGTGAAAATAATCCAATTTAATATGATATGGAATTGGTATGCAGGGACCAAATTGAATAGGTCAAGAATTATGAGAGACTAAATCGTAATTTTACCAAATTAAGTGATGATTTAAGGATGGAATTTTAAAAGATCATAAAGGGTAAAACGGTCAATTAGAAAGAGAGAGAATTCTAGAAGGAAATGATGATGTTGGAAATATTTTTATGATATTTTATAATTATTTAATTAGATAAATATTACTTTATTAATATTTTAATGAGATATTTTACTAATATTTTATTATAAATAGTTAGTATAGAACGAGAGGAAGATGAAAAAAAAGAAAAAAAAGAGAGAGAGAGAGAGTATCCTCCCATCTTTCCAACGTGAGTTAGGGGGAGAGAAGAAAACTTTGTTGGATTTACAATTTGGTCCTTCCACTAAAAATCCACCATTTTCACCAAGAATTTCAAGAAATTTTCATAATCACCAAGAGAGAAAAGTGATAAGTAGACTATGGAGAACAAGAAAATCACATTGAATTCAAGAAAATGGAAGTTGAAGGAGAGAGAAAATCAAGTTAAAGATTGAAATCAAAATGACAATGTAAGACCGTCAAGATTTCAATATATTTTTAAGTTTGATATTATAAGGTTGTATGTTTTTGATATGTTAGTGAAAGGAAATAAGAGGAAGTGATGAGAAATATTGTAAAGAAAGGAAATGAGGATGTTATAAACTTGGTTATCAACATTTTGCACTAAAATAGTTTTGGACAGTAACAATAGTCTGACTTTGAAAATTCACCAATAATTTTAGAAATTGAATTAGAGGTTAATTAAAGTATGAAATTAAAGCCTATTGAGTCTAGTTTTACATAGAATAAATGGTGTAAGAAAAAAAATTTCACATTATGAGCTATAAGACTTTTTACGAGACAACGGCAGATTGATTTCGGGTTCTCCTGTTTTGACTTTGGAAAATCAATAAAAAATTGTAAAAAAATAATTAGGGTTTTAAATTTATAATTTTAAATTATTGATGAGTTTATTTTTAAGAGAAACAAATGAAAACATCATCCAAACCTTGTACTAAGAGATAATTAATTTTCAGTAAAGAAAGGTCAAAGCTATCAAACAGCAGAATAGGGACAAATTTGAAGAATTTATTGTACTTATTGGCTAAGTTATAAATTCTTAAATTTTTATGGTAAAAATATATTTGAGTCTAGTTTCAAAAACATCAAGCAGATCTTAATTTCAAATTCTGTAGCTCAAGATATAAATAATTTAGTGACTATGACTCAAGTGGATAGCTTTGATATGAACACATAAGTAAATGTGGAATTATATATAATGTTACATATAAGCATGTTATATACTAAAAGTTAAAGATTTTAACAAATATATACATAAAGGATTTGGAAAGGAGAGGAGGAGGAAACAAATATATGAATATATATAGTAGATGAATTTGATACATATGAGTATGTTTAAACGAATTGATAACATAATAAGTGAATACTTGTTAATTGATGTGAATTCATTGTTAAAATTTTATGAAGAATTAAATTGATTGGCACAATTTAGAAATAAATATGAAATATACATAAAATGGGTAAATTAATTTGGTAAGGGCAAGTCCTCCAATGGTCTTATTTGTAAAATTTTAATAATTGTGTTAATTTTATAAACTTTGTTATATTTAATTGAATATCATATTTTTATGAGGACTTGAGATTAGAAATAGATGTAAGTGGATGATATGTAAAATGAAGTGGTGGTTATGACATCTGAATACGGTTCAGGTAATGATATAAAATAAATAAATAAAAATAAAGCGTGGAACTTGTAGGAAATGGAGACGACATCACGATGACAAGTTCGCCATGTCACGACGTGGAAACCCCCAACGTCGCGACGACAGTTCAAAAATCTTTATGAACTTTACAATTTGGCCTTTGATCAATTGTGGATGTTTTAATGAGCTCCTTCAACTCATAATTAGTTCTATCGTAAATTCAATTATTACTAAAATTAGCTAATGATCTACATTAATTAAATAATAAGATAAATTGATCTGAAATTTTCAGTAGTTGCTTCGGCAACGAATGTGACATCCTGATGCATTGACTCGATCGACGATCGGGTCGAGTATGGGGGTGTTACTGTAGGAGGGATGTTAGCTTACGGGCTAGACACTTGGTGCTGGTGTCGAGGCGTGTTATCGGTTGGATTGGCTCGTTTGAACGTTTGGCGTGTTTTGGATGCATAACTGTGTACTCATAATGGAATATCATTCATCGGACAATGTTTCTTGTGTTAAATGTCTTGTTATTGAATTGTTGAATGATTGTTCATGAATCTCCTGATAACATTGTGGCTTGATAGTGAATGATCTCGTACTTGTTTATGTATAAACACACCTGTTGTGGATTGTGGTTTACAGGAAACTCTGACTTTTAATCTTGTTATTAAAATTGTTATATTTAAGTCAGTAAGCTTTATCATTTTAACCGTTGAACTTACTAAGCTCTAGTGAAGCTTACTCGTGTCCTTTTTTGTTCATTGTAGATAACTTTTTGTAGAGTCGACCAATCAGATAAACTTGAAGATCACACTATCCAGATACATTTTGGTAGATCTTGATATGCTTAATTATTTTGGGTTATATGGAATGTTATAGGTGTTTTTGTATATGTTTAGATACTTATTACAAATGTTATGTTTTAAGCTTGATATAAGCTTACTTGTGTATATGCCTTTAATCTTGGTGTGAATATGTTCATATAAATTTGTTTTTGTCTGATATAAACCTTATTTAAGTGTTTGAATCATTGTATGAATGAATGTGAATGATTAAGAAAAAATGATAAGTTTGGCATGAGTTTTATACATGAACTTATGAATTTGAATGCAAATTAGTTGATGTGTCAAGTGAATTGAGGTTGATAATTGAATTGTGGTTTCAATAAGGACACATTGATTAGACACTTAGGTTGATTGTTTTGCCATGTTTTAGGCTTGTTTAAATGTGTTTTTAAAGTATGAAAATCGTTTACTTTGATTTGACTTGGAACTTAAGTGTTGGATGAAAGTTTGCATTGTTTTAGAAGCTTTTTAAGGTGCACACGACTTGAGCATTTCCACACGGCCATATGTCTTATTAATTTTTAGGTTTAGGATTTTACACATGGTTACAGTTAGTTACACGGTCTGCCCACACAGACGTGTAGGGAAGCCACATGTGTAACACCCCCTACCCGTGTCCGACGTCGGGACCAGATACGAGACATTACCAGACTTAAACATGCACACAGATGAAAACCAGGCCATAAAATTTTCAGAATTTTTAACTTAGCCAATTAGTACAGTTTATTCATTAAAGTTTCCCCTATTTCAGTGTTCGGCTACTCTGACCTCTGTTCAGTACGAATCAATTTTCTCTCTGTACAGAATTAAAACGGCTATGCTATTTATTTCTCTTAAAAATAGACTCAATAAGGAATCTATACATGTAAATTATAACTCCTAATTATTTTTGCACAATTTTTAGTGAATTTCTCAAATAGGAATAGGGGATCTCGAAGTCATTTAGACTCTGTCTCACAACAATTTAAATATCTCATAACATAAAATTCAATTGCATGTACTGTTTCCTTTATGTGATACTAGACTCATTGAGCTTTAATCTCATATTTTATTCAGCCTCTAACTCAATTTCCAAAATTTATGGTGAATTTCCAAAGTTGCATCATTGGAGTAACCTAAAACTGCCAAGGCTAAATTTACTTAATCACAACTATTATTCACTAAATCCATACAATATCATTTCATCTATCATGGAAAGAACACATAATTATGCTTCATAGGCATAGATCCATAATCTCAATGTCATCAAGTATCAAGACTTATTCCTCATCATGTCATTTTCATAGTATTCACCAATACTATATACATCATATATCAAGGCATCACACATAAGTTTAGCGTACATACCTGTACAGCTTGTAATTTAACTTAAGAACATACTCACCAATGGCTTGTCTCATTGGGACCATTATCGAATACTCCGTCAAATTACCCGTTGAACACTCGGAATATAATCGAATACACGGAAGCCCATAGCTAGACAAACTCAATAGCCTGCGATTTATGTAGCAAAGCTACCATAATCTCACCCATAATGAACTCGGAACGCAACTTAACAAGCTCGGGTGTTTGCATCCATAATGAACTCGGAACACAACTCAACGAGTTCAGATGCTTGCATCCATAGGTGAACTCGGAACGCAACTCAACGAGTTCGGATGCCTCATAATTCTCACGAACTCGGACCACAACTCAACGAGTTCGGATCTCAATTTTCTAGTGACATGTCACTTGTATCCTAACCTATTCCTAAGGTTCAAACGGGCTCTTTCCTCGATTATACGCCTTTGCCATTTTTCTTATGATGTCAATATCGATACTCCGGTGGCAACTCATATTTTTCAAGTATTCCACATAATTTGAATAATAATTTAACAATAATCATAGAATGCAACAATTCGTAAACAATAATCATCATACCATTATAAAGACATCAACAATATATAGTAATGTTACATTATTTACATAGTATCAAATTATTCACATATATGTATACTTACAATTCATATAATATCATAACATTAACATTAAAATACACATTGCATTATTAAAATCATATGAATTTACCTTGTATGCGAAAATGGTCATTTTTACCATTTTATCCACAACTTGGTATTTTACCGATTTTAGCTCGAATTTCGATTTTCCTTACTAATCAAGCTTGGAAGTTTTAAAAATCCTAGCCATATCTTCCATCTCCATATAGGGTTATGGCATGAGAAAAATGAAGAAGATGACATCTTTTTCTTAATTATTTTAGCTTTATTTACCAATTTACTAAAATACCCTTAATGAAAAATAAATAAAAACATACCATGCCATGTCCATCTTTGTCCACTAATTACAAAATGGGCTATTTGTCATTTAAGGACCCCCAATTTAAAAACTCATTACTCACAAGTGCTTAGTACCTTTGTAAACTAGAATACACATTTTTCAACTTTTACAATTTAGTCCTTTTGACTAAATTGAGTGCCCGAACTTCAAAATTTTCGAACGAGATTTTCGCGAAATTATTTCGTAAAATCGTAGACCATAAAAATATAATAAAAATAAAATTTTCTTCATCGAATTTGTGGCCCTAAAACCACTGTTCCGACTAGGCCCAAAATCGGGATATTACAACATGGCTATGTGTGAAGCCACACAGCCTGGGTTATTCCACACAGCTGTGTGACCCCTGTTTCCAAAATTTTTTAATTTTTGCATATTTTTTTTGTTTTGATTCAAATTAGTTCTGGATTGTTCCCAAACTATTTTTAGGGACCTGTGGGCTCGATTTAAGGCCCTTAAGTGTATTTATACCATAAATTGTTTTTTTTGTTATATGTTTATAAATTATTTGTTTAATTGTTCTGAAATGAAGTGAAGTGTCTTGTTTTGCCTTGTAATACTCGGTAATCCTAATTCGACGATGGAGACAGGTTAGTGGTGTTACACAAGCAACCCGGGATGGTAGAATATACAAATTCTAAAAGTTCTCATTTCTGGACAATTGGAGATGATCGAATAAAATAAATCTGAGTATCCGTCCTAATGTTTATTGTTGAATAATAGGGGTGGGAATGAATAAACATTGAAATTGATATTAAAATGTGAAATGAATAAGAAAGTTAGAAAATGTTACGATGAGTTAAAGTAGTATTTATCAAAGGAATTGATACTTGTTATATATACTTAGTTTATTCTTAATGCAATATGTTTGAATTTGAATTACATTAGCACCACTGAGTATTGAATACTCTGTGTACGATTATGTTTGTTTTCGTATGCAGGTATCGAATGTTAGCAGACATAGATTATAATGGTCAAGCATCCAACTCAACAACTTAGCTCAAAACACACCTTATTACCTCTTTTGTATGTATATATGTGTTTAAGTTGAAATGACATGTACCTAGATTGTTTTGGGCATATTGCTTAAATGGTCATTTTGGTATATTTGGTATATTGGCCTATAAGGTCTTATAAGTTGAATTTTAGTCTTTAATTTGTAGATAAGTATGCTAGTTCTTATGACGTTGCATTGATAGTTCTTTAATTAATGGTCTTAATTTGATGTAAAGTTTAGGAATGTTTAAGGTACCAGCATGAACATATCTCAAGACCATAAGAATAAAATTTAACCTATATTTTAATTCATATGCTTAGTGTCTTGAGACTTGACAAGTTAGTCTCGAGGCAATCCTATTAAAGCCTCGAGACATGTTTTGAGACTCATTTGCTTATGGAAAAAACAATCATGAAAGTCCAAGTAAAAGAAGCCAACAGTTAACTTGACTTGAGTAGTCCAAATATCAGTTGTAGGACAGCTTGTTTAAACAAGATATTTAAACATGGGAGTGAAAGAAGCACTTGAGCAAGTTATGTGAACAAGTCCCAACAATAATAAAGGTTAATAACAATAAATTCAAAAATAAATGATGATATCAAATAAAGGATAAGGCTAAAAGATTGAAACACTTTCTTAATAGAAACGAACTAAAGTAGGGATAAAGAAAGAAAGGAAAAAGTTGAAATGTGATTATGGATGTTATTTAGCTTATTGGAGCATTGTGATGTGTTGGAGGCTAATGACATAATGCTGGTTGTTTTACTAGTCAAGTGTTGATTGGTTGTGTTTAGGTTTGTTAGTTTTCTAGTAAAAATATTGTCACATGATTGGTTTTAGTAGATGTTGAGATCTTGATTGAACCATAGTTAGGGGTACTGGTTAAAACTCAAAATATTTAATTAAAGATTTTATGGAGATACTAATAAATAGAAAAGAGTAAAGTTGTGGGAGGTAAACATCGTTCCATGTTTGGTTTTATTAGTGATAGATTTGCTTTTATAAAATTAATAGGGTTGTTTGTTTGGGTGATTTGTAGTAGGAGTTTAATTATTATTTATTATTATACTAAATAGATTTTCTTTTTGTCCTTTCACCAACTGGTTTTGTTAATTAGATTGAGTGCCGACTCAAACTATGTTTCTTGTCTTTGTATTTTAGTTTATTGTTCTAATGGAGTGTTGTCGTAACAATATTAAATCCTTCATTGCTATTTTACAAGGGATTTTGGGTAGGACCAAACTAGTTGAAGTCTTTTCCATTTCAAGTTATTATTTCATGTATTAGCGATGTATGATAACAATCTCAAGTAATCTTTATTTTTATTTCTTATTATTAGAAAATGTTTATTGTTGAATGATATTTTAGAGATATCAACTTGGATTACAGTTTTGGATATCTATTAGTGTTTTTTTTTTATAAATTTACATATTTTAAATTTGGATTTTAAATTTATCATTCATTATGAATTCAGAGTAAATGTGAAAATCTTAAATATTCATTATCCGAATTCATGTTACTTATTTGAATAATGGATGAAATTTTAAATTCGAAACTACCTTGAAATTTTGATTTTATATATATAATTAGGACTTTTAATGTATTTCGAATTTAAATTTAAGCAAATTTAGATATCCAACAAATTGAAATTTTTAAAATCAAATTTTTATAAATTTGAATATCCAACAAATAATAATATTTTATTTAATTTAATTTTAAATAATAATACTCAAATAATTTACATTTAACAAACACATTCAAATAATTCAAAAAATGCAGCAATCATATTCATTATCATTCTTAGTACTAATGTGCTTTGTTTAAGTATAGTTATTTTAAATTTTAATTAAATTCATCTATATTTGAAAATAAATAAAATATTTAAATTTTTTTAAGTTCATATAATTTAAAATAAATTAAAAATGTTATTTTTTTTAGTCTTTAGTAATTTTTTATTAGAAATTAGTATATAAATCATTTTCATATTTTTTTTATAAGAGAAAGAGAGATGATTATCAATAAATGTTTATGAGAGACTATTCAATGCATAGTTATTGCATAAGTTTCATGTATCGTTGATAAATAATAATATGACACCTCATCATTTAATTAAAATAAAAAATAGTAAAAGACTTATAAATAAATATTAATAACTTTATTTAAACATAATTAAATAATAATTAATTATAAATAAATGCTAAAACCTTAAAACTATAACCTAAACCTAAGAACTTAAACCTTTAAACACAATATCCTAAAATAAGAGTTAATAATATTTATTTATAATAGTTACCATCAATATTTAAATTAATAATCTTTATTTACATGTGCTTCAATAAATAAATTCTAAAAAAAACATGATTTTAATTTCATTTTAAAAAATAATATCCTGAGTCCAACCCGAGACGTAGCTTAGCAAAATTTCCCCTTTTCCTTTATTTGTCAGATTAGCGTAGAGAATTCCGTGTAAGAGCCGGTCACTTTAGATTTGGCGCTTTCTACCTTTATTTTTCCAGCTCCCAAAAACGTCTCTCTCCATTTTGCTTGAACAACTCGATTATCAAATCCCCTGGGTTTTTTTTTTCTCGTTCAAATCTTTATCCCTCACCTCTTCTACTCTGAAGTTTCCTAAAACAACCCAACTGGGTTTCCCTCCTTCTTCATCCAAAAAAACATGGTTCAAGGGAGTTCTTACATATGCAGCCTGGTTCAATCCTTACGGTCTGCTTCTTTTCCATCCAAGGTATGTTACTTATATCCCTTTTGACTGCCTGTTGTTCTTATATATTCTACATTTTTAACTTACTGCTTTTGCTTGCATGATCAAAAAAGTTGTTTCTTTCATTTATAAAATTCTCAGAGTATTTATCTGGTATTGTTCTGCTTTGTCCATTGCTGGATTTCAATTATTCTAATCTTTTTCTGTTTACTGGCTTTAAAACTCAGCGTTTTACAACAACTCTTGTTTTTTTTTTCTTTTTTTACTTTGTTTGATCTTGTATTAATTATCCCAGGATATGCCTAAAGCTTTAATTATTGGCTTATTAATCCCAGATGATAAGTTGTCTAATTTAGACCTGTAATAACTGTACCATGCATATATATTCCGGTGATTGAAATAGGGCAGCAATCGGAAGCATAACTGTTTCTGAATACCACTTGTTTTCACTAATGATTCGAACATATAATGTTAGTCACATGGTCTATGTTTTCATGAGATGTAACTTCTCAAAGACAAGAATGAGATAGCTCCAATGTATGTTCTGTATTACAGGTTTTTGTCCAAGCTAAGTAAGCTTTTTAAATAATGAAAACATAGGATTTTGGGCTGAAGAAGTACAACTAATATGTTTCTTTTATACATGTCTATATATAGCTTGCAAATTACCGCGGCTACACATCTCGGGCCGCTTCTAATTCTCTCCATCACCCATCTACTTACAGGTAACAAAGTTGAGCTAAAATATGATTTTCAGCTTAACAAGTTCTTGTCAAATGTTCGGGTCGCAGTGTTTGGTTTTAGCTACAAAGTGCATGCATGCTTGTCTGTATTATTAACTTTGGTTTTCAAAGAGATAAATTAAAAAAAAAAAAACCCAAAACACGTGGGAAGTCGTGTTCATGAATGTTTTGGATAAGTGAATAAATTATTAAAATACTCAAACATTATGGTCATTGTTAACTTATTGTCGTCGACTATACTGAATATTTTATCCCATTTCCTAATTTTTTATAAAAAATAATAAAATCCAATTTGAAAATAGTGACGATGAGTACGCGGATGTGGATTGGGATAAACTTGGATTTGGTTTGACACCTACTGATTACATGTACGTTATGAGATGTTCCAAAGACGATAATTTTAAAGAAGGACGACTTAGTCGCTTCGCCAATATCGAAATAAGCCCTTCCGCAGGAGTCTTAAATTATGGCCAGGCAAGCACTCCATTTCCCCTTATTTCGCCCTAACATTTCATTGTAACAAAAAACAGAAAAACGTGGAGTTGACAACCAAACTGAAGAAATTTATGAAATATTTTTGCCGTTGCTGACTTGGAGATGCATTTACCAAACATTTTCCATTATATTATTATTACTTTAATTTGGGACCTTTCTCACATGCTGAATACTTAAGATTGGAGACAAATCCAAATCTAAAGTCAAAAGAGTAAAGATTTGGACAAAGATTTTTTTTTTTAAGGTTACCAAGTTTTCCCATTATGTCAGATTCATAATAATCTAATTAATCCGGCTCTAAAAACTATATCCAGGGCATATATGAAGGAACGAAAGCAAACAGGACAGAAGATGGACGGATTCTTCTATTCCGTCCAGACCAAAATGCTACTCGAATGATGCATGGGGCTGAAAGATTGTGCATGCCTTCACCTTCCATTCAACAGTTTGTCGATGCAGTGAAAGAAACTGTGTTTGCTAACAAGCGTTGGGTAAATTTAAATAAAATAAAAAAAAAAGAATTCGCATATCTGAACACAGTTTTCCCCGAAAATTATTAGATTTTCATTTTCTTTTTACAAATTCATGAATTGATTCCATGATTACGTGCAGATTCCTCCTCCAGGAAAAGGGTCATTGTATGTTAGGCCTCTTCTTGTGGGAACAGGTCCTATTTTAGGTTTGGCACCTGCCCCCGAGTATACATTCCTCGTTTATGCTTCTCCTGTCCGTAACTATTTCAAGGTGGATTTCAATTTTTTTCCGAAGCTTTGGATTTCCATAAAAGCTGCTTGTTTATGTTCTGATTACCCTGGATTCAGGACGGTACTGCGCCTCTGAACTTATATATTGATGAAGAATTTGTTCGGGCTTCTCCTGGAGGAGCAGGAGGTGTCAAGACAATCACGAACTATGCTCCAGTACGCAACATAATAACATTTCAATGTTTCAATATTGAATTTTTTATTTTGTATTAAGTTGTAAGAGATGAAGGGTAGGTAGTAAATTTTTTTAATGCCATTGTTACAGGTTCTAAAAGCAATATCCAGAGCAAAAGACAGAGGATTTTCCGATGTCCTATACCTTGATGCCGTGAATAGGAAATATCTGGAGGAGGTCTCATCTTGTAATATTTTTATTGTGAAGGTATTGTTGGATTTTGATTGCAGGCTAATTACCGGTTAATTATCACTTTTTTGTCAGCTAAACTTATAACTAAAGAGCCGCGTTGGACCATTTACAGGGAAATCGTATCTCAACTCCTGCTATAAGTGGAACTATCCTTCAAGGGATAACTCGAAAAAGCATCCTTGAGATTGCTAGGGATCATGGTTACCAGGTGACTATCAATACTGCAAATAAGACAAGGACAGGATTTAATGCAATAACTAAATCACTAATGTGTTATATAGGTTGAAGAACGGGCAATTCCAGTGGATGACCTGGGTGATGCTGATGAAGTATTTTGCACTGGAACTGCTGTTGGAGTTGCTCCTGTAGGTAGCATTACACATCGGAACAGAAGGTAACTGATAGGATTAGAAATAGGAAGGCTGGGAGTCGGTGTTGTTAATCTATTTAAACCGTGTGTATTTGCAGAATTGAATTCAAAACAGAGGGCAGCTTGATCTGCAAAGAACTGTACTCAACTCTGGTGGGACTGCAAACTGGTCGCATTGAGGATAAGAAAGGATGGACGGTGGAGATCCATTAAGCACTCCAAGGCTTATATAACTTCTTGTATTATATATGAACGGGGATAGGAGTTTGGTCTTTTTTTAAACTGGCACTGAGAAAACTGGTTATTCAAAATCTGGTTTGGATTTCAAATATGTACTTAGTAATTTACATATGAATAAAATGGAAAATATAATAATAGCATCTATTTGATGGATTAATACTATCTAATCTTTCTAGATATTTACCTTAATAACTTGATAAACCCCAATGAAGCTCAGGGATGTGCTTGGGCCTTTTCCAGTAGGCTGATCTTGCCACATACAGTAACAATTTCTATGAGTTGGGCTCAAACAACATCTTCCTTATTATATTATCCACCCATTTAATCTTTTATTTAAACCTATCCTTTAAAAAGTCTGTTTGGATAGAGAATAAAAGTGTAATTATATGTTGTAATTATTAAAAATTATAATTGGTTAATAAAGTGTAATTATATCATAATTTCCTATTTTATATTTGGTAGTACAAATTGTAGTTATACAGTTATGTAAGTTATATTTAAAAAAAAAAATTAGTATGATAAAAAAAATAATTTCTAAACAAGTAACAAAAATTAAAATCAAATCGTCATTTGTATTATGTCAATATAAAAAAGTAGTTGATAATACAATTATTAATAAATATAGCGAGAAAAACAAATATCATATAGAATATTATCTAATTGTTTTATTGCATTTTTGTTGGGCTATTCTCTCTTTAATATTTTGAATATATGCTCTTTATTATCATCTGAATTTAAATATGCAATATCAAAATTATCAAATTTTTTTTTCATGTATTATTCGAAGTTATTTGAAGTGTGGATCATCTAAATTCCACCTATAATTGAATTTATGAAATATGTAACATATTAGTATGATCCAGCCTTTTTTTAATGCTATATTAATGTGATGTTAATATGAGAAATATCTTTTTAAAATAATAAATATCTTCTCAACCAAATTTTGAAGCCTTGAATATCTTATATTAAAGAGTTTGTGAGCTATTTATAGTGCTTCTATCAAATAGTATCATACCCCACAATATAATGTTGGAAAATATTTTCTATTTGCATAACTAACATCAATCTCATAATATTTGGGTTCACAGTCTAACTAACATATAACTTTAATTTTAAAATTTTATATAAACTTAATTTGCAGAAAGTCTTATGATAGGTTAAATATATCATTTTTATAAAGCTTAAATTAAGTAAAAAATAATAAAATATATATAATATATAAGTTTTATAAAAAAAATTATAAATTTGTTGAAAACTTTCATAACACTTTTTATAAATAATATAATTTTTTTTGTCATAACTTCATAAAGTTATTTTTTAAAAAAGAAGCTTGATAAGAAAAATACTATGACATTTTTTAATGAATAAGTTTATTATTTTAATAATATATAGCATGGACACATAAATAAGTTATATTCATACTTCTTGTCTATAACTTTTTATATATACTTTTATAACATGTAAATTATTTTTTATAATAAATTTTTTGGCCATAACTTTAAAAAAAATTATGATTTAAATAATATACTTTTTTATAACTTTATAAAATACACAAATTATTTTTATAATATAATTTTTTAGTACTTATAATATAAGAAATTTTTTGTTATAACCATCTCAAATGCTCATACATGTTCATGATTATAATATAATTTTTATAAATTATATAAAAATAATTTCTAAAATTAAATTTGGGTATAATTACCCGTGTAATCATTTAAATTTTTACCCTCCCCTAAGAATTAGAAAGTGTAATTAGGGTGCTTCAATTACACCCACTTCAATGGAACCTATTAATTATCATGATTACCTAAACATGTCACTCTTGGATTCTCAGGCCAATAGGATTGTTCTTGCATATAATTGTTTTTAATTATACAATAGGATCCTATTGGCATGAGAATCCATGAGTTCCCCCCCCCCCCCAAATCGATTGCTTTGAAAGCCCTACAAGAGAGTGTTGGTATTCAACATAAGAGTCTTCATGGCTAATTGTATGTAGCTTCTTCATTCACCAAAAACAAAACAAAATAATTACGCCTAAAATCAATTATATGTAACTTTCTAAACACTGCCCTTGTTTAAACCTGCATTAATTTTTAATATTTTTTTAAGTATAAGATTTTAGAAAATTGGGTTAGATTTTATAAATGAGTATTGGATTATTGCCTTATTGGATAAATCTCATAATTATATATGAATTATGATTTAATGTGTAATTTAATATATTAAATTATATTTGGTGTAATTATACACATGAAATTTTATTTTTAAGTCAATTATACACATTTAAAGAAATAAACATATCAATTTATTTTTATATTTGATAAATATAATTATTTTTTATACGATATATAAACATAGAATGGTGCTACATCAACAATTATGTCAATAATTTTTAAAAATTAGATTAAATCAAAATATTACGTATAAAACTATATATTAGATAAAAATTTATATCCAATTTTAAGATTTATTTCGCTAAGATTTTTATTTCCATACGTAATAATTAAAAATCAGAATAGAAAAATAAAGATTATAGTGTGAATATGCTGAAGCTATTTTAGTTGTGTTATCTCTTTTTAATAGGCTTATCAATTTCGAAGGTTATAGATGAAATGAAAGGTTATTTTTATTTTATTAATTGAAAACAGATAAAAGCATAGGGACAGTTCTTACATAAGAGTTTCACTTAATGGGGAAATTATGAAATCCAATCCAATAGGGAACAACCCATCCTTGAGCATCGAGCAGTCCATCCATTGGCTTCTCTTACAACAAATGAGAAATGAATCATATTAAATGGTTTTTAATTTAAAAATAAAAATAGAAACCAAAGTTATCAAAATTTTCAAATTTATGTCAAAGCTTATCATAAAAGATTACTAGAATTACATCAAGATGATAAAGTCATTTTAAAATGGATTAAAATTATATAAAAAGTTATTTTTTGTTGTCAAAATCAAAGTATTCATTGCCGGTAATAGTGATTAATCTATTTATCTTATTATAAAATAAAATCCATTTTTATAAATGAGAATGAAACTCCCAACATATGATTAAAAGATGAAATGAGCAACCATTACATCACACCTCTTTATTAGAAAAAAACTATTAAAATCATTGAAGGATACAAAAATAATATATAATATATGTTATATACCACATAAAATGTTAGGTACTTCCTATTACCTATTATATGTTTACCCAAAACCATTTTTCTAACTAATATATTTAATTCAATAAAAAATAATTTAGAAATTCATTAAACGTATAGATTATACAATTTTAGAGTTTAATACTTGACTAAAGTCTTGGACTTAAAATGTGGGAGGGTATCCTAATGTATATTAGTCACTACAAATACAGAACAAATATAGTTTATGATGAAAAAAGTCCTGTGATGCATGTATATGCCCCTAGTAAGTCACTAAATGAAGATTGAATGAGGAAATTACAGCTGTGTAAAATGGACTAGTGATGAATTATTATTACATGTAATATTCTACGTGTACAAATTTTGGACTAAACTTTTATATACACTTTCATTGATTAGAAGCCACAATTTTAGCTTGGTCTGTGCTCCTTCATTTCACTCTATTTTATTACTATTTCGCTGTTTGTCCAGCAGTTAGGTTTATTGCTTCTTCATGTCTTCGTCACCATATACCCTTCATAGAAAAGGCTAATGTATCAAATACAGGTACGTACTCATTTTTTGACATGAAAAAGGGGAGGAAAGAAAATCAATGAACAGAAAATGTAGAACAGCTTGTGTTGGTTCTGTTGGGAAAACCATATTTTAATAAGATAAGTTTGGTTTTTTCTTTTACATGTTTGTATGGCTGTCAAAACAAGGGGAAAAGAGAATAGAACCTGGAGAAGGAAGTTGTCTTGAGCTGTACTAAAGAACAAGATTGTCAAAAGGGAAGATTGACTTTTGCAAGGTGTAGGTCCAATATTGAAGCTTGGAAATTATGTTGCAAGAAAAAACAAGGTTAATGGTGACCTACTAAATTGACCTTCTCCATCTGCACATTTCTTTTTGAAATCACACCTCTTTTTTCCTTTCTTCTTCCATATGTGTTACTTGGTAATACATAGTTTATTCTTTACCTTTTTCCTTCTTTTATTTATTATTATTATTGGGGAGGGGGGGTAGGAAGGTCAAAACGCATTGGGATTTGTAATTTTCTAACATCTTTTTGATTTTTCATTGAAGTAAATATATACAGATTTTTTGCTATTCAATGGATAGAGAAAGGATTGGAAGGTGGAAAGTGTATGAAAGAAAGTAGGATTTTCCCTTTGTGCTTTTACTGAATAAAATATGTAGATAGGGCAGGGTTTTTGGCATGGAAATTAAAGGTTAAAGGTAAGATGGTTGGGGCTGGATATGATAAACGGTTTGGCTGCCTTCAAATATGGCTGCACCACTACATTAATAGCATATCTGTCTTGCACTAACAAAACTATACATGTACCCACCAAAAAGAAAAACTAAACTATATAATATGGACACCCAACAATTCACAAGGTCAAGCAAGGTGTGATGTTGACGCTTGGACTCTTGCCCGCCACTTCCAATCTTCACCCTATCATTATTGTTGTCGTTTCATATATATGTATTTTTTAAGTGAAAATTTAATTGTTAATAACTCACGAGTATATATAGCTTAAGATGTGATGGTAGCTAATTAAGCTCAAAAGAAGGGAAGAAATTGGAATCATGAAGTTTAATAAATAGTAATCGATAAATGAAGTTTAATGATCTCCTATGGGATATATGTAACCCATCAATTATATTTTAATTTAATTTAGCAATTACAAAGGTTTTTTTCATTTATAAAATAAATGCATTGCTATAAAGATATTTGTCATTTTATATTATGTAAAATTTAAAAAATATTTAATAGGATTCGAACCCAAAACACAATAATATTTAATAAATTAATTATTTTAATTAAAACTTTATTTAATATTGTATAAATATATTTATTATATAATTTTTTATAATTTAATATTTCTTAAGATTTTATGTGGGAAAGATTGACCAATTCTCTTTGAAATAAGGAGGTATGCGCAGTCACATAACACATGATTTGAAAAGCCCTCTCTTGTTGATCAGGTGTTGCCTTCACCAAGTATATGTGGAGGCTTGCAGCCTAGTTCTGAATGTTGCTAAATACACTGCATGCATGTCACTAAATAAATTTGGTGACCTACTAAGAAAAGGAAGAAACTTCCTTCATTTGTTTCAATATATATCCACATTTTTCTAGATTTTGTGCTACTTGTCTCGCTGCAGCTTGCAGTACTTGTATATGGATTATGTGGTCATTCAAATTACATGCACACCCAGCATCAGATTCCAATCAATGGATTTGACTTTTGTTTTCACAATTTCAACTTTTTATTTCAGCCTACAATTCCTCTCTATGATTTTTTATTTTCACAAATATAATTGACCATTATAAATCTGATTGTTACACAAATTAAATATACTGATGTTATAATAGTGATGAGCAAATCCATGGAAAGTGATGCAGCAATTTCTTATGAAACCCCTCTCATATATAAATTAATGACACTATCTCTTTCCTTGCTACCATTTCTTTTTAAGAAAAGAAATTTATCAGCATTATATATATATTATGATTTCAGAATGTAAACAATAGCAAATACAATATGCAACAAGAATGATAATAAATAATTAATCCTAAGGTTCTGCAGTAAATAGTACAAATATATATATATAAGTCATACCTCTATGTGCACTTATTAATAATAATGTGATAATGCAGGTAAACGTAACGTTCCACTATTCAATGCCAATATATATACTCTTACAAAAATACAAATATAAATTTGACGTTTCACATATGTATATAAATTACAAATATTAACATATGACACTTACATTCGATTTTGAAGTTAATTTGAAGAACATAATAGGTTAAGGAAGAAAAAAAAGAAACAGCAGCCTTTTTTATGTATAAAATTAAATATTGATTACTTGGTATCATTCTAGACTAAGGCAGACAAGTAGAAAAAACCCTATTCTCCTGTTCTGGCATTTTTATTTTCTATAATTTTTTTATACCAAAGTCTTTCTTTATGCCATACCTTTTTATTTCTTTCTTAAAAAAAGGAAAACCTATATAAATATATATAAATGGATCTTCTCAGAAACATGTTTATCCTTTTCCAGCTTTATTAATCCCTTCCTCTCTCCTATAATTCTTGCTTCAGTGGAAAGAGAGAGAAAAGTTAAAAAAGGAATACTAAGAGAGAAAAAAAAAAAAAGCATGGGAGAGCTCCTTGCTGTGACAAAGCTAACGTCAAGAAAGGCCCATGGTCACCTGAAGAAGACACCAAGCTCAAGGCATACATCGAGCAGCATGGCACTGGCGGAAACTGGATCGCTTTGCCTCACAAAATTGGTAATTTTTAAACCTAAAATCAATCAATCAATCAATCAGTCAGCTCTGCTTGGTTTTATTGTTCCTTATTTCAAGCAGAAATAGTACTGATTATCAGTAAATTAATTTTGAGTTTTGTGGTCTCTGATGAGATTTCTAAAGGGTTGGGTTTTTTTTTCCCTGTATCTTAGGCCTTAAGAGATGTGGGAAGAGCTGCCGCCTCAGATGGTTAAACTATCTCCGCCCAAATATTAAGCATGGAGGATTCTCCGAAGAAGAAGATAAAATTATTTGCAGCCTCTATATCAGTATTGGGAGCAGGTACCTTTTGGTTCTAAAAATCATTCATAAAGTCAACAAACCCTATATTTTTCGATTCATTTGAAACAAAACTTGCATGGTCGTGTTAACAGGTGGTCTATTATTGCTGCACAATTACCGGGGAGGACTGATAACGATATAAAGAACTATTGGAACACAAGGCTTAAGAAGAAGCTTCTGGGCAAGCAACGCAAAGAGCATCAGTCTCGAAGAGGCAACAGCCTAAAGCAAGATATGAAGAGATCATCATCTAGTGTGGGGGATTCCATGGTTCCTGCAGATAACATCAATCAAATCCCTTACTGGCCAGAGCTGCCTGTGCTGGCTGCGGCGGCGGCTCCCATACCGCACTCAAGTCAAGAACATCGCATTGACAGCCAAGCCTCGATGAGAAGATTACTAATCAAGCTTGGGGGAAGATTTTCTGAGGATGATCATGTGGTTAATGATGGGACAACTCTTCATCAGTTTCCTAATGATTTATCCACCACTGATCAGGATCTTTACGAGCAGACTGTCTATGTGCCCTCTTCTTCTTCTTCTTCTCCCATGGATGCCTTGAGCTTAAGCAATAACATTGGTTCTCAGTTTGTGAACTCTCAGTTCGCCATAGATGGAGGAAATCTGCCCATGCTGCAAGGACAAAGCACTACTTTTTCATCAGAGCTCCAGGAAATGGGATATAGCAACAACCCACAGAGATTAGATGGAATGGAGTTCTTATATGGGGAAGACATGGTCGATAATAGAGGTGTGAATCCTTGTGAAAGCATTGGCTGGGGTGACACAAGCTCTCTGGTTGGCCCTCCTTGTGCTTCGGAATATGGAGTCATGCAACAAGGAATGCTTCAAGAATATGGTTTTAGTGAGATGAGGTACCCAGGAGGAGCGCAATAGCATAGGAAATGGTGGTGTTGGAAATTGGAATCATAGACCAAAAACCCTAATAATAATCTCGTTGAATTACATGCTTGCTTTCTTTGTTCATGCTTAATCAATCAATAGTGACTGTAATTTATCTTGTGTTTTATACTGCGCTTTCCATAATATTCATTCTCTTTGCTGATTGTTGAACTAGGGAATTGTGAAGCTTCAATGTCTAGTGTTTTTTTTTTTTGCCAACTGTGGACAAATATAGATCAACGTATCTCAGATGATTAACTGATGAAATGGTATGCATTTTCTTACATTCTATATCCATGTTCTTTTTATTACATGTCACGAATGTTCCTTTGGGATGTTCAAACAAGCCGCAGCCAGCATGCTATAGATTCCTTAAAAATAAAATCCGTTGTATCTATCTAACTATCTTCTAGCCTTTTGGTGATAGAATCTTATCTATGGATTGGCGGGCTACTGGCTAGAACTATTTGCATGCCAGCAAACATAAACAAAATCTTCAAAGGCTAAAGCACATGCTACCCTTCTTTAATTATTCATCAATGTTCTTAAAGAACACTTCCTTTTCTAATCATCAACATTTTATGCTAGCTTGTCCGTCAATCTCCTATTACATGTAATTCATCAATATTCAACCAAGCGTGTAATGCTTTATTTGTTTGCTATATATAGTTTGTAGAAATATTTAAGGTGCCTGCAGCCAAGTAATGATAAGTTTCTGTTCAGGGAACTGATACATGCAGATATAGAAACAACTGAAATTAGCAGCTGCGACAAGGCTTACTTCTTTCGAGCATACATCCTAGTTGTAAGTACATTAGCTACTTATCATGCATCCACTTGAATCACAATGGCGACTGAAAACATCAGTGCTGCTCGATATTCAGGGTCCAAATAGTTTACTCCCGTCCCATCAGCACGTGTGAAAACTGACAATATCCCTGACAACTATCAATTATACTCATGCGTACAGCTAGCTAGACAAATGTGGTAGCAGCATCCTCTTGTTTGATATATGTAGATATTGGAGTTTCAGATTACTATATATCCAGCTTCTGCCACCCTACATATAAAATAAGTATATAACCGAAGCTTGAGCTTCCCATCTATGTATATCTCTTTCTGACAAAGTAACATTCCTATAAGAAAATCTTTCACTTCGAGTAGCTGAAAACACAAGGCCCCTGTTATGGGTGTACTTCGAGCTTTCTGTTCAAAATATAGAGGTGGGGGGAATGGGTGACTGAACAAGTTCAAACTTAGGGTTTTATCGCACATATTAATTTGAAGAATGTCTTGATATGTGAGAGAGTGGAAATTAAGGAAAATGAGAGCTAAAGCTACTCTTACAGTTACTTAAAAAAAAAAAAACTACCCTCCACTTAATTTAGCAGCTTTTGAAAAATGAAATAAAAATATAAAATTATATATAAATTTTGATTTGACGTGGGATATCATATATGAATTTTGACTTTTTATAATTTTATATATAAAATTTTAATTTGATTTAAGTTTACATAGATATACTGTATACATAAACTATTATATTAATTTAATATAAAAATAAATATATGTATTCATTTATTTAAATGTTTGCAATTGAATCAAAACTAAAATTTCATCTATACATATAAACCACAATTCAAGTTTCATGTATATAATTATACCAAATTAAAGTTCATTGAAATAAAATTAATATATAAATTTGATATTTATCGCATTTAAGAATTTTGGTTTAAGATTTAAATCTTCAGTATTATTATAAAAAAAATGTTTTGCAAAATTAAAATACACATTTTAAACATTATATTCTAAAATAAAAATAAATTAATTTAAATGATATTTAAAATCATTAATATTATTTGATATATGAAATATACTCACTTAGATTAATAAAAACATATAAAAATTATGGTAACTTCTCATTGGTATATGAAATATAAATTTTAAATTTTAATTTGATGATTTTAAGATTACATATAAATATAACAATTTATAAATTTAAATATATATTGTAAATAAATAAATAAAAAGTGAAAAGATGATTATGATTTAACTCAAAAATGAAATTTGAAAAGGTATAAATATCGAATTTTGAAAGTGCAGGATCCATGAAAAATTTAATTACTAAAGACACCCTTAATCTGTTAGACGTTAATTGGTGTCTATAATTGATGAGGCTGACGTTGTTTTCACCTAACTAGCTCTAATCATTTGAATGGTTGCTAACAGTTCCATCTGATTACTGGGTGGCATTTGCTCACAGGCAATGGGGGGTTAATTTTAAAATCCCATATTCCTTAACGTACCTTTGTAGCTCATTTTTCTGTCACAGCTCATGCTTCTAATTTTCATGAAATTGATTAAAGTTAGCAATTAATAATATATATATATAGGCTAAGACTAGGGTGTCAAAATTTTGTGGATATATTCCTCTTTTCAATGCATCACATTCGAAATCAGAAGAATTGCAGCTTCTTGAGATTATGTCCAAAGTCAAAATCCTTGTGTTGATTACAGTTGGATGAGAATAAGAAAAATGATTAAGTGTGTATTTTGTTGACAAACTTTTCTATTGTTTGGTAAGGCATGGTCATAATATCTGTTAAAATGGGTTGACAATTTCCCAGAAACCCTACCTGTTCTTCTTCTTTTAAACGTTTGGTCCCGTCCTCACCTAAGCCAACTTTAAAACCCTAATTACTACTTAATCAATGCTGTCATCACAATATATTAGCAATGTGATATATTTCCTTCACATGCTCCTTTTCACTAATCCTTTAGCTCTTTTCCCTCTCTCAAGTTTCCAAAGTTTTAGATTTTTTTTTTTAAAATAAAATAAAATTCCATGGACATATAGTTGAATTAACGTAGGTATGTCTTAACTGAAAAATTAAAAATATTATTATCGATATCATAACGCTACAGATTGTACTAGTTAAATTTGCCATCACATTTTAAGTCGGAATTAAATAATTTAAGTCTTGTTTCAATCAAATTTTTTATCAATTTTTACTCAAGTGTACCAAATAGTAGTAACTAAAAAACCAAAATATATATTTTATTCAAAACTAAAAGTTATACTATAAATATCTATACTGTATTATTGTTTAAATTTTCGATTAATTTTATTGTTAATAGAACATTAATTTAGTTGAAAAAAAATAATTAAAACTTCATTATTTTTACAAAATAGCAAATATTAAGATGAAGGTGTGTTTATCTTTTTTTTTATATAAAATATTAGTATGATAAAATTTAAACTTGAAACATTATAATCCAATAAATATATCTTAATTTGATATAATATTTTTTTAAAAAAATATCAATAAATCCAAAACACACTAAAATAAAAAACAATCGGTCCACTGTACCACACTGAAAACCTTGCCCTTAATCCCAAAAGATAAAAAGGGTAAGAAGAAATTAATGTTGGAAACGTTCAATATATATATATATATATATATATCCTGACATGCATTTAGCTTTGCAGAGTAATGCAAAAATAAAAATAATAATAACAAAGGGCAACCAGATAGGCAAAAGGAAAGTGCCATAGAATGAGCCAATAATTTCTGGAAAAGAAAAACAATTAATTAGTTTAATTTGAATAACTGTAAAGCAAAAAAAGAATATCCCAGGCGAGGAAGAAGCAGAACAGAAAAGGTCCAAAAGAAGAAACCAAGAATTCCAATATTTCAGAGTTAATTAAAATTGAATAAGTAGGCAAAAACCATGATTAAGGCCCCCTTGTTCCTGGATGACAACAACCAAACGACGACTTATTTCACCCCCACTCTTCTATTATATTATACACTGATAGTGACACTCATTAACATCGATATATTGATCTACGTCTTGGGGGTAAAAAAAACCAAATATTATAGCATGCATCAAAATCAAATGTAGCTCTAAATTAATGTTATTTTCGTAGGATGATAGCCGTCGGAAGCCATTCCTTTAGCTTTGTCAAAAGTGGGATTTGAATGTACCCAAAAAGTAGGATTTGGAGATGATGATACTTCTCTGGGGCTTACATTTTTGTCTTTTTCTTTTTATAAATTAATTGCTGCTAATATAGCTACTTGTCTGACATTATAGTAAGTTATAAGAGCAAGGTAATTAAGATATTCTTAGAATAGCTTCGTCGATTAATTATGAGAAAATAACTCACCAATTTTTATTATTATCCAAACTCAAGAAAATATATGCTTAGCTGTATTAACTCCTTGTTATTTTCCTAACAATAATGCTAATATCAATTTTATTATTATCTAAATTTTCATTTATTATTTTCTCTTCCTTATTCCATAAATCTATTTCTTAATTATAAAAGTTCTAATCATAAATTTAGCTTTTAATATTTATATCATTTTGTTAATTTGTTTCTTATCTTTTTTAATTAAATTTGGCCGTCAACCTTTTAAAAAGAGTCAAATTTGATCATCAAACTTTTAAAAAAAAGTTGAATTTCTATTTTTTAATGAAAATACTAAAAGGCTAAAATTTTAAACATGGCACTCTACCTAGCAATCAATGTGTACTCCATTTTTTTTTAAAATTTTTTATTCTTTTGAATAATTTTATAATTATTTATTAACATGACATATAAAAGAAATAGTATCATGTTAGTATGAAATGCACCTGGACTGCTACTTAGGTTTGCCATGAGAATATCTTCAAAAAATTAATGTTTTAATCAACATTTGCATTAAAAAAATAATTTGAATGTTTTTAAAAGATTAATGATGAAATTCAGTTTAAAAAGAAAAATAATTTATTAATAAAAGATGTCAACAACTAAAATTTTCATTATGAGATCATAAAACTACAAAATTCAACCAAACTTAAGGTCCGTGTTTAATTGAAGTTTGGGTGTTTAATTGAAGTTTGGGCTAAATATGACATTCAAAAAAGGAAAAGTTTCCAACTCACAAAGTAGATACCAAATGCTAAGTTTTAAGTATTCAACCTTATTTCATACTGAAGTCTAATCTTAATTTTTTATCTAATAATATTTCAAAAAACAATTATTTTTTTGAAAAATTAAGGAAATTAAAACTTTACTAAATGATACCTAAAAGTCGTAAAGCAGATCATATTTTATTAAAATAAAATAAAAATCTGAAATTAATATAAAAAAATAAAAATAAAAATTAACTGAATTATTACACGAAAGATCCAAATATAAAATCAAAATTAAAAACTCCGCTTAAACCCAACTCAACCCGCTTTTATTTTTTTCCTTGACATTTTCTAAAATTTAGTTACAAAAAAAGCCAATTAGACCCAAAGATTTTGGGTTGAGATTCATCCCATTTGGCCCAAGAGATCCAAAACTCATCCCTTCAACCAAGCCTTTCTGCTAAACAAACAGAAGAAACTTCAGGTGAGAGAAAAGACCATTACTGTAAACGATGGAACTTTTGGCGTCCTCCGTTCCATACAGACCGTACTGTGTTGCCTTCAACAAAGCCGAAATTTTAAGGTACTACTGCCTCAATTCCAACTCGGTTGCTGCATAAATTTTCATTCTTTGGAATCACTTTCTAAGCATATATATACATACATATAACATCCTTTGCTTATATAAGGAAGAGTGCAACCAAAGTTGTAGAAAAGAGAGTAATCAAGGAAGTATGATTTGATTATGTTTCCCATATTAACAAGATAGAACAACACTCTTTACTTTTTCCTTTGAAACTCTACAATGTATGGTATACATATCAAACTGTATCTGTGCTTGTTGTCTAATCATATCTGTGCTCCACAAATTATGAGAATCATAATGGAAAGTAGAGCCAAAAAATGTCACCTACTCTTCATATCCTACATGCTATTTTCCCATTGCCATCTAACACAGCCTCTAATCATTTATGTTTCTCTAAAGAATAAGAATGAATGAAATCAATGAATCAGTTTTAGGTCCCTCCCCTTTTCTGAACTGCTATGGACGACTGCCCACTATTTCTGTAATTTAATATGGTGAGTTCCTGAAAAGTTGAAAGTACAGATTCAATATGGGTTTTCTGGATGGAATGAAGGAACCACCAAAAACTCACAACAACCATACCTTGCTTCAGTGAATTCTCATTTACACCTTGGGGACTATTATGATCAGTACTACTCTGCCGGTTGGGTCCGGCAACACTAAAATCCTTAGAAATGGTCAAGTCCCTTGAAATATAGGCTAACTGGCAGTATTCTGATCGCAACCGATTATATATCCCTTCTTCCTTCCCCCATTGCTCGTCTCGTCGATCCATCTCTATAAGAACCTGTACAGCCGATTGAGAAAATGGTTGGGGAAGTTTTCTAGAGAAAGAGTGTAAGTGTTCTGGCGCTAATTACCTGTGCAGGGTTCCTCTTGAAAACCTGGGAAAACCTCTTTCGGCAGTACTCATTGAACAGAAGAGAGATTATTATGAGGGGAATGGTGCAACCAGAAGCCATTGGCGATTTTTTCATGGCTAAGACTGCCACCGCAATAACCTGTGTCAACACTAAAGAGAAGATTGTTGCATTGTGAACAATAGGCCAGAACTGTCCTGCGCTCTCATATTTTGTTACATATACATGGAGAATCTGTAAAAAGAATAAATAAAAAATCATAAAACAGGTAAAGTTGAATTCTTCAGAATCTGTCTTGCACTTGATTGAATTGTCATCAACAAAACTATGCTTGACCTAAAGACGAATATGTAAACAGAATACTGGAATAACATGATCATCATGCACTGAAATTACATACAAGGTCTACTGACTGCAGAAAACACATTCCTATATTAAGAAACTTGGTGGTCACAAAATAAACAGTTGCAAATGACTATTATTTGATCAACAAGAAGCAAAAAACAAAGGATGGACGTAAAATCAATGAGGCAAAAACGAACCTGGTTTCGATAGACAAGGAAGGCAAGAAAGAAGTAAACCAGCAAGAAGGGCAGTATTATGGGTGCAAGGATAGAAAGTGTAAAGCCGAGGAGCCCAAACAGAAGAAGTCGGGGAATTTCAGTATGGTGCGGGAAGGTTAGAGCAATATTAGTTGGCTCTTTCTTACTTCTTAGTATGAATCTTCTCAAGATATTGCAAATAAGAGCAAACAATTGTATGAGTTCAAAAGCCAAGCTAGCCCAGCCTGATGACAGAACATAAGTTGTAAAGAAGGTAGCCTGCAGATAATAAAAAAGACAAGAATAACATCTACAATTAGAAGCTGAAGATTCACAACCACATGACATATAAAAGGGACCAAACGCAACCTTTTTGCTACATGAATGTGATGATGAAAGAAAGGGCAAGGGCATTAAAGTGTACACTTTTGCAGCAGGATGTTAGGTGTTATTAAGCCAACTATTAGGGAGTTATGGAAAATTACCTGGGTAGGCACTTGTTTGGCAAGCATCATGGGCAACTCTTTAATTTGTGAGAAAATACTCATTTGGTTGATAAAGGATCCGGAAAGAACATTAACGAAGAAAACATTCCAGATTGTGAAGTATAAAACTTTAATGCATGCACTCCTTTTCCTATCACTACGTGAAACATTTCCTTCGATTCTGGATAACAGCATCATGATTGGTGGAACAGTATACAGAAATAATATCAGAATCACACTTGGTAGGTAACCTGTTACCAGCCGGTTTAGGAACTGCCTGCTCAAAACAACAAACATACTAGGATCACAAACATTGCAGGTCCTCTACGATAATTGCCACATTTCCACTAATAACCAAAACAGCAAATTATGATGTACTGAAAAGAATCAAAGAAAAGGAGCTGCTACAAATAACATACTTCCATAAGTTGATCAGTTAGTGACAGCTGTACTAGATATTTCCAACCATTCTAATTTCTATATAATTCCCAAAAACATCAGAATCAATAGCATCATTCTTAGGGATGTCATTATCATAAAGGAGGAGCTTAGAATGATAGAAATTGCGGTACAAATAGGGTGTCTCTCTATGGTTTTTTCCATGCATTATTTCTTCTATAAATGCATATGGTCCAACTCGTTGCAATTTCCACATCCCTGTTCATTGCATCAGGCATCAACCGTGACTGCAGTATGTAATAATAGCAACATAATAGAGACTAACAAGCTAACACCGATTTCACAATAGAGTTTGAGAATGCTACTCACAGTTTTAAAACTTCTTTAATTTGTGGAAACCAACGTGTTAGCACGTGTGGATGAGTCAAGCCTTGCACAAGGGTAACTGGAAAAAGAAACACAAACACAAAGGCCAAAGCAATTAGAAGAACTACTATTTTACGGACCCAAACTTGCTTGTATGGTATGCCAAGGTTTGACCAATAAACATCATGTGGCTCTGGAGCTAGTTGTGTCACCCATAACATGGGATTTGATGATTGAAGAACTTGTGCAGCAACAACAGCAGCATAACGATTCTTGAAGAAAACAAAAGCAGCGGGACATTCCTGTATCAAAGGCCAAAATAACATTGGATATAACAATGCCATTTCCATCCAAGATTTAAACGTTTGTGACACATATTTGCTTTCAAACATCGACACCCACATGATGGCAACTGGGATTGATAAGACTGAAACCACATTGGGAGAGAAACTCCATTAAGAAGTCAAATAAAATAACCATCAGTTGTGAAGGCAACAATAGTTTAAGAAACAAGTCTTCAGATAATGCGAAGGCCACTACTAAAACTCCATATCCTTTTGATAGTTAGAATTATCAGTACATTAAATTCAGGCATTTATGCAAACACTAGAAATCTAGTTGCTCAAATGTAACATTAAGCTGAAACATCCATCCCAGCAACAATTCAGAATGAGATTAATAACATGTAAACATCCAAAAAAACAAAGTACGCAAAATGCCTTTCATAATCAAATGACAGAAATTCCTAGGGTGGCAAAGAGCAGATCCATATCCACTAGAGTTATTTGTTATCGGAGGAAAGACTCAATCACGATGGAAATGAAGCCTCTTAAAGCATAGTAAAGTAACCCAGAGGAGATACACATGTAAAGCAACTTTGAAAACTGAAAACAGTATCAGAAACAAGTTACCTTTTGGCAACAAACCACTAAAAGTGGAAAACATAATTGTGTGCTATTTAGGCATGCATACTATGTCCGTAAAATCAAAATTATTCAACTGAACTTATTCCAGGATTTTCAACCTTTTCAATTTGAGTAGGATGTAATTCATCAATGCTGGTTTGACTTCTAATGCCGTCTTCTCCATTTTGAAGCAACTTAAAGGTATGTGCAGTTCCTCCACAGAGATAACATGGCTTATCACCCCGTACATATTCTGTCTCGACAGGTCTTAGAATTCTGTACATCTTCTTTGCATCCTTCTGCAAAGACAGCATTGTTAGAGAATATACATAGAACTAGTTAATCATTACAAAGGTTGTGTGTGCAACAGAGACGAATGAGCATAGAAAAATTCAAATACAAGTTTATTTCACGAAACTTGGTTTAACTTCAAAACACCTAATGAGGACAACCAATTGAAATTTTGAGAAATTGGAAAATTTAACTTAAATGCAATGCGCCAGCAATGGCAAACTAAGTCTTGTCTTATCTTATATTGTAAAAGAAAAAACGACAAATGAAGCCAATAATATAAAGATTTAAAAAGATATCTCAAAAACAAAAGTGGAGAGAATCAAGATCACCTATTAGAGGTTCAGTGGACCCATTATCTTTAACTTCCCTTTAAGCTCTCATGTTGTGTGTTAAGTTGTAAATTCCATTATATGGTCTAAAGAGCACAATGATAGAAAAGGAAAACGAAGGCAACATTTTTTGTTTATCAGCACCAATACCAAATATATTCACCTCAGATGAAACCCAAAAATCATTCAATAGATGTCAAGAAAGTAGTGAATAAATAGCACTAAATGCATAAACAGCAAAGAAGATTAAAAGGAAATTTCAAAATCAAAGCTTTTTCAAATTACAGAATTCATACAAGCTATTGTCACTAATATAAGTCACTCAAAATAGATGCATACCTTTAATTTATGAACTGTACTAGGCCGATATATCATCTGGTGGTCCACATAGGTATCTGGATAATAAGTTGAAAAGAAACTCTCCACTGACTTACTGTATGAATGATCCTGAGACCAGGGAATGCCACGGACAAGAACTGTGAAATGACTTGGATTGGGATGGGATCCAGTAATATGCGCTAGCCTCATTTTAGTGATGCTTTTATACTCCTATATAGAAGCAAAAATCTTTAAGTGAATGCTAGAAGAAATTTAAGATCACATCAACACGGGAAAAAAACTATATATTTGAGATTAGAAGCAACTAGTGCATTTAGGTTTGAACGTTCTTACTAGGTAAAGTAGAACACACACTGCGCAGGTTATGATGTATAATGCAAGACAATGTGCCCAAAGCCTAAAAGATTTTAAAACAAAAAGAAAACAATCAATATAGAGTGGATTTTCATCAATCAATAACAAAGAAACTGTGACATCATGATAATGGATCCAAAAGAACATATATACCATTTTGAACCTTCTTCTACATTTCCAATAGTGAATACATCGATTGATTCAAAACGGAAATTCTTGTGCTCCATATCTTTTCCATAATAATTCACTGGAAGCACTAGGAAAACGCAAATAACAGCAGCAATGATGAATATCCGAATACTGTAAAGAACGGTTGGTAAATAGCAATGCAGTTAGTGAACCGGCAAAAGTGAAACTGGACACAAACCAATGATAATTGAAACACTAAAGCACTTGAAAAATGTTTGGATATGATTGCGAGCTTAGACTTGAAAATTTAGATTTTTCTATGGGGGAGAGTTAATGACCTCAAAACAACTATTCTCATGAAAACTACAGCATCAATACCACCAGCTTCCAAAATTTCCTCATCGGTCGCTCGCCAGGCTTGCATGATCCATCCCGCCGATGGCACAAATCTATGAAGGCTGAAAGGATCATCATGCCGTATCGGTTCTGAAATATATCTCCGGGTGAAATACACGCATGCATTGCTTGGTTGTTTCCTCAGTACGGAATACAAAGAAAAAGCCACAACGCATACAGATATATTGATCCCGGCAGATGTTAAAAGATCCGCGACGTCCATCTCAATCCCCCTATATCCTTTCCTCAAGATTTGGAAATTCAATTACTCAAGTACATGACCGTGGAACAACATCACATCACTTTCAATTTGCTTCAAACGGAGGATATGTGTGTTATGAAAATGACAATGCAGAAACAAGTTTGCCTCCTAATCACTCGCTGCAAAATTGATTAGATGTCAAACAAAAGCTTCAACGGAAGATCAGCTGAAAAAAGCAATGCTTAAGCTAAATGCAGCCCCCCAAAAAGAAAACATCAGCCAACTTTAAGAAACAAATTGAACCCCTAAATTAGCAGCTGCATTTTATTGGAGTAAGACCCAATCGAAGATGTGCTTGATAAATTTTACCATAAAACCTCACCCTTTAATTTGAATGCACCAAACGAACAATCCCAGGAGCAAAATTTAAAAAAATATATTTTGGATAAACAATTAAAAGATGAATTAAAACAATGTACCTGCACAAATATCTGAGGGAAAAAAGAAGAAGGGGAAGAACTTCGAAATGGTTCCCAAATGCAGAAGCGAAAATGATTCGCTTAAGAAGTTGGAAACCAGAAACAGGAAATTTTGAGCCTTAGCCTGAGCTTTCTTTAGTCATAAAAGGCCAAACGTTGCTTCAACTTCAAATAGAACAAAAAGGAAAAAAAATTTGAAGGAACAAAATTGACCAATTTGAAGAGGAAGAAATGAAAGAACCTTAATTTAGAAAAAAAGAAGGAAAATAAATTACAAAGATCGAAATATCTTTTAAGGAATTTATCACGCCCTTTTTTTTTGTTATTAAAAGATGTGGAAATGAGTGATTTAACAAATAATGCGGATAAATAGGGGGAAATATGCAATAAATTTTCTCACCACGATATAGCAACGAATAGCCACCTGGCGACAACTAAGGGACAATAGAAAAATTATGAGATCCTCTCTGTTCTGATACTCTTAACTGAAGTAGTAGAACCTCAACAGTCTTAACTGTCTTTGTGAATCTTTTTCTGAATCTTCCCTTCAACGGTTTTTATTTGCTGCTTCACGACCTATTTTGTTTATAGTGGAACCGTGGTCGGTGGCCAAAGATTCTTGAAGGAGGATTTGCCATCATTTTATTTATATTTTTGTATAATAAAATACCAAATAATTTTACATTAATACACATTTCATGCATCCATTAACATCATCAACCATACTATTTTACATGTTTTCAATTTAATTTAATTTTTTAAAATTGTTATTATTTACTAGATTTACACAGAGTAAACTTAATGATCAATCATTGTGTTCTATAAATACATGTTTGTTTTAGTATTATACTTTTTAATGAAAATACATCAATTTAAAAATAAACAATATTCTAAATATTAATCTTGATTTCTATGATAGATCTATAACTGGGGCTTATGAAATCCAGCATAAAGTCAAAATTAGACTTGTTCGTGGAACAAAAGTTTCAACCTTTTTTTTTTTTAATTTATAATTTATATAAATCAAGATAATATGAATTGATTAGGTCTATATAATGAATAATATTAAGCTAATGCTCATGCTCATCAGGATTAGGCGAGTATAATTTGCGAACCCAGTTGCTGAGCAGTTTCCTGCTTAAACTCGACATATTTTGCTGGTAACTCATCTTAATCCTACCCATAAAGTTCGAACATTCGACGAAATCCTTGATTCGTCGCATTGCAACTTGAGGGGTTCCTCGGGACATGTTGGCAAAGCAAACCCTGAACCACCCTGGTTCACTGCAATGGAAAGATGAACCAGGAGAGATATTCAATCCGACATCGTAAACCATTTGGTTCCACAGCTTTGTTTCTGCATCCAATGTGTTGGAAGACAAGAGATGGCTCATGTCAACCCAGCAGAACAACCCTACATTGCTTTTCAGGCATTCGATCCCTGACTTTTTAAGCCCTGAAACCAGCATCTCTTTCCTCTTCCTGAGCCGCTTTTGGTTCTCCTTCATGTACTTGCTGGTGAATCTCTTGCTGGCTAACACGTTGGTGAGTAGGTACTGAGTCTGGGATGAAACCAGGCCAAAACTCGACATTTTAGTTGACGCACCGACAACAGTTTTGTTGTTGGAATAAATCATACGTACCCACACGAAATCCCGGTAAACCTAAATCCTTGGAAAGGCTGTAAACAATATGAATGCGGCTCCATACGTTTGTGTTTTCCAGGTTGCGCTCCATTGCGGCTTCTAGAATGCTTATGAAACCAGGTGAGTCGAAGACTGTTCCTGAAAAAACTTCATCGCTTATGACATGAATGTTTTCGGCCATGCCGAAAGTAATGAGACTCAATGGTACTGTTACTGTTGAGGGGCTGCCACGTACGTAGTTTCATTAAATCTTGTTTGATTTTTTTTAAGAGTTAATTGCATTAGACATCCTTAAATTATGACTCTCATTTTAAATTGATTTCTACACTTTAAAATATTTCAATTACATCCTTAAACTATTGATATTATATCAATTAAGTCTTTTCATTATTGAAACATTAATTTAACTATTAAATGACATATAAAATCTTGGGTAAATTACACCAACAGTCATTCAATTTTAGAGTAACTGATAAAACAGTTACTTAGGTTTCAGTGGCTCAAAACAGTCACTCTACTTATATTTATTTACTTAATTAATTATAATTTTGGACAAAGAATGAGTATTTCCAAGTTTCAATAATTTTGGGGTTGTTTAAACGGTAGCTAACCCTCTGTGAAATGCTATGTCACTTTTTCATTACATCTGTAACGGAAAATAGTTAAAAAGACTGTTTTGTTTTTTTTTAAAGTTAAGTAACTGAAATGAAACCTATGTGACTGTTTTGTCAGCTACTCCAAAGTTGAGTAACTATTAGTGTAATTTACCCTAAAATCTTATATGATATAATTTAAATTTAAAATTAAAAAAAAGCAAAATGTTGCCACATAACTTCTAAAATTAAAGTAAAATTGAAAAAAGAGTGTGTGAATGATAGTTTCTATAAAAGCTTTGAAAACCTCAATTCCAAGGTTTTTACAACATTCTTTTTTCTTTAAGTTATTCATTTTAAATTATATCACACAAGATTTGACGTTTAAATTAACAAGTTTAGTAATGGAAGGACTTTATTGATATAAAATCAATAATTTGAAGATGTAATTAGAATGTTCTAAATTTAAAAATCAATTTAAAATGAGAGTTATAATTTGAAGACATTTAGTGAAATTAACTTATTTCTTTAATGATTTTTGCATGGTTTGTCCTAATCAATTCATCTAATATCCAATTTTTTAGAAATTCATTAGTTAAACCCTATTACGTTGTAATTAGAATATTTTAATGAAAGTTGTAATTTGTAAACATTTAATGAAATCAACTTCTTTCTTTAATGATTTTCTGTAATCTCACTTTGTGTCTTCCTTTCATTAAAGAAAATATTGAAACCTGGAAATACTCATCTTTGTCCAAAATTATAATTAATTAAGTAAATAAATATAAGTAGATTCCATTCAGAATCACTAAGTGATCTAGGGGGTTTTGGCCCCATAAGGTCTAAGATTTTCCAATTTCTTCTCCCAAATATAAAAGTAGGCCATCTCCAATAATATTAATAAATATTCTTAATAAAAAGGAAAAGAAAAAATTAACATACATTATATATTTATAGGAAAAAAATTATGAAACACGTTTTATTTTAATTTATCTTATCAAAATTAATATCCTAACTCAGCGAATACATCGGCTGACATCCAATTCTACTTTTTACACATCTTTATATAGGTATGAATACCAAAAATCAATCTGTCATTGATGATCGAGGTTGAACTTTCCTACAAACTAATAATTAAATAGGTGTAGATTAAAGCTTTATATTGAATTTGACACCTTCCCCGGGACTACAAAAAAGATGACCATTGAATTTTGTTGACTTCAGCTATTTTAGTTTAGTTTTTTACACTTCACTTAATTACAGATAATTGGTAACGACATTCCTAACTCTCTTGCCATGAATTTACTTTACCCATGTTAAGTATAAGATAAGTTTGTTTGTTAGCATTTTGTTATTTTGTTAATAGAGTTTGTTAACAGCAATTAGTCATTCCTTTGTGTATATAAGACCTACTAATGTACTGACCAAAGCAGCCAAAATGCAATCAGAATATTCAGTTTATTTCTCTGTTTGCGTTTCAATTTTTTATTCGTTTCTTATTTCTGTACTTATTAACATGGTATCAGTCGCTTGACGTTTTTGGAGATTCTTCTCACTGCTTTCATGGAAAATTCCGCTGACTCTACCGCTGGTGATCGTGGCAGTCCTGCTCTCTCTAGCGTTTGGTTGGTTTAGACTTTTCCTAGGCATGACACGGTGAAATTGGACGAAGGCAGTTTCCTTCAATAGCAACAACATATAAGGTTAATAGTTGAAGGATACGAGTTACTCGGATATTTGGAAGGGACGCTACCTGTTTTGCCTCGATTCATCTCCTCTCCGGATGGCATGCTCACCCCAAAAATACAAAAATACAGAATACAAGTTTGAAAATGAACAAATTTGTCTCTCTCAACAAAAATTACAAAATAATTCAAAATAAATTTCAAAAATTATTAAATTTATATTTTAAAAAAAATTATAAATATTCAAAAAAAATTAAATATATATAAAGAAAGTTAAATTTAAAAAAAAATAGGATAATAATTTTGGGAGTTGAACAAGTTAATTAATTATTCAAATTTATCATACTAAATTATTTTTTATTATTTTGTTTCAAAAAAGTTTTAAATACATATGATTTCAAATTTATATGCTTTAACATGGAATTAATTATATTGTAACAATATTTTAATTTGACATGTTTAATTTTTTTAATTTAACTCAAACAATTTCACTCGGTTCAAAAAAAATTTCAAGTTGAGTCAGGATGATAAAATAGAATTCGTCAACTTGAAATTTTTTTAACTCGATTCGATCGAACGCTCACCCCTAATATTCTTGATCTCGTTTGCCATTGTTCAACATCAAAGTACTAAAAATGCAAGTTCTGATACAACTTGTCACGTACCGAGACTTTAGCTCCAATAGCGTATTTGTCAAATCTAACTTGAATACAAATGAGGGAGGGGAGTCTCTCCTTATATAGGCAAAACCCTTTAGATGTGATGGATATAGTTAATGCTAATGGACAGCCAAGATTTAATTCTAGGACGTTTTGACCTAACTCATTAAATGTTATTCATGGGAATATTCTACATCGATCTAATGATTACAATTAATCCTAATAAACGGTTAAGATCTAATTCTAAAACTTTCCCACTTAACTCATTAAATGCTATTCAATAGTGGAGCATTCTAGAACTTTCGAAACATTCTACATGATTTTACACGGATCTAACCCGTTCTTCAAGCTTCTAAAATATTCTGAGGCACTCCAAAAACCTCGTGACTCAATTGACTTATATTTGCTTATTATCGAGCTTGATAAGACCTTGCTTACTCGTAGTACATGGCAAATTCATTAGCTTTTCATCAGTGCCAAAAGCTAAAATCGACCAACTGAATTAGCACCAGTACTCTAGCATAGAATTTCTGTTTTCATAATATAACTACTGTTAGGAAATAATTATTTTTTGCAGAAGGAACAGTTGAACTAAACAAATGCTTGGGTTTTGGCACCATCTTATATCAAATATTTCTTAATCTTAATGACAAATTATTTTAAATCTAAAGAATCGAGACGTGTAGGAACAAGAACTTGAATCTTGCAGCATGAGATTGCAATGTTCTGAAAGCGCAATAACTTAAATTGAGTGAAGACATGGAAGATTAAGAAAAAATAAATCATCATTAAGAAGATGTTTAATTACACTGGTGAGTTAAATCAATGAGCAGATTCTGTGTCTGGTAATGTTACGAGTACTAGACAAAGCATCATAATAAGTGGAAAACGTCTCATTTTATTTTCAAATTGTAGAGACCAAGCTCTTAGTTCATCCAGGATTAGGACCAAACCAAATGATGACGGATAAAAGGGTTCATATAAGCGTTTGGTTGCATTGTGTTTATCGTGATTGTACGAAAGGCGATTATCATAAATATCTAGAATCAAAAGAGTCGACTACAAAATGACAATATCGTCTTGAGATCGTCATCTAAATTCTTGTGCCAACATCAAGCAAAAGGAAGTGAAAGTCATACAATTAGAATTCCTTGCGCTTTACATATGAAAAAAAAGAAGACAGAAATGCTTTGATTCAAAATAATATGAATTAAAGAATACATGGAATATTTGATGGAATTAAAAGTATGCCAATGAAAGCAAAATAAATATTTTAAACCAAAATTTAAACTATCAGTTGCACTATGAAACTGCAAAAGGGTGAAACAGAAATTACCATGTAAACAAATCAACGGTATGACCTTAGGTGAAAAATTTGGCAACTGGGATTATATGAGCTCTTTTCTGCGGCACGACTGAACTTCTTGGCTGCAACTTCATTTTCTTCTAAGCTGGTCTGGATGAAATACCGCGCCCACCAAGTAGAACTCCTCAGTTTAGCCTTCAGATATCAAGAAACCACTTCAGCATGTCTCACATTTACTTAAGCTATGTAAAAAATTACTTAAGGATAAGGGGAAGAAAATTACTAGATAACATCTCAACCTTCGTATTACTTTTTGTTTATTTCAAGCTCCAAAATTACAGAAACAGAACATCAAGCAAATGGTCAGAAAGACAAAACACAAGGTAACCGGAACAGTCAGTAGCACTTATACCCAAGTAACGAACACATCATGTCCCTCTGCACTTGCTTAACCAAGCCATCAGAACGTTTCTTTCTCTTTAACATACACTGGAATTTCCCAGACTTTTAAAGTATTAATTATTGACTAGATTGTCTATTTCATCAAAGTGCATTCAGAGTTACTAAGTCTGAAAACTTACTGTTGATTCTACTTGACAACATTCAGTTGGAAGCCTACCCAACAGTAAAAAGATAAAGATAAAGACAGTGACAGCCACTTACCGCCCTTCCATATTTGGACACATCTGCAGCTTTAGCTTTCCGCTGGCCTGGAAAACCTACATTTGTAATAATCATAAAGGTTCTTGATATGTCAAAAGGCTCAGATTATTTCTTTGTAATCACATATTGCACGCTAGCTACAAAAGCACTGCTAGAAAAGCTTAGTGCATATATTTTTTTAACACATACAGAACATTGATATATGAAAAGTAGAACATGGAGAAGAAGCTGGTCATGATGACATAGATACAGTATGGGAAAAAAATATGGCTGAAACCATCAGCAAGCAAATAAAGAATATTATGGGATAGGAAAGCACTTATGACTTGCAAGTTCAGGGATCAAAATAAAAAGTTAAGCTTCTTTTACCTGTAAATACGACGACTCCATCAGCTGATACTCTTGCAAAATCTGGAAGTGTCTTGTTGAGATATCTTGGAGACAAGTAATCTAATGCATCCGAAACAATTACAAGAGAGAACGACTTTGGCCTGTATGGAAGAGGAAATTTGATGTCAGCCACACGCACGATGCCATTACGCACTAGTCTTTTGCAGTTAGCATCAGCATCCTCAATGTCATATGGTTCCACCCCCCAAGCTTCAGTTTCTTCTTCTTTTAACAAATTTGAGACCACTGAACAAGAATCGGGACCAATATGCAAAACTTTATGAATGCCACCACCATAAGCTTTCTTCAGAATAGGAAGCGCCCGTAGAACCTCAAATGTGCAGGAAAAGTCACCTGCACACAAAGATCAAATCCTATCTTAAAGTCTAAAGTTCGCTTATCTAATAGCAAATTGAAAGGCATAGGTAAATGATGCCTCAGCAGATGAAACCTATCATTAAGATTCTACAAGCATAAACCGATCCTCACCCAACCTAATTAAATCTAATTGAAGAAGAAAATTCCAAGTTAGCAAAGTATCAACAACTGCATTTACATATACATAAATCCAAGATGCCGACCATCAATACACGCAATTCACTTAACAGCAATGCCCGTATGGTATAACGCGAACGTAAGCACCAATGTGATTTTTTTCAGTGAGAAGTTTTTTTTACCTTCAACTCTGGAAACAAGGCTCCTTATGCCTCCAGATCCTGAAAGAAACAAAATATCATTTATCACTGATCAGCTTAGAATCATAAAAATCATTAATTACATTTTAAGTGATTACTCAATGCTCAATTAATGAATTCAATCAGAAAATCAAACCTGATCCGCTATGGAAATACGCAACAATAAGCAATGCCCCCTGAAAATTAAAAATAAAAATAATTTTTAAAAAAAAAAGAACTTATAGAAAACATAAATAAATCAAAAGATTTGTTTTCTTAAAAATATACCAGGACAATGAGAACAATGGAGAGCAAAGGCGGAGAACGAGATTTAGACAGCGAAAAGAGAGCAGCTCCGCCGCCGGCATCGCCGTAACGTCTAGAGGGATTCACTGGCCTCCTCGACATTGCCTACAGACCTCGGTTACAATTTTTTACTTCCTTTTTTTCGTTTTTTTTTTTTGTTCAACACTTCTGATTCAATAAAGAAGATCAATTTGCAAAAAATATATATTTATATAATAAATAATTTCAGTATGATTAATTAGTTAGAATTTCTGAAGTGTAAGATCCGTAAAAAATAATATTTATTATTATTAACCGAGAGATAAGAGACTGAAGGACACGTAGTTTAGTGCGCGAAGAGCCAGAGTCGGATCTCAGGTTTTATTAAAAGGCGCGTGAGCGTTGGCGCGTGATATCCCAATCCAATGGTTTTGATTCGTTAACGAGAAAGTTAAGCATTAGAGTCGGGGCTCAATATCAGCCCGGTTTCGGCTCAACTCAACCCATTAGATGAGCGGCACGTGTACTATGCCCGTGAAATTGATCAAGTGTCTCAACTCTTTCTCCGGTACTAGAGAGAGTATCAAATCCAATGGCGGTGAAAAAGAAGAAAAATATATATTTAATTTACTGCGTAAAAATTGAAAGAAAATATAGGGAAAAAGAACAGGAGAAACCCTAACCATGCGATTAGGGTTTGGGATTGAAATTGAATTGAAGCGAAGGGATTGTTGAAATTTGGATTATTGGAAATTGAGGAATTCGACAGAAATGGGAGGCGAAGATGCTGACAGTGATAAGAGTAAGCAATGGTCGTCTCCAAACAGGGCTTATAAAGGGAAGGAGGAAGACCCCAAACTTTGGGGCCTTTTCCTCTTTGGTTTAATTGGCGCCACTGCCACCACTTTCGCTGTAAGTTCTTCCATTTCCTCTTTTGATGTTTCAGACTTTTAAACATTTTAGTCTGTTTTTTTTCCTTCATAATTTGATTTTTTTTTCCTTTGCCTTAAATATTGTTTAAGAAGAAAGGTTACTTTTTTTTCTGGGAATTTTAAGTAATTGATTTAATGAAGTTTATGCTGGTCGGAGCAGTTATTTATTAGAATTGCCTATTTGATTGTAGTTGCAATTTGGCAGGTTAGTCAGCTGAGGAGATCTGTTGATTGGATGTTTGCCCAGGTATATATAGTAAAGAAGTTCTTCCTCAGTTCAATGATAGATGATTGTGTTTAGTTGTTTTCTATGAGGATTGCTTTTGTAACTATAAATTTGGACTCATGGGTAGTAGTTTTGCTGAAAACATACTGTTTATAGGATGATATAAATTTTCCTAAAGCAAAGATAAGTTGGATTTTAAGAGGAAGATTCAATTCTATGGGTCTATTTGAAATAAAAATTATTGCTTTGATACTGACCTCTGCCATATCGTGCCAATAAGTGTTAACAATCATGACGACATTTATCAGGAAGAAGTACCTCTGTTTTCCTGTGCTCGTATTTTTAGATTTTAGGAATATGTTTAAGCTAGCTATATTATGTTTCACTGCTGCGTTGTTGAATTATTATGGATCTATTATGTCTGCTGATACTTATGCATTGACATAATATCACAATGAAGACAGTTGAATATAGCATTTCTATTTTCTCTTTTTTGTATTCACCAATCTGATCATGTGTGTAATTGCACCATGAAAGTTAGCCAGGTCTCAATCATCTCAAAGGGGAGGTTCTTTTCGAACATCCTTTCAGGAGGAAGCATGGAGAAGGTACAACCGTCGACTGCAAGAAGAGTACGAGGAAGAAATGGAGAGAGTGGTAAGTTCTTGGTTATGTTGAACTTCCTACATGGTTTCCAAAACATTAGTTTGTGTTGTTTTAAATTGTTATAGGAAGTTACGTACAAACTTTGAAGCAGTGATAAGCTGTAACATTTAGCATTTGATGATGATGAAAACTTGTATCTTAGGAAACTTTGAATCTCTGAGTGATATGCCTGAGCTTCGTGTGGCTATGTTGCTCCATGATTCTTATAGAATGTAAGTTGGGTGGCAGCAAGTCTTGCGCGTGATAATCATTCTTCTTCTTTTAACACCAAGCAGATCACTCTTTTTAGGACTAACCATCTGTAGTCCTTAATATTTTCTAGCAATTTCAGAATCTGGGGCGCCGAGCATTTAGCTGTGCTCATATTGATTGACTTTTTTGGTATACCACTGGGATATCATCATATTGTCTATTAGTTTCTGTTTCTCTTTGTAGGAGCGGATAAGGCGCATGCAAAGTGTGTTTAACAGGGAGCGAAATAAGTACAGAAGGAGCTATGAGAGCTGGAGGGAAAATGGTCCTGGTGCGTATAATCAGCACTACCAGAGAGATGACTGGTATTGGAAGGCTGAAGCACAATTTAGGGATCAAAGAACCAATTTCAGGCAACCTCAAAGAGATAGTTCAAGCTGTCCATTATCACATCACTACTCGGTTTTAGGTCTTGACAGGTAATGCTGCCGCAAGACAGGGTTATAAATGCTCTTCCACCCTATCATTTTCAGTATATAGCCAAGAGCTCAGCTGGGTATTTAGCAATAATAATTGACCTTTCTGGACTTCTTTTCTCCACAGGTCCAGAACGCAACCATATACAGAAGATGAGATTAAGGTAAATTAATTATATTTATTATGCTTTTCTGTTGTTCTGAGGTATATCATGTATTCCATTTCCCAAATTTGATGCTTCATTTTGATATAGTAGTTATGTTTTTTTTATAATATGACATTTCTGGTACATCTTTATTAAAAGTTGACTTGCTTTAACTTTACCCACTATACCGGTTGTCTTAACCATTAAGCTTAACCATTAAGCTCATAATCTTCTCAAGGTGGACAGATTGCTAATTTATGTTAATGTCCATCAAATAACCCAATGAATTCATAATCTTCAAAAATGGTTCCTGTAATGAGTGGTTTGCTTCATTAATGTATTACATTGTGACTGAACCACATTTGGTCAAGTATGTCATATTCCAGTAGATAGGACGCCCTTGCAAAACCCTTCCTGTAAATGTAAGGGTTAGTTAATTGACAAAGTTTGCTGGTCTATGTCATATCAACTATATTTGTTGTATAGTTTGTTAGCTTATAGTTCTCATTTTTAAGGTGGAGCTATATCAATCAAAGAACTTAATTCAAAAACTGGTATTATCACCGTTTCTGCTCGTTACTGGATTTCATGTCATGCTTCTGTTTGCAGGCAGCATTCAGGGCGAAGGCAAAACAGTTCCACCCAGATCAGAACCAGAAAAATAAAGGTGAGATGTGATGCGTCTGATGTGCTGTCAGTCTTAAAAGCTTATAAATTTTAACAGCATTAATTTGGATTTTTTATTTAATGTTACATTCCTGGGACCTTTGTGCTATATTTCAGAAGCTGCAGAGGCAAAATTTAAAGAGGTAATGACCTCCTACGAGGCGATAAAGCAAGAGAGGAAGAACATGAGGGCATAAATTAAAAACCTGGTTATTTGTCTAGAAGAGTTGGGAAATGAAGTGTAATAATAGGGGATGTAGAAATTCAAAACCCTATACTTCTACCTCGACTCCAGTGTTGAAGAGTTCATACCCACCCGTCATCACTGCCGATCAACTTAAAAAAAAAAAAAAAAAGCCGAGTTCATACTGAGGCTGTAGTTGTAGGCATTTTGCAAGAGATGAATAATTTGATAAAGGAAAAAACAATATTGATATGGAGTTAATCTCAAAGTTAATTCTAATTTCTTTAAGTAATAGCATGTATCCTCATTAACTGATTTGTCCTTGTTGTGATCAATATCATTAGAGTTAAATTTACCAATTTTTTTCTTTCTTTTTTCTCGAATGTGTCATCATATCGCATATGGTGGGCAAGTAAATTATACTTCTGATAGAGAAGTCTTCGTCTATGTATAAATCAAGCAAAACGATGATCAATCGAGGCAATTGGCCATCCAAATACTGCCAAATGTTTACACGGGTTGTATAAAGAGAACAAATCTCGACCGATTCCGCTGAACTGGATTATTCTATATGTCTATTGTGGGACCATTATTAATGTCACGGACCAGCAGCCAGCGGAAGACTTGCTGGCACCGCACCACCCACCAAGAGAATATAAGCTAAAGCTTAGGGAAAATTTATACCTAAAGGACACATTTCTATGACATTTTAACTTGAATCTTAATAACAAACAAAGCATAGTTTCTTTATCCAAGATACATCCCACCATTTTGTAAAACATTATGCACTTTTTTCTTTTTCTTTTTCCTTTTTTTTTTTTTTTGAGAGAGAGAGTGGAAAATGTGAAAACTTATAGACAGCTTAAAGAAAGAGGTTGTTAGTTGGCAATTACCTTTCCCACACTCTAGAAAAGGGGGAACACTAATGAGATTAGGAAGTATGGGTTTCTCACTTAAGAGGGGGAGCTCTGTAATATGCAGGAACAGTCGCTGGGAAAAACATTTGCCTAACTCCTTCTGACTTGATAATAGGGAAGATGATTCCTGATGCCCCCTGCAACATCATTACACCCAATATTTTATAACTCTATCTTATAATACATTGCCAAAAGACAAATTTTAAAAATAATAATAATACTGGCAGGGATCAGGATCCGCACCGTGATCAATCTAGCTCCAATCCAGATTCTTTTGGGTGAAGGGAATGGAACCAGTAAACGACCAATACCATATGTTGCCACGGCAAAGAAATGCATCACCAAACTCATAGGGCGAGGATTCAAACCAGAGAGCAAGGAGATTGGTCCTGTTGAGAACACACCACCAAGGCTTAGATAATCGAAGCAAGCTTGACGCATTTCCTTCCTTGCTTGATCAGGTGAAGCACTGAACACCTTGTACAGGGCGTCAGCCAACGTATTGATGGTGGATGCCACAGGCTGCAAAAACATAACATTACCATGACTTCACTGCAGTAATATGAAATTATAGTATTACACTATACACACAAAGAAAGTTCAGTTAATTTTTGACTTCAACATTGGTACAATCTGATTTGAGAGGGGAATCTTGGCACATCAATATCCATAAAGAAATAAAATCAGCTTATTAATACAGTTTACCTTGCGCAAGGTGTAAAACGATTCAAGATATTTGCAAAGGTTAAGTGCATCATTGAGGTCACGCAGAGGCCTTAGCAGATCACGGAGGACAACAATGTCAGATAAAGCCACAGTCATTCCTCCACCAGTTAATGGATGGCGCATGTTGAATGCATCTCCCATTAATAGGGCTCCAGGAGTTGGATAAGGAGAAGCCGGCATGCTCCTGTTTGGCATTGTTCTAATATTTCCCTTATCAACTGCTGCTACAAATGAATCATAGATGTCTGGGGGAACCTATCACATATGCAGCACATTGTCAATCCAAGAGATTAATAAATATAAATTCAGATGTAATGAGCAAAGAACAACTTCTACAAAAATAAACAATGCCATGTGTTCGAATGTGCAGCAATAAGAGCAGTTAAACACCTGATGAGCCACAATGGTCTTCAGATAGTTTGTCATCTCCCCGTTTGCAATAGAAGGAACCTTCTGACCAGGTATATCAACCAGACAGCGAACCTCAGTGCTGCTAATGGGATAGAACAAAATGGGGGATGGATCTGCTAGTATAACATGCCCATGATTTGAGTATGGAAGATGGCAATTTTCGAGGACCAATCCAACAAAACAAGAGGGCACCTCTACCTGCAGATTAAAAATTAGGCCTACTAAATTTCTTTAATTTCTAGTTTACGCTAAATGATAAAAAAAAAAGGAACAAAACGATGAAAATATGGGGAATTTGATTTCTTTATCAGATAAGTCACCTTAGGGTTGCAAAGGGAGCGACGCAAGTTTGAAAAACAACCATCACAAACAATGGTCAGAGGTGCAAAGGCTGTCAATTCTCGACCATCTTTAGTTTTGTACTGCACTCCTCTGACTGCCCCTTTTTCTTCAAGTAAAGAAGTAACCGTCCCTTGCTCTAAACGTACACTGGTGAAAGAGGGGGAAAAGGTATAAGTACCTTGATATCAAATCACTATTTGTTACAATAACACTATATTAGGCAGTTCAAAGATTCACATCGAAGCATCAAAGTTTTAAATAGTAAAAAGTTTGAGCAATGAATATGAGGAACATAACAAATAAAAAACTGACTAATATCTAAAGAAGGGAAAGACATACCTGGGAAGAGAAGCTGCTTTCTCCCGCATCCTTTGTATGAAGCGTCCATTGTGAAAGCTCCTCCCAGATACATCTGAGTGGAAATTTTCTAAGGGGTAAGAAAGTCGGGTATGTTTCCCATCCTTGAAAAGAGCATAACCAAATACCTTCTGAGCATCAATTTCCTCTACACAATCTGCAGTCAGGAAGTACAAAAGAACTCTATTCCATTATGAGTGAAAGTAACCAAGGACAGTTGATGTTTAGACATCAACAAATTCATAATCCAACACAACTTCTAACACCATGAACGTCTACACATAGTCAAGCAAATTTAACATTCAAGAACCTTCAAGTCCTAATTCAATTAGCTTGAGATAGCCGCCAGGTTGTAGCAATTCCCCAACAATACGGTCAGGCTCTGTCAAGTCTCTTTCAATGACATGCACTCGACGTCCATCCTGTAATTTATACCACGTAATCAATTTAGTTGAAATAACTTTCATAATAGTAATCACAAATATTTTGTTAAAACGAAAATGCTATTATCTGAGATTATGCTTAATTCGCTCATAAGTAAACCATTAAAATTTATATAAGCAAGTCAAAACCCTGAGAACGGAACAAGATATGGATGCTTAATGTACCTTTATCAATTAAAATTTTATAAACAAAGGCAAGTATGGGGTGTTGCTATACATATGTGATTGGTGGCTAATTTGGAGGTCAAATAGATAAATATGTGCAGGTATTAGTTTAGCTGAACGCCTAATTTGTTATTAGAATCGAGTGTTTGCTGGCTAAATTAGCAGCAATGGGATCTCAGATGACAATAAGTAAGGAGAAGAGGGGACAAGAAACTTATAAAACCGAAGAAACGTAATATTTGTTATTAAAGCAACTTGTCCTAAGGAATATTCCGTTATAACTCCAAACCAAGATTATATTAAATTGAAAGGGACTAAGTAGAAATTGAGTTACATAGAAATTGCTAATGGCAGCAGATGTCATTTTATTGAAGTCCACTAATTATGATTGCTAAATGATAACCGGTTAAGTAAGCCTACTCTTCCAAAGGAAAAGTCAGAGATATGAAACAATAAGTACAGCCTTAGAGATGATAAATACTGATTTATAATTCCAAAGCTCATAAATCACTCCCAGAATCCATGGCGGACAGGCAGAAGATCGGTTTTTTGTTAATAATGCGTATTTAAAAGTTGTAACATATTCAAAAATAGAGACGAGAAAGTAAAAAGGATTTTAAAGTTATTGTACAAATCGCATGAAAACAAGATAGAAGTGAAAGCAGAAAAAGCTGTTGGGGAAACTCAGAGAAGGTGCAGGTGTGGCACCAAATGAATAGGAAACAGTATCACTTAAACTCCTCGGGAAAAAAAACGAAAAAGAAATGATGAAATGAAAAACTTTTACTAGTTCCTAATTGGTTACTGAGAAATGCGAAGTAAGTGGAGGGAAATGGAAAACTGAAAAAACGAAAAAGCACCTTGCCGAGAGTGTGAGCGAGGGCGGAGCCAGCAACGCCAGCTCCAACAATAATGACATCAGCGTCGCTGCCGTCAGCGGATCTGCATTCTCCGTTACCCGCGAGGACTCTCTTCACGGACTCATCCCTCGTCGGGGAGATTCCGTTCCCCTTCCGTCTCTTCAAAACGGAACAACGGAGAACAACAAGCGTCATCGTGGAGCACAAGATCCATGCCCACAAGTACCAATCCGCCATTCGTTCCTTTTTTTTCCTCTGAATGCCAAACAAGAAAAGAAATAGAGGCACGCACCGCCAACCCAACGATGAAGTCGATCGAGAGAGAAAGAGACTCGAATCTCGCTCCTTATTCTCTCTATTGTCTACGGTTCTGATTTCTTGAACTGCTGTGCTTGTTTGTTTGTTTGACGATTCAGAAAAGCTTGAATGCTTTCGCTTCGCTTTGCAAAATTGCAATGCTAAATGTGTTTCTTAAACCTTCTGAGAAGTAGAAAGAAACCACGAGGGAAGACGCGAAATGTACAAAGTTTACAACTCACCAGCATATGTGCCTAGCTCTTTCGTTACTCATTTACTAACTTGCGCCTCCTATGAGCCTTCCCCTAAACCTACGCATCCTTCTTTTTAATTCCAAATTAAATTATTAATTTGTAATTACTCCCTGCCTAGCCTAGCATGCTACTTTATTTTTTGTTTTTTTCCCTATTTTTTTGGTTTATAATGATTTTTTTTTCAATTTTGCTTTTTCATAAGTAAATTTTTATTATTTATTCAATAAGTAGCAAAAATGCTAAAAATATGTATTTTTTAATAAGTAAAAATCATCTCCCGTAGGTAGCCCATGCACACATTTATATATATTATTTCGAAACCGAGAATAAGGGACAAAAATAGGGAGTGACTGAAAAGTTGATGATAATAGATATTTATTTGGTTACGGAACAACAAAAGAGGAAGTGAGTGAGTGAATAAACTTGGATAACATCACGAGTTTGGTGTGATAATCATTAATTACGTCTTTTCCCCATCATTAATTATATAATTAATGAACTTAAACCTGGTTAGGTCCAAAAGAAAATATAAACAAAATAACGAACCCAAGCCAATAATGAAACATCCTAAAACAAAAAGTAAAACACTCGAAATAGTCTCTGAAAACATGAAAATTTCCTATACATCCCTATAAGTAAAGGAAAACAAATATAGCAGACAAACCGACCAAATAAAAATGGAAAGAATAATCTACAACCATTCTTCCTTTCCATCAACCATGAAGCAGGTGAATCTCACTAAGCAACTGATTACATGTAGATGTTTAACCATGTGCTCCTTTTCTTCAAAATGCTCTGTGTTGAGCACTATTTCAGAACATGGGTCAAAAACCCGCGCTAATCCCATGATTCTATCCACAGCCGATCCTTCCTCCTCCACAAGTCTCCGTTCATTAATAGTTAAATCTCTTTAGCTAGGCAGCAAGCTACTTTATTTCATTCTCTTGAAACATAGTTGCCTTTGCTTTGCTATCCATTATAAATAAGTTACCTAAATCACCAAAATTGATGCGTTTTCGATTTTGGATTGCTCGATCAGGGGAAGGCATAATTTTTTTTAAGACTGAAATTAAATTGTAAATTTTATTATAGTAAAAATATAATTTTATTATTTTTATAATTTTTAAAAAATTAAATTAAATTTTTATATTTGTTGGGATCAAAGTATAATCTTACTTTTACTAATTTAAAATTTTAAAAAGATCTAAATATTTTTTTCATTTTAATTTTTTTTACAAAAAAACTTCATAGTTTGACTAAATTACCAAAAAAACTAATTTTTTTTTAAATTACAAAAATAAGCCGAATTTTTAAAAAATTTACAAGAATAGACCGATTTTGGTGAAACACTTCTAGCTCAAAGAAATCTCAGGAAAACGCTTTCAATTGGACATGTTTTCAACATATTGACTCAAAATTAGAGCACTAAAAAGGCTTTTATAAAGACTCAAAGTCTCATTTCCTTTTTTTTTTTAAGTAATGTAGCTTGTTCTTAGACAATATAGATTTGTAGTCTTTAATCTTAGGTTATTAGTTAAAAGATGGAGCAATCCCACATTGTCTAGAAATAAGCTTCAAACCTATTAATAGATTTATATATACACATATCGCATATTCCATATTACTTAAAAAAATAAAGGAAATCATATTTTAAGCCTATATAAATGTCTTAAAAAAAATTTTAAAAAAATAAGTGCTACCACTTTTTAGTGTTGATGTGGCAAAAAAATATTTCTAATTGGAAGTGTTTTACTAAAATTAACTAATTTCTGTATATTTTTAAAAAAATTGACTTATTTTTATAATTTTTAAAAAATTAGCTTTTTTGATAATTTATTCTCATAGTTCACACTATTAATCCTTTTTCAAAAATTACCGACATTGCTTCCTTTTCCACCCAACCTCAATTATTTTTATTTTTTTCAAATATTTTAATTTTATTTAGTTAAGTTATTTTAATTTTAATAAAAATTAAAATAAAAAGAAATAGGTATTTATTTTTTAAATATTCAGTTAATCAGATTGTATATTTAAATATTATATTTCATTAATAAAAAAAAGTAAAAATAAATAAACAGTAAAGATTTATATTATTAATTAAATAAAAATATATATTATAAATTATAAAAAAAAATGGTACTCTATTATAGTAAATTATATTTCATTCTTATTAAACGATCCAAAAAGACTATCCTATTAACTTATGTTCCAAATAATTAGCTATTTGTGTTTTTATTTTCGTTCCTCGCATCATATCGATTCGTTTTTTAGGTAACATACTTTTATCTTCTTCTTTTTTCCTGTTTTATTGTTATTTTCACTTGCTTTTATGTAAATTTTGGAACTCCGACTTGTTTTTTTTTTTTTATTATTCTTTTGTCCTTGGTTGACGAAGCAAGGAAAGAAACACGAAAAATGTATCCTTCCATTCTCTCTAAATATATCCTTATAATGCTTACTTCAAGTAAAAAAAAAACCAATCTTCCGGAAAAAGAAACATTTTTTCATGTTTCTTTCCTTACTTTATTAACCAAGGATAAAAAAAAAAAACATAGGTGTGGGTGCCAAAGTTTACATATGAAAATAAGAAAAAATAAAAAAATTTGTTACCTAAAAGGCAGATCAGTCCGATTCGAGGAACGAAAAACGAAACGTAAATTGTTAATTGTTTGGAATGTAATTCGATAGGATCATTTAATAGGAATGAAATACAATTTTTGGTTTTATTTAATAAGAACGTATAATTTTTCATGGTTACTAATATATATATATTTCAATTTAAATAATCATATAAATCTTTACAATTTATTTTATTTTATTTTTAATCAGTAAACTAAAATATATATTTTATAATTTAAATAAGCCAAATTAACTATTTTTTTAAAAAATACCTATTTATTTTTATTCCTAACTTTTATTAAAAAATATAAATTAATAAAAAGTAAAATAACTTAATTAAACAAAATTAAGTTAATTAAAAAATAATTGAGGTTGCGTGAAAATAGGAATGACAAAACTCGAATCGCTGTGGATTTTGAATCGATCCACTTCAAATGAAGTTGATTTTTTGTTTGAAAAGTGGATGCGAGGTGGATTTTTTTCTTTTGACTAGTGGGTATGGAGCAATTATGGTAATTCCATGTCCAATTTCAATCTGCCTCAGTATAAAAAAATTTATCATTTTATCCTAGTATGTATATATAAACTATTAAAATGGTAAAAATATAATAACGTAATAAAAAATTATATGTTTTATATTTAAATATCTTTTTTGAAAAATAATGTTTAAATATTTACCTTACTTTAAAAAGATTAAAAAAATTAAAGATAAAATAGCAAAAATTAAAGTGAGGCATAGTAGGTGTAGGTGCATCTAACGTCTATAGAGATGGTAACTGTTTTCAAGATTGTATATCTATAGTAAAGCGGGTAGGTGATAAAGTAAACATGCCAATTATAAAGCAATAATAGATTTGGCAATATCTGCCCCGACTCCATTGCTATAGAGCAAAGTTGGTAATTTTGGGAACTAGGGATTAGTGCTGTTAATTATGAAGAAGCTTTCTGTAACAAAAGTAAAACGACAGTCGAAATGACTTTTCTATGGTCTTCATCGCTTGTATCTTCATCACTGGAATGCTTATCCCATCGTTATGGATAGTCGGCAATCCACGATTAGTATCGAGGGATCCAAAACAGAAAATGGATTAGATTTGGGGACTTAGATAACTTAAAGGGAACCCACTTCACCAAGTTGCGCATCTCTAAGGAGGCTTCCACCCTTCCCGGTGACTTCAATTTTCCAAGAAACGAATTAACATAGGTAAATCTCCTGCTGTGATTGATTGACCCCATCATAGACTAGTTTTGTAACAGCCCAATTTTTAGTAGTGTCAGAATAGTGATTTGAGATCACTAAAATTGATGAAAAAGTTAGAAAAATTTATTAATTAATAATTATAAGTTAAGTGTGATTTTAGAATTATTTTTAAATCAGTGAATTTTGTGATTTAAAAGAAATTATTAGGTAAATTGGGTCGAAAACGAGGTATCGAGACCTCGATATTATAAACTGAGCCGTAAATATTTATAAAAATATTTACGGAGTGTCAACAGGATAATATTAAAGTTTCATTAAGAAATTTTAACGCTTTGATAGTTAATTATGAAAAAGGACTAAATTGAAGTAAGGATAAAAGTTTAATTATAGATTAAAGAAAAGTTAAAGGACCAAATAGGCAATTATGCCTTTTTCTAAAGTTGAGGCGGCATAACAAAAGAAAAATCTAAGATATTTTTAATTTAAAATATATATATTATATTATACATGCCTAAGTAATAATTATGTTTTTATATTATATTATTATTAATATATTATATTATATTATATTATATTATTATATTATTATATATATATGACAAAGAAAGAAAGAAAAGAAACAGAGAGCAAAACAAAACAGAGAAGGGAGAAAGAAAGAAACAGAGAGCAAAACGAAACAGAGAAGGAAGGAAGGAAAGAAAGAAAGAAAAGAAAAGAAAAAGGGAAATTTGGGGTTTTAAGGTTCAAAGTAATTTGGTAAGTCAATTTAATCCCCTTTTCTCTTAATTTTGATATTTTTTTTGAAATCCTAGAACAAAATACTACTTGATTTAAGTTGAAATTTTGGAAATTAGTAGATTATTAAGCATGGTTCATGTTGAATAAATTGTTAAATTAGGGATGTATTTGATAGAAATTTTGATTGGAATTGAATAAAGGATTGAATTGTAAACTAAACTATAAGTTTTGAATTTTAGGGATTAATTTGAAATAAATTCGGAATTATGAAAACATGATAAAAATTAAATAGTTAAATATGAGTTTAGTAAGAAATTGGGTAGAATAAGGGTATGAATTGAGAAAGAAAAATATATAGGTTTAGTTAGGGGTCAAATTGATTTAATTTCAAGTTAGAAGTTAGTAAAGAATGTAATTGTAAAATAAAATATAAGTTTTGAATCGATAGGGATTAAATTGAAAGAATCCCGAAATTAGGGATTTATGGTGAAATTGAGGAATTAAATTGACTTTATAGTAAGAATTAAGAGAGAATATAGAGTTAGATTGGGAAAAATAAAATTAGTATTGGTAAGGGATTAAATTAGAATTTGGGTAAAGTTTAGGTATAAAAGGAAATATTTTAATGAAATTGTGTATTAATGATTTTTAATTGTTTAATTACGTAGCTAATGTCGTGTACGAGTCATTGTCCGAGAAAGGAAATGAGAAAGTGGACAATGAGTGACTCGAGAGAAATTACGGTTAGTATTACTATAATTCGAATTTAATTATTAATCGTTGAAAATTAAATTAATATACACGATAAGCAAATTGAGGTGAGTTTCATAATTGAATTGAATAATATATATACGTATTGATATTGAATTTATTGACAGTAATTATTGAATTTTGAATAATATGTTAGTAAATAAAAATAAGGAGAATATCAATATTTAATTGAATGAATTAAAATATGAATTGAATAAATGAGATATTAAATTGAGATATGTGAATATGTGAATTGTGTATTGATTGAAAAGTGGTTTGAATTGAATTGAAGTATGATTATATGTGAATATCTGAAATATGTATTGGTATTGAATTGTATATTGATTTGAAAGTGGGAAGTGAATCTGAGTTGAATTGCGATTAAATCGAAAGTGAATTTGAAATAGAAAAATGTATTGAAACAAATGGTGATTAAATGGGAATGATTTGAATTGAAAGTATGAGAAAGTGATTGAATTGAAATGTGATTCGGAAACCCTATTAACTAGTCGGGCTGAGTCGGATATATTTGGCATGCCATAGGATTGGAAGAGTTCAGGGATACTTCGACCTTGAGTCGATGAGACACTGGGTGTCATACTATTACTTCGGATAGATTCGATGAGGTACTGGGTACCAACTTACTTCGGCTTGGCCGATGAGACACTGGGTGTCAACTATTGCTTTGAACTATCCGATGAGGCACTGGGTGCCATTCTGGTGTGTTTGGTTGGATCCGTGTATCCGCCAAGGTCTGAGTCTTGTTAATAGGGGTAAATAATTGAAATGAGAAAATTGAATAAATGTGATTGATTGAGCTATGGGAAGAAACGAAAAAGTGAAGTTGTGAATTGATGTGTGAATTGGAAATCGAAATAAGAGATTTAAAGATATGAGCCCAAAGTTCATGATGTGATAAAGAGTAAATTTTGTTATATGATATTAGTGAGTACAAATTGCAATAAAATTTATATTGAATATAAATTAAATGAAATGAATTGTATATGAATTGAAATGAACTATTGGAATGAGATGTAAAGAAAAATCCCATGGAATTGAGATAGTGAAATAAGGTATGAATACAATTAAATACAAGATTTGAATTATAGCTTATTGTTATTAATTATCAAGTTGATTTAATGCATGAGATAATTAATGAATAATTGTAGACATAAATAAAATGTATATAATTTATCGATTAATGTTATTAATTCGAATTATGGTAATACCACTGAGTATTTCCATACTCAGCGTACGGTTGTTTCCGTGCGCAGGTTAGGTCAAAGTCGGATTGTTGAATCAGCATCCAAAGCCGATTCTGAACTAATTGTGGTGGTGAACATTTCTTTTAGTTATGGCATGTATAGGAATTTAGTAATTTTGTATATTTGTAAATATGATTTTACTATAGAATGATGTGTAAGTATTTGATGATGAATGGTTGTTTAAATGGTCAAGAATGAAGTTAATTATTGTTATAAAAGTCTAAGTGATAAATTAGGTATGAAAATCATAAAATGGTAAAATTTTGCAAAGAAACAGAATTCAGGCAGCAATAGTGACGTAACTTTGAAAAATCACCTAGGATAGTATAAAATGAATTAGAGGGTGAATGATATATGAAATGAAATATTATTGAGTCTATTTTATATAAAAATAACGGTTTAGCAAAAAGAAATTTATATTTTAAGATATGTGAATTTTAGTGAGAAATGGTCAGATCTATTTCTGGAGTCCCCTGTTCTGAGTTTATAAAATCACTAAAAATGGTATAAAAATATTTATGAGTTGTAGTTTATATGTGTAGAATCCTTATTGAGTATATTTTCTGTAGAAATAAGTGGTAATATCATATGAAAATCCTATAATGAGAAAATTTATTTTTAGTACCAAGGGGTCAAGACAGTCGAGTGAAGAAACAGGGGAGAATTTAACTAATAAACTGTATTAATTGGTCAAACCAAGAATTCTGAAAATTTTATGGTGGAAAGATATATGAGTCTAGTTTCAGGAAAAATTTACGAAATTAAATTTGGAGTTCCGTAGCTCGAGTTATAATCAATTTAGTAACTGCTGCGCGATTGGACAGATTACTGTAAACAGTGAAATTAATTTTTAAAACGAATTTTTATGCCCCGAATTAGTAAGATAAGCTAAGTAATGCCTCGTACTCGATTCCAGCAACGGTCTCGGGTAAGAGGTGTTACAAGTTTATTTCTAGAGAACCCCAAAGCCCATATCATCACTATAATAGTTATACATTTCTCATTGTCATATTTCTCAAACAAGTACATTGGTCACTCCCCCAATTCTATCTATAGGCCACACAACATATAGCACTCGCCAGGCCTCATTACTCAACCCACAGTCTCCGATATCATGCACTGATGTCTCAATGGCATTGGCACATCCAGGACATATAGCATTAGTAACTAGCCTTTTAATATGTAAATTGTGGAACGTAGGTACATAGTTGTTGAGAATTTTGATACAGACCAAATGGAGCTCACGGTTTCAAGTTCTGCCATTTTTATTTGTTTTTAATTGCTAATTTGCATGTTGTTAAACACTGCCTTTAACTTAATTTCAATTTTAGCGTACAAATGACCATTTAAGTGAAACGGTAAGTTTTGTCTTTGCTTTGGGCAGCTGTTTTATCTGTTTTGGCTGTACCTTTTTAACCTCATTTGACAACAAGGAGGGTATTATGAAAAAATATAGACCATTTTTCTTTCTGTTAGTTTTTTTCTCTTGACGTCTTCTCATTCTCTTATCTTTCTGTTCTTTCTTCCTTCCCCCTGATTACTCGACTCAATTTTCCAACGATATCAAGGGTATCAGAGCCATAACATCTTGATGGCCGGTGATGGAGTCACCACGAGATTGCAAAAGGATTTGGGAGTCATGCAAAAGACATGGGACTGATGCAACATGAACTCGCTCAACTTCAAACCAATGTATCCAAAATAGATGCTCAAATGGAATCTCGCTTCAAAGAGTTTCAAGAAACCATAAAAGTTGGCATTCGAACCGAGCTCCAAAATTTCTTTGACCAATACATCGGGCATGCAACCCTAACCACCCAAGGGCAAACATTCGACAAAGGAAAGGGGGTGTTGGGGGGTACGCCTCTGGGATTTCCACCAAAGGAGTCTCTTTTATTATCACTTATGGTCGAATCAAGTCACGTGGGTATCCATTCAAAGGCTAATACCTTAGACTCTATGGGAAGAAACTCCAAGCTCGAATGTCCAAGGTTTGATGGGGATGACTTCCGAGGGTGGTGGTCGAAATTAGAGCAATTTTTTGAAGCCGAAGGTATATTGGAGCAAGATAAGGTGAGAACGGTTATGCTTCATATGGAAGGAAAAGCATTGGACTGGCACTATTTTTTAGCCAACGACATGGAGGGATTCAAATGTTATCGTGGGAAACCTATGCTCGTGGACTGCAAGAGAGGTTCGGCTCTTCCAACTTTACTGACCTGATGACTGAGTTGGTTACCTTGAAGCAGCAGGGGTCTGTTGACCACTTCCACGACCAATTTGTAAACATTCTTAACTAGCTACACCTGCCCGAACCTTACGATTTAAGTATATTCATAAGTAATCTTAAAGTGGAAATTGGCCAGTACCTTAGATTATTCAAACCTCAAACGCTGTTAGAAGCTTTTATTTTAGCTAGACAGGTTGAAGGCATTGTATCTACAAACATGGTCAAGAGGCCTCCTCTGATGGGGGAAATGGGGGTATTTTAAACCTTTATTTCCTAACCCCAAACCGATTATCATGTCCCCGCCTTTAGAGAACTCTATCTAACCAATAACAAACCGAAATCACCCCTGAACAATCATCGCACTCCAATCAAGTCCTTATCCCAAGCTGAAATGGAGGATAGAAAAAAAAAGGGGCTATTTTTCTGGTGCGCCGTAACGTATGCCCTGGGACACAAATGCGTGAAGTTCCAACTGTATCAACTAGTGGTGGGATCTCACAATGAAATAGGAATGAAGACCATAACCTCACCAACGGAAGAGTTTCAAGACTGCCCCGAATAGCTTGAGAATACAGGGATCCCAAGGGCATAACACTGTGAGAATTGCAACTGGAATTGGGCACATTGATGTAATAATATTGGTAGACTTGGGCAACACACACAACTTTGTAGTCTCTAAACTGGTTAAGAGAGTTAACTTATCTATGGAACCAACTAATAAAATAGAGATTATGGTTGTTGATGGAGGAAGTTTGTATATAAGGGGACGGTGTCGAGCTATTAAATGGCAAACACTAGGCTACAGTTTTGTAACTAACTTCATGGTCCTTCCGGTGAAGGGTTGCGATTTGGTGTTGGGAATACAATGGCTACTTTCTTTAGGAGCCATCACTTGGAATTTTCAGCTTCTTATTATGAAGTTCGAACACGAGGGCCACGATTACTTACTTCAAGGTATTCAACCGGAGGCTTACATATACTGACGGGTCAACAAATGTCCAAATGCTTGTCTATGACACCACTCGGTCATTGCCCAATGATATTGGCTGCCGAACAACACACCAAGCTGAGAATGACACCTGCATCTACCTCGATAGATTTGCAACAACTTTTAAGAGAATATGACAATGTATTCTGAATGCCTGATACACTTCCTCCTGTCAGAACACAAGATCATATAATACCACTGCATGATGAGAAAAAAGTTGTGAATATGAGACCCTATAGGCACCCTACAGTACAGAAGACGAAAATTGAGAAGCTCATCAGGGAGATGCTGTGTGCTGGGATCATAAGAGACAGTAACAACCCTTTTTCTTCACCAGTTGTTATGGTTAAGAAAAAAGACAAGAGTTGGCACTTGTGTGTAGATTACCGCCATCTGAACCAACTAACCATTAAAGATCATTTTCTGATACCCATCATAGAAGAACTATTAGATGAGCTTGGACAAGCTCTCTTTTTCTCCAAATTGGACCTTCGATCGGACTATTATCAAATCAGAATATACGAAGGAGACATTAGTAAAACCGCTTTTAAGACACATGAAGGGCATTACGAATTTCTGGTTATGCCCTTCAGCTTAACCAATGCACCTTCAACATTTCAGGCAGTGATGAATACTATATTCAAAGATTTACTAAGAAGGTCGGTCTTGGTATTTTTTGACGATATACTTGTCTATTCCAACAGCTGGACTGAACATATGATGCATTTACAAGAGGTGTTGCAGCTTTTGAGGAATAACCATTTGTTTGTCAAACAAAGTAAATGTACATTTGGCACTCATCAAATAGAGTATTTAGGGCATGTTGTAGTTGCAGGAGAGGTGACGATGGATGTTGCAAAGGTAGAGGGAGTTTCAAATTGGCCCGCCCCCAAATTGTTCAAAGAATTGAGGGGCTTCTTAGGTCTTTCGTGTAACGCCCCTTACCCGAGACCGTTTCCGGAGTTGAGCGCAAGGCACTACTAAACTTATTTGAGCACTTAACCAAATTCAGATAATTTATATCATACTTTTCAGACAAGCTGTCCAACTGCGTCATAGTTGCTAAATAATTCATATCTCGGGTTATAAAACTCGAAATCCAAATCCGTAAATTTTCCCCGAATTTATACTCATATATCTACTTACCAATTTTTTTATATAATTTTTGGTTGCTCCAATTAGTACAGTTTATTAGTTAAATCCTCCCATGTTTCAGGGTTTGGCTACTTTGACCCCTGTGCACTACGAACCAAATTTCTCTCTGTACAAAATTCAAATAATCATGCCGTTTGTTTCTCTTAAAAATAGACCCAATGGGGAATCCATAAATATATAGTATGACTCATAATTATTTTTGTGCAATTTTTAATGATTTTCTACAATCAGAACAGGGGAACTCGAAGTCATTCAGACTCTGTCTCACCACAATTTAAATATCTTATAACATAAAATCCAATTGCATGCACCGTTTCCTCTATATGAAACTAGACTCATTAGGCTTTAATCTCATTTTTTTCCAGCCCTTAACTCAATTTCCACAATTTATGGTGAATTTTCAAAGTCAAACTACTGCTACTTACCAAAAACTGTTTTAGTACAAATATTGTTAACTAGTTCATAATATCTTTACTTCAATTCATTCAAACTCTATACATGCCATATAAATCTTTAAACATAAAACAAAAACTACCAGAATTGATCTGAATAGTGTGCCCTGTTGTGTTGATCCGATCTACCCACTTCACTTCAAGTCAATCTACATAAAAATATTAAACACACACAAGTAAGCTTATTGAAGCTTAGTAAGCTCATAGGCATAAAAACACAAATCATATCAAATATCGTACACAATCATATATCTATTAGTTTAACTATTTCATCCTTCAAATCACAATTTCATTAATAACTCATTGGAATAATTTCCATATGGCTACTCACAATTTAACTCCCTTAGGCCCATTTCTCATTTACTTCATTGTCAAATTAGGGAACAGTAAGGGAATTGAGTGCTTCATTATCACATTGCCATAGTAAACTATGGACTTTCACATTGTTACGCATCACACACCGAAGCCATAGCCTTGCCATGGTCTTACACGGTTCACATATCATACCGAAGCCATATCCCCGACATGGTCTCATACGGAATCACATTATCACATTATACCGATGCCATAGCCCAGCTATGGTCTTATACGGAGTCACATTATCACATTGCACCGATGCCATAGCCCAGCTATGGTCTTAAACGGGCGCACTTATCACATATTTTTCGTCAATTCATCAGGGTCACAGAATAGAAGCACTCAAATCCATTGTTCCTACTAATTTGTACTTTTAGTTACACATTATTTATTAATTAATGCAAATAGATAGTATTCATCAACAATGAAATACTTTAACAGTCATAAGATTTTCATATCAAAACATTTAACTTTGCCATATGAACTTACTTGGACTAATTTGCAAAAGTCGTAGAAATTCAGGGACTATTCTTGAATTTTCTCATTTCCACGATTCAGTTCGTTTTCTTGATCTATAATTATAAAATCATTCCTTCATTAGCATCCCTTTCAATTCTATTTCACTTCACAATTTATGCTGTTCAAATTTTGAAATTGCACTTTTACCCCAAAATTTATAGTTTTCACAATTTAGTCCCTGCTCAATTCACCCATCAATTGAACTAATTTTTCTCAATTAACATTTTATTTTATCATTATAAACTATTTCAAAACCTTTTATATTCTGAATTTCAACAGAAACCTTCAATTCACAACTTTTTCACAATTAGGTCCTAAATATCATTTCCTATCAAAATCACTTAATAAAACCACCTTAATATGAAATTAGAACTTAAATTTCATAATAATTCATCATAAAATTCCCTTATCCATCCAGGGTAACTTCCAATTTCACCCATAAAATCAAAAACTAATGAATTCTACAAGTGGACCTAATTGTAAAAGTCATAAAAACATAAAAATTATCAAGAAAAAGCAATAATTAAACTTACATGATGTAAAATATGAAAAACCAGCTTTCTCCAGACCTTCTATGGCGTTTTGGCTGATAAAATATGAAGAGATCTCTAGATTCTTCAATTTTATTCTTATTTTATATGTTAAAGTTGTAAAATTTCCAATTTTGCCCTTATTTCCCTTATTTTTCTGCTGATTTTCTTGCCTTTTCTGTCCAGCCTATTCACTTTTAGGCTTAATTTCCCTTTAAATCTTCTTTCTTTTAACACTTGAGCTATTTAATCCTTTTAGCAAAATTTATTTTTATTACAATTTAGTCTTTTTTATTTAATTGACTACCTAATCGTTAAAATTTCTCAACCAAACTTTAATACTAGTTAAATGAAACTTCATAAATATTTATAAAAATATTTATAGCTTGATTTTCAAATTCGAGGTCTCGATACCTCGTTTTTGACCCGTTTGACCTAATAAATTCTTTTAATTCACTAATTTCACCATTTCACAAATTCTTCTAAATTCTTACTTGACTCATAAATATTAAATTACTATCTTGTTCAATCTTATTTGTCGGATTTAGTGATCTCAAATCACCATTTCCAACACCACTGAAAATTAGGCCGTTACATTTCGGGTTACTATAAAAGATTCATAAGAAGCTATGGGGTTATGGCTCGACCGTTGACCAATTTACTCAAGAAAAACTCTCCCTGGAATTGGACCAACCATGAATAAACTACCTTTGAAACGTTAAAGCAAGCAGTATGCCAAACACCAGTGCTATGTCTACCTAACTTTAATGAAGAATTCTGTATTGACACGGACGCATGTGGTCAAAGGGTCGGGGTCGGGGCCGTGTTACACCAAAAAGGGAGACCAGTGGCATTTTTTAGCAAAGGGTTAGGAGTGAAACATCAAGCACTTTCCATCTATGATAAGGAAATACTCACAGCTCTTTTGGCAGTAAAAAAATGGCACACCTACGTGGTTGGAAGGAGGTTCCAAATCAGGACTGATCACCAAAGTTTGAAATTTTTAGGTGATCGACAAGCTATTACTCCATTTCAACAAAAAAGTGTCGTTAAAATGCTTGGTTGTGACTACTACATCACTTATAGGAGGGGTGCTTAAAATTTGGCGGCCGATGCTTTGTCTAGGAAGGCTCACGAATTCGAAAGACAGCTCCTTCAATATGTGGGAAGTACTTCGTGGTCAGACTTATAGAAGAGAGTGGTGGAATCTGCTTTAGTTGACCCAAAGTTGCACCAAGTATGTATTTACCTTCAAGAGGACCCTCAGAGGCATCCAAAATATTCGTGGAATGGGCAGGTACTAAGGAGAAAAGGGAAGGCAGTTGTAGGGAACGACATAAAAATTAGGAGGGAGCTGTTCGAATGTTTCCACTGTAGCCCATTGGGAGGTCACTCAGGGGCGCATGCTACTAAGGTACGAATATCCGGACAAGTGTACTGGAAGGGCCTAACCAAGGATATGCGAAAATGGGTCAGAGAGTGCCCTATTTGTCAACGGTGCAAAGCAGACCTTGCCGCCTCCCCTGGTCTCCTACAGCCCCTACCTATCACTGATCGAGCTTGGGAGGCTATCAGCATGGATTTTATAGAAGGTTTACCTGTCGCCCGCAATAAAAATGCCATCCTAGTGGCAGTTGACAGACTCACAAAATATGGGCATTTCTTACTTTTCTCACACCCTTTTACAGCCATCACTGTAGCTCAAGAATACCTGACACACTTTTACAAGTTGCACGGTATTCCTGAAACAATTGTATCAGATTGGGACAAGATTTTTGTGAGCAATTTTTGGCAAGAACTGTTTAAAAGATTAGGAGCTAAACTTTGTTTGTCAATAGCATACCATCCACAAACAGATGGACAGACTGAAGTTATGAACCGGTGTCTAGAAGGCTATCTAAGATGCATGGTGAGTGAATGCCCTAAGGAATGGATGCATTGGCTACCTTTAGCTGAATGGTGGTACAATACCACACACCACTCAGCCATCCACACCACCTCATATGAGGCCATTTATGGTCAAACACCACCCCTACATTTGCCTTACCTAGCTGGCTCTTCAAATGTAGCTACTGTAGACCGAAGCTTGCAAAATAGAGAAGTCATGAGGAAGCTTCTTCAATTCCATTTGAAAAAGGCTCAAGAGAGAATGAGACAGATTGCCAACGAGAAGAGATCTGATCAGAGTTTCGAAGTAGGGGATTGGGTGTACTTAATGCTACAACCATACAAGCAACATTCACTCTGCAAGTTGAAGAATCATAAGCTCTCTCCTAAATACTTTGGACCCTTTCCTATAGAAGCCAAAGTGGGCAAGTTGCTCACAAGTTAATCTTACCAGTCGGATCAAAAATTCATCCTACGTTCCACGTTTCCCAGCTCAAAAAGCACATTGGTAAGACACCAACTTCATCTATACTACATTTAGTGGGGACTGATGGCGTCATCGACAAGGAACCCATGAGAATATTAGACAGAAGGATGGTCAAGAAGGGCAATCAGGCAGCAACAGAGGTGCTAGTTGAATGGTTCAACACTTATCTAGAAAACTCAACTGGGATGACTTACAAGAATTACAACAGAGGTACCCTACTTTTGATCCTTGAGGACAATGATCCTATTTGAGAAGGGAGTATCTAATACAAACCAAATGGAGCTCACGGTTTCAAGTCTTCCATTTTTATTTGTTTTTAATTGCTAATGTGCTTGTTGTTAAACACTGCCTTTAGACTAATTTCAATTTTAGCGTACAGAGAACCATTTAAGTGAAACGACAAGTTTTGTTTTTGCTTGGGACAGCTGTTTTATCTATTTTGGCTGTACCTTTTTAACCTCCTTTGACAACAAGGAGGGTATTATGAAAAAATACAGACTGTTTGTCTTTTTGTTGGTTTTCTTCTCTCGACGTCTTCTCCTTCTCTTCTCTTTCTGTTCTTTCTTCCTTCCCTTTGATTACTCAACTCAATTCTCCGACGATATCAAATTTTTGCGGTTGTAATTCTAATTTTTGTGGTGTAGAAAGTTACTAAAGAGTTGTGTAAAAAATTCTGTAGGAAGTCTTCCGGTATCGAGATAGAATTTCCATTTCCCTCATTCCCTCTCAAGCTCGAATCAAGAAAACCTCTTGCACTCCAAATTTTTTTAAACGAATCATTTTAAAATTTTAAAAGTTTTTAAAATACTAATATATTCAAATGTATATTTCAAAATGTTACTATATTTTTATCAAAAACGATAAAGAATATTGTACTCTCAATAAAATAATATATATATTTGAACTTTGAAGATAAATTATTGAAATAGATAACTATGAATTTCAAACATATATCTTAAAATGGAAATAAAAGATATCAAAATATTTTTCAAGAAAAATAAATCATACAAAATATCATTAAATTTGTGAAAGTATATAAATATTTTAATGACATAAAACCTAAAAACATGTACTAAAATTAGATAAAAATCATATTAATATTTTGAAAAATATATCTTTCAATTTGAATTAATTAAATTTCTTTTTTTGAAAGTCTTTACATTATTTTTATCCAAACAAATAATATTATTTTTTTAATTTTGAAAATCTTGATGAAAAATAAGCACTCCTCACAATCCCTCATCTGACACACACTCTTAGAATTTGAATGAGAAAATTTGGATGTCTGTGAAATTCTCTAGTTTTTACTCGGAGATTGACATTTATTATAATTTGTTGTTTTTAAGTAATTATTATTTGTCATGATATTAGTGACCTATTCGTTTTTATAAATCTAATTACACCCATTATTTTATCAAAATTCTATGTTAACTTTTTATTAAAAAAAAAATCTCTGATCCACACAATATAATTACACTCACTAATATCTTAATACTATAGATAGATCAGCTTTGCTACACAGCACACATATGATGACTTTTGTCTTTCATGGGGAGCAAACTAGGATACGCTGCTTCGTAGCTAATAAAGTTGTTTCTCGACTTTCATAGAGATGTTTGTATTAATAATTAGATTTTATTTTTTTATTTATTTATTTTTTAAATAAAAAAAAAATTAACTTACAATACAAAGATGTTTATAGAATTATGGGCTACGTCTTGTCATTTCCTCAATTGGGCTCTTCAGGTATTTTCGTGGAGGTGATGTAAAATTTTATATGCATTTTTAAGTGGGTATGCAGTTTTCCAACGAAAAGCTCAATGTATACACATTTCCATAGGACATCATTCTTTTTTCTTAAATAAAATACTATGATATTACGCCATATGTCATAACAAATTGACACATCGGTGCCAATTATTTTGAGGTCAACTTATTGTTACATATGTTATTAGTTTTTATAATAGCTAAAGCTTTGACGTTTGGCTTTTTATCACGTATTGGTAATTATTTATTTATTTATAATATCCAATTAAAAAGAATAAAAAAGTAAATGGAACAATGGAAAAATTCAATTGATATAGTCCGTCTAGCCATTAAAATGAAGTGAAGACAATCCAAAAAACTTATACTAAAATCAAATATTCATGAGAGACCAAAGAAATATAAAAATTTTGGTTAAAGAGAACCAAACATGGGGAGCACAAAAAATAGGTGTGGACTTTGGACGTTTTCATGTAATTATTGGTTCACATTTAAAAAAGTAAAAGACACAATCATATTTTTCGTTTTTCTTAACTTTATATCCATTCCAATTACGTGATTCATTTTATTTATTACAAATACAATAAATTATAATAAAAAAAATGAAAAAGTTGAGTGTCCGGGTTGTCTAATTGGCCAGTTAAAAACCTATGTATATGGAGATAAAATATGATTGAGATGAATGTTGTTTACTCCCACCCAACCTTGTCATTATATATAATACAGATGCTAAGGTCCCACATGTTTTGAAATTTTCTTTTTCTGTTAGGTCCATTTTATGATGAACTCCTAATTTCACCTCAAATAATGTGGTTGTTCAAAGGAATTATTCATACAAATACAGACTCAAGAAACTTCCATAACCCCTTTCGGTTTCATTGGAAAACAAATTCAGCAAAAGGTATGGGGTGTACGCTAAGCTGTCATGCATGAATCAATGTTTGGTAATTTTATTCCACTCCCACACCATCCATGAATTTTCTTAGTTTAACTTTGTTGACCAATGCTTTCCCTTCCCCTTTCCTTTTTTCTTTCTTTCCATTTTTTACCCTCTAATTTTATAAAATAAAATTATTATTTTAATCCTTCATTTAATTTTTAGTCTTTTTAATTTTTAAATTTATATTTTTTATTAAATTACTTCTTAACGATTATTAATTTTGTTGATATTACATACACGTGGATTACTATGTAGGTGACATGTTAACATTTAATTACTTTTTAAATTTTAAAGAATATTAAAATATTATAATTTTTATATTTTTAAATTTTTAAAAATAGTTTTTATATATTTTAAATTTAAAAATTAATTAAATATTGATGTATTGTTTACGTAGCAATTCACCTGTGTGTAACGTCAATAAAGTTCAAAAAAATATTAACTTTTTTATTTATTTTAAGAATGATTTGACAAAAAATATAAATTAAAAAATTAAAAAAATAAAAATTAAATAAAAGGTAATCATAATTTTTTTATAAAGTTGGAGCACGAAATAGATGATTATATTTTTTTTCATATCCCATTGTATTTCTTTTTGTTATTGACCTAAAGCTACAAGGTGAAGTAAATTATTTGTACAAAGTCCTCGTTTCGTTTATGCACGTGGATGTTTCTGAGTGTTCCAACTTTGGTAAATATAATTTTTTTTATAAAAGTAATGTATATTCATATTTGAAATAATATGAAATCAAATGATGAAATACTCCATGAAAATTGAAAAGGGCGGGCCGTGAAAACTGAAAAAATTAAGTGGAACGTGTGTCGTATTTATTAGATATATTGTGGGCATTTAAGATGAGAATCGATGAGAATTTGAAGGGAATTAGAAAATCGTGCGACGTCGAGACGAGGAGCTCCTAAACGTCGAGACAACGCGATGTCTTTGGCAATCAAGCAAGGTTGTGACGTCCTGATGAGCAAGTAGATAATGTCACGACGAGGGGATGATTTCTACACAAATATACAGTCACATTTTTTACTCTCAATAAGACTTTTTCTTTTATCGAACTCTAATTCCTACATGGTTATTTCAATCATATTAGACCCACATCCCAAGCTTATTTAAAGGGTTTTTGGAACTCTGTTCATATAGATTAGATTTAGAGAATCATATTTGTATTAAATATCTCTTGTGTGAGATTTATTAAAGAGTTTTTGAGAGATTCTTTTGTATCTGGTGATATTTGGGTTTCTTCTGGGATTTGCTCTTTGCATTCAGGTTAGATACTCTCTATCGTTGTACTCTTTGCTTGTTGCTCAATGAAAAATTAAAGCCTTCTTTGTTTATGATTTTTTTATCCTTCAATGAGAGTTTTTCATGTAAAATATTTGTGTTCCTTTTTCTCTATTTTTACTATATCGTTATTTATACAGATCGATCCCTAATAGGATATTTTCAACATTACTCTTAAAAAAACATATTCGTTTCTCTCTTGATAATTTTTGAATTAAATAATACTGAATTGATGTTGTATTTGTCGCTTTATATTTTGTTAATTCGTTAAATATTGTATAATCAATATTATTAGATATCATTTGTGGAAAAAAATATTATTAGATATCTTATATTGTTTTCTTTATTAATAGTTAAAAGGATACTGACCAAGTTAGCTTTTATTGCTTACATTTTTATGTCAAATGATTATTATTATTTAATTAAAATTGGTTCGTAAATATTTTTAAAAAATAAGAGTCAAATTAATAAAAAAATGTAAAAACGTTGAAAGATAAATTTATCTTATATTTAATTAAAACTATTGATAATTATATATATATGACGATAAATATAATTATTAATCCGTTAATGTAATGGTAAGAAATGGCTTAAGGTAAAAAGGAATATTAGAAAAATAAGCACAAAATTAGAAGTCTTTATTCCATTGAATTTAAATCCTCAACTACAAAAAGGAAAATTAATTAACTTCTTCCATCAATAAATAAAAATCATTGTTCACTATTACTGAACACTAATGTTATTAGAATCGTAAAATAATATGTGGTATAAAATTAAATAAATCATGAATCAGGATTTATCAAGTTAAATTATCAAGAATAAGATTAAATGTGGAATTGTATTGAATCCATCTATTTCTTAAAATTTTTAGATTTTATGGTTTTGATCTTTTAAATTAGTACACAAGTAATTCAAAGAAAGTAGTTCTCTTTTTTCTAAATATGGTATATTAGAAAAGTTGCGTATGTGTAATTTGGAGACCATAGCTATAATATATAACTTTTGTACATTAAACCTAAATTTTAATAAGCTCATCATCAATTAGAAATTAGTTAATAGAGTATCTACACATATTTGACACATATTTTATTTAAAAATTAAAGCCTAATAAACTTTAATCAAATTAGATCACTTTTAATTTAGACTAATTTTTTATGGTAATAAATAATAACATGTAATTACTATTATTATATACGTGACGTTTATATTTTACAACAAATGTAACTAACAAAAGCAATAAGAAGCTAACACATACATATAACTTTAATAAGTGGATTGACATGACATTTCACGTTAGGAAAAGCTCAAAAAATCCTTAAGACTAATATTTTTATAAAGGCTATTACAAAATAATACTATGCACATTTGGAGTAAATTTGAAAAAATAGATATCTAAGTTTATTCAAATCCAAATATTCATTTCAAATTATTAAAATATAAATAACACAACAACTGCATAATAAAATGACAAATGCTATATAATTTGTATATATATACTAGTTTTTTTACTCTGTGCATTTTGATTGTGTGTATACATTTTTGAAATATAATATATTTATATACAAATATAGTTTATGCTTTAATTATGAAGAAGAAATTTTGAAAGATGAAACTGTCATAATATGTATATATATAATTAATGACTGAATTTTAATATATATAGAAACAATATATATATATATATATGATATATGATATGTTTTTTTACCCGTTAATAATTAAATGTCATTAAATTATTTTGTAAATTTGTTATAATGTATTGTTTATATATATATATATATATGAAAAATATTCAAGGAAGGGATAATATTTGGTACATTGTTAATAGAGTTTTTAGACTCTACAAGTAGATTAAATAAGTTAACAAGTGTCCTATAAGAGTATGGTAAAATATTAAAAGAAAACAAATATATAATAAAATATTAAAAATAAATATTTTAAAAAAAAGAGATGCATGATAAAAATTTTTAGACTGCTTGTGGAGTAAAAAAAAGTACAGTGCCAATGCCAATGTACCAAATAGTACTAATCCAATATTTAAATGTCGCTATAATTTATCAAGAAATGAAAAATTAGAATATAAATATGTTATGTGAAAAAATATTTAAAAACATTGATAAATTCAAAACAATACAGTAAAACATGTTGATACTGATGGTACCAATACTAAAACGAAAACAGTACGTCTACTAGTACAACATTGACAGCTTTAATTTGTTATCATTAATAAATTGTCATACTTGCTCCGTCCTATTAAATTTGTCGCATTTTAATTTTTAATGGTAATTTTTTTTAACTGTTGCTTAAAGAATAAAAATTTTATTTTTACATACAAATGATATAATTCAATTAATTAAAATACTTAAATCAACAAACATTTTTAAAATAAATTTCTTAAAGAAAGGTGATTTTATTTATTAAATAGCATAACTTAAAAGGTCCAATTCTTTTAATGTGTTTGGGATTTATTAAATTTACTGATTACTGTAAATATGGATTTAAAATGGTTTGAATGAATCAACCAAAAAAGAAAAAATGGTTTAAATGAATTTTAATTGACCCGCTACTTTCTTCTTTCTTACTTTTATTATTGTTTGAACTGTTCTCTTTCAAGTATAAAAAAAACAAATTTCTTTTTACTGGTAGTATTAGTCAGTACTCAGTACAATAAAATAAATATTTATTTAATTCTTTAAATTGAATTTTGATTTATTTGTAATTTTATAAAAAAAATTCATTAAAGTTAATAAAGGAAAAGGAAATTGGAATGATGTTCCCAAAATCCAAGTGCATTATCCATTGTTCTTCCTTTTTCACCCATGGAGGACATTTTCCTTGTTAGAAACTAGAAACAGCTTTGAACTTTCTGGAGCTCGGCCTGTGTAATCATTTTAGTGGTAGGTATAATATTTTCTTTTTTCAGATTAAAATATTTTATTTCCTTTTATTTTAATCACATTTGGGTATTTTTGGAACAGGGTTAGCATTTTTACACGTGAGGGAAATCTATTCATTTTCTTTACCGCACACTGAAATTCGTCCCATGATTTTCTTTCCTAGTTATGAACATAATCACCATGCATTAATCCCTTTCCTTAATTGCCGTCTTTCCCGTAATTTAGCGTTTAAAATCTTTAAGATTTGGTTTAGGGTAAAAATAAAATCTTGTTTTGTCCAATTTGAATCGTTGATATTGACTGACAACGTGCTGTCGTGTTTTGTGGTTTTTTTTTCTCTCTTCTTTTTTGAAAATCAAAATCAAAGACGTGTTGAGCTGTTACCATCTTTTTCCCAAATCTCTCTTTCCCTTTACCCTCATAAAATTTTTGGTTTTTTTTAAAGCCACCTCCTTTTTGCAAGCTGTAAGCCTTTAATTGAATGAGATGAGCTTTTTGGACCTTCCTTAATTTCCCACCCTCTGGTCTCAACTCTCACAAGCTCTCTACTCTATATCTCTCCCTCACGCTTCTCTGCTCTTCTTCAAAACCTTGTTTTCCCCTTTAAGTTTGATTGCTATTCTTTGCTTTTAGCAAAACTCCTATTCTTTTGTTCTTTTTTTTTTTAATATCTGATAATGTTGTTTCACTTTTAGCTCTTCTTCTGTTTTTTCCTCGTACGGTTTAATTTTCGACCGCTCAAGATCAAACCGAACAGATAAGTTCTAAGCATTTGAAAAAGCAAAAAAACCCAACAATGGCGCCGTCTTTTGATTTATGGGCAAAAGGCAGCCATAAAGGTACACCAGTTGTTGTCAAAATGGAAAACCCAAACTGGTCAATGTTCGAGCTTGAAGGTCCATCCGAAGACGATTTCCTCATCGGCAACACCCCGACCGGTTCTCGAGAAAAAGCGCGCGGCAAAAACGCCAAACAACTCACTTGGGTTCTCCTCTTAAAAGCTCACCGTGCTGCTGGCTGCTTGACTTCCCTTGGCTCCGCATTTGTCAGTCTCGGTTCAGCCGTCCGTCGTCGGGTCGCTTCCGGTCGAACCGACGCCGACAGTACTTCCTCCAACGAAAACAAAACCGTTAAAACTAGGTTTTATAACTGCATCAAAGTGTTCCTGTGGTTATCTTTGTTGTTACTGGGTTTCGAGATAGCCGCGTACTTCAAAGGCTGGCATTTTGATGCCCCAAAGCTTCAGTTGCAGTACGTTTTCACTTCGCCTTACGGTGTTAGAGACGTGTTCGACTGGGTATACACTCGTTGGGTATTGATTCGGGTGGAGTATCTGGCTCCCCCTCTTCAGTTCCTCTCAAATTTCTGCATTGTTCTCTTCCTTATCCAAAGCTTGGATAGGTTAATCCTCTGTTTGGGTTGCTTTTGGATCCGTTTAAAAAAGATCAAGCCAATCCCCAAACAAGACGCTGTTGCAGATCTTGAATCTGGGGAAAATGGTTTCTTCCCAATGGTCCTCGTTCAGATCCCTATGTGTAACGAAAAAGAGGTAAAACAAAAAAGCAAAAAAAAATGTAACTTTTTTTAATCATTAAAACAAACCCATTCTGTAATCATGGTTTAGTTTTAACATTTCTTTTTATTGTTTTGCAGGTTTACCAACAGTCTATTGGTGCTGTTTGTAATTTGGACTGGCCAAAATCCAAAATCTTGATTCAAATTTTGGATGATTCTGATGATCCAACCACTCAGCTGCTTATTAAAGAGGAGGTGCATAAATGGCAACAAGAAGGTGTCAACATTGTATACCGGCACCGTATAATTAGAGATGGCTACAAAGCTGGGAACCTTAAGTCCGCCATGGGTTGTAGTTATGTTAAAGACTGTGAATTTGTCGCCATTTTCGATGCTGATTTTCAGCCCACCCCCGATTTTCTTAAACGAACCGTACCCCACTTTAAGGTAACTAAAATTAACTTAATTCTCTTTCTAGTTTGATTCAATTTAGTGAATTCAAGCACAATTTAGCATGTTTAGGATCAGTTGAAGTGAAATTCAATATTGGTTATATGCATTACAGGACAATGAGGATGTAGGATTGGTTCAGGCAAGGTGGTCGTTTGTTAACAAGGATGAGAATTTACTAACCAGACTTCAAAACATAAATTTGGCATTTCACTTTGAGGTAGAGCAACAAGTGAATGGTATTTTCCTTAACTTCTTTGGGTTTAACGGGACTGCTGGAGTTTGGAGGATTAAGGCTTTGGAGGAGTCCGGTGGGTGGTTGGAGAGGACAACGGTTGAGGACATGGATATTGCTGTCCGAGCTCATCTTAAAGGATGGAAGTTCGTTTTTCTCAATGATGTCGAGGTATGGCTTGAGTTTAATCTGTGATATTGCTAGTTGAATTTAGCAGCCATTCACTTTCTTTGAAGTTAATGTTTGTTGTTTTTCTATCATCTGTTGTTTACCAGTGTCAATGTGAAGTTCCTGAATCCTATGAAGCTTATAGAAAACAACAGCATAGATGGCATTCCGGTCCTATGCAGTTGTTTCGTCTCTGTTTGCCGGATATTATCCGTGCTAAGGTGAATACTTTTTCCAAAGCTTGTTTTGGTTAACCAGCAATTGTTCTATTTTGTTGAATTCTGATTCCTATCTTTGTTCTTGTATGTCGGTAATGCAGATAAGCGTATGGAAGAAATTCAATTTGATCTTTCTGTTCTTTCTGCTCCGGAAACTGATCCTACCGTTTTATTCATTCACTCTTTTCTGCATTATTCTCCCGATGACCATGTTCGTTCCAGAGGCTGAGCTTCCTGCATGGGTTGTTTGTTACATCCCTGCTACAATGTCGTTCCTTAACATCCTTCCGGCACCAAAATCCTTCCCGTTCATTGTTCCTTACCTTCTTTTCGAGAATACCATGTCGGTGACCAAGTTCAATGCTATGATATCTGGTCTTTTCCAACTCGGCAGTGCATACGAGTGGGTCGTTACGAAAAAATCCGGACGATCTTCGGAGGGTGATCTTGTTTCATTGGTTGAGAAAAAGCCAAAACACCATCGGGTTGGATCAGAACCCAATCTTGAGGAAATGAAAGCTGATCTCCAGCAAGAACAGGAACAAAAGGCTCGTAAAAAGAAGCATAATAGAATATACACGAAGGAGCTCTCTCTGGCGTTCCTCCTCCTAACAGCTTCAGCTAGGAGCTTACTGTCTGCACAGGGTATCCATTTCTATTTCTTGCTGTTTCAAGGGATATCCTTCCTTCTGGTTGGTCTAGACCTTATTGGTGAGCAGGTTCTGTAAAGGACAGATTAGGGGCTGATACAAATACGCTGATGCCGGCGGAGACACGGAACTCAATCTGAGAGTGATTTTCATCATCTTCTACCCTCTAGATTCTGGCCCTAATTACACCCAGCATAAGTTAGAATGGTGTTACAATGACAGCATAAATAGTCTCCATTTTGAACATAGGCAACACTTGAAATTTGTGATACTGTTCAGTGTATGTAAGGTTTTCCATTTTTTTTTCTTTTTTTTTTGATTCTTTTGTTTTTCTGTCAATTCTTTTGTAAGAAAAAGAAAGAAAAAAATTGTTGTTCAAACTTTAAACTTAAAACAAGATGTAGTTAAGAGTTTCGGTTGAGGGTGTAAAATGGATGATCCCTTCCATCACCATTTGATTCACCAAATCCAGGAAAAGTCAAGGAAACTTCATATCGTTATTGTCATATTTGGACAACTATCTCCTTTACTCTGTACATTAATCTTACCCAAACTCCACCCCAACCATCATTTCATGATCAAAAACAACTTTTATAATTTACTTTTGGATAAACATATATCTTATAAAATTATGTCATTTTTGGTATTATAAAAGCCATCGTATTTTTCTAAATAATTTTTAAAAATGATAATATTTGTATAGATTAAGTTGTTTTCATATCATCTAATTTTATTAAACCAAGAATATCCTAAGGGTGTAAATAAAGGAAGAGTCTTTTTCATTTCTCGGCTACCTACAAATGGCAGTGTAGTAATGTAGGCTATTAATTTACGTACTTCATTTTTCTGAAGTTTTCAGCGGACAGTTAAAAATTTAGATGGAAAAAAACAGTGCCCATGAATTCTGTTTAGTTACATTGATTTTTATTACCTTGTTAAAAGAAATGTTTTTTTATTAAGAATATTCTCTCCATTTATAGAGTTTAAATCGGAAATCATACTTCAAAATGTCAATTTCCTTATCAAGGGAGGACTAATATAAATGAGTTGAAAAGCAAGAGTAGATAACCCAGAAATGACGTTGTTGGGGTAGCTGGGAAGCACATGGGGGGTCTCCATTCCATTTTGTGGGTTCATAGGATGTAGCTGGCTCACCGAATTTATGATTGTAAAGCAGCTGGACCACACTATTCCATTAGGATGTGGATCCCCCCATTCCATAATTTCTTTTGTTTTCCCTCCACCCCCACGCCCAAACTTTAGAATATGATGTAATTGAAGGAAGAAAACTCCAACATGTTTTCCGATGATTGATGAGTTTCATGCAACCGTCTGCTTGCTTTCACAATGTCGTTCTTGAAAGAAAAAATAAAATTACATGAAATTGAAATCCATGGTCCAGCTGCAACATCTGGGAATTTGACTGGGTGGCATGTTGATGTGGCTTTTGGGCCCCATAAATGAATAGCTTGGATTTATTTTTGTAATTTCTCCCATTTTGAAAAAGGTATCTATAAAAGGATAATCCAGTGTTGTAATTGTCAAAAGTTACGCCAAAATGCAACCATTTTCCTTAAGGTTTAGCCTCTATATTAAACACGATGGCTTAATATAGTTGCGTAGATTGTAGAATACAACCAGTTCATCACTTAAAACAAATAACAAAATGGGAAAAACCATGAAAGGAATCTCAAGTTGGTAAACACAGCGACCACTCAGGTATGGCATAGAATAAGATGGTGACCCCTTAAAAGAAGGAAAACATTGGCAAGGATGTGGGTGACTAGGGACCAACGCAGTCGAATCATTTGCTAAAAAATATATGGAGTACGTATGGACCCAAAACAAAATTAAAATATGGGCAGTGCGCCATAACATCGTGGAAATGAAAGGGTGGAGGCATCACCCTTATGAAAAACACCATGCTTTATTCGTTGAAAAGTGAAAAAACTCTGATTCAGAAACTACACATTGTGGTCCTCTGTCCTTGCTGATTCTCCATATGAGGTCCATGATCAATTTTTATTATCCAAGTCAATATTCCCGGAATGCTACAACATACTCTTTTAATTTGAGCTTCAAAGAAGGTCCTATAGCGCAAGCTCCAATGCCTCTGAATATCATGACTTAACCAGAGAGAGGCATCAATTTCAATACCTTCTAAATCTGTTGCTGTTGGTCACATGAAAAGCAATGACAAAATATGAACACCCCAGACATTGTTTTGATTGAAAAGACTGAAGGTCAATTCATTGTGGTCTTATGGAGTGAAAGACCCCAATAATTGAGAAATTAGAATGACTTCCACAATAAAAGACTGGGCCCCCAAGAACCTAATGACCTTAAGGCGACTGCCCATATGAACTGGGCTCCCATACACTTTTCACTAAATCCCTCCCTCAAATGAAATATTATTATACATTATGGTTTTTACAAAAAATAGTTACAAGTTCGAGAATAAATCCACCCCAAAATTAAAACATAATAAATCAAATTCGTGTTTTGAATTTTGCACTATTCCTATAATAAATTATTTATATATATTTTTTGTGAATTATTAAAATATTACATAAGCATGAAAGGAAAAACAAAGTTAGTGGCTCCCCCTCCCAAAAATAATAATTCAATTTAAACTCTTTTAATTTTGTCGTATAATATATTTTTTGGTCCTCCTAAACTTTAATAATTAATTTTAAAAAATTTTAACATAAAACTATTAACTTTATAGTTTTATCTCAATTCCATAAACTTCATCCTTGCATGAAAAATAACAATAACAATAATGGAGACCATAGTGTAGAGAACATTGATAGAAAGCTAAAATAAATTTTAATAATACATTCAACGTTGAAAACAAATAAACTTATTTTAGATGTGTTCATGGGTCGGGCTAGAGAATGATATTAACATATTTTATGTTTGCTCAAGCCCGACTTGGCCTGAAATATGGGTTTAAAATTTTGGCCAAACCTATCTATATTTGCAAAAGATAAACCCAAACCCATTTCAGACTCGTCCGTATTTAAAAAAAATATTTTATTTTAATATTTAATAATTTATACATATTTTATTTATTAAAAATTCTTATAGTCATCTTAACATTATTTTAAATTTTACATTAGGGCAGCATTATATATTTAGTATAAGTTTGTTTTCATAATGTGTCCTAAATTACACAATATATAAAAATAACATAAGTTGGATCAGGTCGGGTGAGCCTTGAATGTTTAAGCTTGAGCTCAGCTCATATTTTAAATAGGTCTAATTTTTTTATCCAGATCTATTTTTCGGGCCTAATATTTTTGCCCAAGCCCTCTCAAATTTCAAATGGGCCTTCAAGCCTAAATAAATAGCCCGATCCATGAACAGATCTAATGGCAATACAAATTGCTTACACCCTATGCAACGACCCGAACTTTAAGGTTATTAAAAAGGTGTATTTTCGGATCACTGTTTCTGAAAACTGGATTAGAAAATATTTATTAAAAATATTTATGAAGTTAATCGAGTGGTTAATTAGAGTTTTAATTAAGTGAATTTAGCTTAATTAAGAGTAATTAGGAAAAATGACTAAATTGAATAAAGGATGAAAGTTGAATTGTAGATTAAAAGAAAATAAAAAGGGACCAAATAGGCAATTATGCCTAATGTATGAATTTAGGCGGCAAAAGATGGAAGAGTCTAGGATTTTCTTATATTAATTAATTAATTTATTATTATGGTTATTATTATTTAATTGATATTAAGTTATTATATTATGAAATAAATTGAAATAAAGACAAATGTGTGATGATAAAATTGTACAAGTGTAATATATGTATTTGAACACTTGGAATATAATTGTATATTTACTTAATTTTAGAATAAAAGATATTTATTAATTAAACAATTAAATAATGAGATTTTTGTTTGATAAATAAATTAAATAATGACAATCGTAATGAATTTATTGGTACAAATGTGAAATATAAGTGTGTACAATTGTAATATTAGTATTTAATATTAAATAAGATATTTATTAATTAAATAATTATATTATGAGATTTTTATGTAATAAATATATTAAATTATGACAAATGTATGGTAAAATTTGTGACATGTGTAATAATAAAAAAATGCATACAAGTGTTAAATAAATATTTGTTATTAAATAGATTTTTAAATATAGATATTTTTTTATTATATTATATATATATAGTAAAGACAACGGGAGTTAGCTCAAGAAAATACGGTTTGTATTTCTATAATCCGAACTCAGTCATTATTTGTTATATTTATATTTAGTGTTAGAATTATGATATTTTACAATTGAAATGGATTGATTTTGGTATGTGATGAATTTATCAAATTTATATTGATTGAAATCATTTTGATTGAATTTATATTGATTGAAATATATAATATATATATGATTTATGTAAAAATTTGAATATTGAATGAATGTTATATTAAAAAAAATTATTGATTGGAAATATGAGGGAATTGATATGAATATATGTGATTATTAGAATGGTATATTGATGAAAGACTTATTAAATTGAGAAAGGGAATCAAATACCCTATTAACAGTATCGGACCAGATTGGATACAAATGGCATGCTATTGGATTTGTGATGTGATGGGGAGATTTGTAGTTCGGCCGAGAAGATGTTTCTATTATTATATACTTCGGTTTATCCGAAGAGGCATTTAATGCCTTATTGGTGTGTTTGGGAAGATATGATATACTGGTGTGTTATGGAGGATTTATAATATTCCGGGTGTGTTTGGGTTGGATATTCTGGTGTGTTTGGGTTGGATATTCTGGTATCTATCAGAGTCCGAGTCTTGTTAATAGCGGTAAATAAGTGAAAAAATAAATCGAGTGAATTTGATTGATTGAGCTATTGGAATGAAATGAGAAATTGAATTGAGAATTGAAATTGAGATATGAGATTGAAAACATGAACCAAAAGGTTCATGAAATGAGTGAAGTTCAAATGGATGATGATTGATGTTAGAATGAATTAAAATGGTATATTGTTAAGAAGTAAAGTGTGAATACAAATGAATTGTGAATATATTGTAAAAAATTTATACGGTAAGCAAATGAAAAGAATTGAGCAAATATGTTGTTGTGTTTGTTATATGGCTTGTATAGAATTTTTATGGTAAGTAAATGAAACTTATCTATAAAATAAATAAATGAATACTTATATTTGTTATTGTGATTTTAAGTTTAATTGTTATATTATCAAGTGTTTGGATTATAAAAATACCACTGAGTATACCATACTCAGGTACGGTTTATTTCCGTGCGCAGGTAAAGTAAAGATAGAACGTTGAATCAGCATTGTAGCGACGTAAAAATTTTAGCTTAGCTTGGTCGCTAATTGTGGCGATTTATTGAAAAAAAGTTTGAAATTTGACGTTTGATTTTTGAAATAAACAGGGAGTCGCCACCGATCCTTTTTCCTAGGTGTGATCGGACACCTATTAGATCTCTTATTAAAACAAATAAAAGGCTAAGTTTAGGTCTACGTTAAAATCCAGAGAAAATTTAGGGTTCGGGAGTCGGTTACGCGCGAGGAAGGTATTAGCACCCTCGCGACGCCCAAAATTGGTATCTTATTAAACACATATTGTCTTGATTTTCAAAAATACGAATTCAATTTGACATTTAAGTGTGATCCGATTGAAGGAAATGAGAAGTTGCAAGTTTTTTTGTTTTTTAGAAGGACGTCCCGTTTTTAACACGAGCAGATTAATTTCACCCAACATAGCGATGAAATCGATGACTTAATGTTAAAATTGGTACATTGCCTTATTCTTAAAATTAAAATGTAAAAAGTTTTTAAAATGATAGTAAAAAAAATCCAAGAATATTATTGTCAAAAAATGCGAACAATGATGGGAATAATAAAATATATAAAATATAAAATATAAAATATTAAAATATTAAAATATTAGAATAATAATAATTAATATTGACAAATAAAAAATAAAATAGAAATAAAAAAGATGTACATAATATATATATTAGAAATAATAATGATGTTAAAAAAATACTATTAATAATACTACATCAATATGTACATATATAAAAAATAAATACATGATAATATTAAAAATATGTACATAATATAGTGTTAAAAATACATACATAATATAGTTAAGATATATACATAAGATAACATGTAGAAAAAATTATATATATAAATAATATAATATTAAAGATATATAAATAAAATAGTATAATATATATATACGTAATATAAAATTTAAAATATACCTAATATATTAAAAGAATATATATAATATAATATTAAGAAATATAATAATAACAAAAAAAGAGAGGGAGAGGGTGGGTGATTTTCGGCCACAAGGCCGGCCATCGTCCGGTCGCCGGACCGCCGCCGGCGCCACCGTACACGGTAGCCGGACCTCAAAAAAACTTTTTCGGTAAAAATGGGTAAGCTTCCTCCTTTTATTTTTTACTTTCGTATAAAAGAAACAAAATAAGATTGAAAGGAAAACAATAAGTAAACAAAGAACTTAAAATGAGAATAGACAAAGAAACCTCTTTTGCTTTGATTTTTGATTAATCTCCAAAAAAAACTAGCTTCTCCAAAAACTAGCCTTCACAATAACTCTTCTCCTTGATTACTTTAAAAAGAAACCTCTCCAAAAATCCTTTACAATAACTTTCTCTCCCAAAAACTCTCCAAAAAAAATCTTTCCTCCCTCATATACAAAATATGAGAAGGCTTATATAGCCATTTACAAAATATTTTTTATTGTTTATGTCTTCATTTGTAGGTACAAGTGGTGGTGGAGAAGGTGTGGCTAGTGGAGTTGGTGGTGGAAAAAGAGTGGCTAGTGGAGTTGGTGGTGGAAAAGGTGTGGCTAGTGGAGTTGGTGGTGGAAAAAGAGTGGCTAGTGGAGTTGGTGGTGGAAAAGGTGTGGCTAGTGGAGTTGGTGGTGGAAAAGGAGTGGCTAGTTGAGAAAAGTTTAAGTTGTGGGCTAGGTTTTTTTATTTTGATTTGGGCTTAGGGTTTGGGCCATTGGGGTTTTGATGTAAATTTGGCTTTGGGTAGTTAAGATTTTGGGTTTTGATGTAAATGGGCTAAAATTGGCCTACAACAGCTGCCCCTCTTTGCTTATTATCGTGTAACGAGAATAGAGCAAAGATATAAAGAAAGGCCAATTTTGCCCGGTCTTGCTAAGTATGGACTTCTTTGGTGCTCTTCTCATCCAGGTAGTCTCTTTCCAGTCCATCGCATCTTGTAGCTTTGGTTCAATCCACTGCAAATTTGGAGATATGCCTTGTAGCTTCAATCTGTTCCAATGTAATTCAATATGCTCTTCTATTGCTTCAGTGAGATAAGGTTTTGGGTCTTCTCTTCTGCCACTTTAGAAAGGCAAGATCTGATATCCTCGATTAACTCCACTGTAACTTCAGGGAGACAAAATATGGTGTCTTCAATCAGCTCTAATATTGATTCTTTACTCGGTATGTGATCCTGAGCTCAACTCATTTCTCGTAATATGAATTGACTCTGTAAAACTAGACATTAAAAACAGAAATTGAAAATAGCTCAGCACGTGAGCCAAGGCTCAACTCACCTCTCGCAAAAGTAAATTTTGAAAATACCTCGACATGTGAACCCAAGGCTCAACTCACATCTCGCAATATGAGTTGATTTTTGAAAAACAGAAATTTAAAAATACCTCAGCGTGTCCTGAGGCTCAACTCACCTCTCGCAGTATGAGTTGATTTTTTTTTAACAACAGAAATTGAAATTACCTCAGCGTGTCCTGAGGCTCAACTCACCTCTAGCAATGTGAGCCGAGGCTCAACTCACCTCTCGCAATATGAGTTAATTTTTGACAAACAGAAATTGAAATTACCTCAGCGTGTCCCGAGGCTCAACTCACCTCTCGCAATATGAGTCGATTTTTGAAAAACAGAAATTAAAAATACCTCAGCGTGTGAGCCAAGGCTCAACTCACCTCTTGCAATATGAGCTAATTTTTGATGAACATAAATTAAAACCACCTCAGCGTGTCCTGAGGCTCAACTCACCTCTCGCAATATGAGTTGATTTTTGACAAACAAAAATTGAAATTACCTCATCGTCTTGAGGCTCAACTCACTTCTCGCAATATGAGTTGATTTTTTTGAAACATAAATTAAAAAAACAAAAATTGAAAATACCTTAGCGTGTCCTGAGGCTCAACTCACCTCTCCCAATATGAGTTGAAATTAAAACACAAAAATTGAAAATACCTCAGCGTGCCCCGAGGCTCAACTCACCTCTTGCAATATGAGCTGATTTTGAAAAAGTAGAAATTAAAAGGTTCAACCCACCTCTCGCAATATGAGTTGATTCTTGACAAACAGAAATTGAAATTACCTCATCGTGTCCTGAGGCTCAACTCACCTCTCGTAATATGAATTGAAAAAATAACACAGTGTGTAATCTGAAGCTCAACTCACCTCTCGCAATATGAGTTGATTTTTTTTCTAAAAACAGAAATTGAAAATACCTCAGCATGTGAACCGAGGCTCAACTCACCTCTCGCAATATAAGTTGATTTTTTTTTTGAAAACAGAAATTGAAAATACCTCAACGTGTCTTGAGGTTCAACTCATTTCTCGCAATATAAGTTGAATTTTGAAAACAGAAATTGAAATTACCTCAGCGTGTCCTGAGGCTCAACTCATTTCTCGCAATATGAGTTGATTTTTTTTAACAACAGAAATTGAAATTACCTCAGCGTGTCCTGAGGCTCAACTCATTTCTCGCAATATGAGTTGATTTTTTTTAACAACAGAAATTGAAATTACCTCAGCGTGTCCTGAGGCTCAACTCACCTCTAGCAATATGAGTTGATTTTGAAAAATAAAAATTAAAAGGCTTAATTCACCTCTCGCAATATGAGTCAATTTAAAACATAAACTAAAAATACCTCGGCGTGCCCCGAGGCTCAACTCACTTCTCGCAATATGAGTTGATTTTGAAAAAAAAATTTAAAAATACCTCAACGTGTCTTGAGGCTCAACTCATCTCTCGCAATATGAGTTGATTTTCCTTTGAAAGCATGAATATTAAACATCAAAATACCAAAACCAGTCCTTTGGTAGAACTCGGGTATCTTTTCCTTTGATTCAGTACGACTCTCATTCAAGATTTCTTGCTTTACTGGATTACCTGTATATGCCATGCATGATGTCATCATGATATGCACATGTTTGTCTTAAATGCCTTTATGCCTACATGATTATGCAGTGCTCCTTAAGCATATTGGTCGTATGTCATTTTCGCCATGATTGTTGAGGATCTGCGTTCATTGCTTTCATTCTCGACCTTCTCTTCAGGCCTCATACCTGTCTTCGAGCTTTACGAGTAATCGACGTTTCTCAGATATCACCCTTTTGCCGTTGGTTAAACTTTGTTCTTGCTTTGAAGATCTTGCACTTATCAAATTCTTATCCGGGTAATGCTTGACATTTCTTTTGTTTAGAGTATGTCATTTCACTATTTATCATTAAATAAACACATAATGAGATGCATGAAAATGGTTAGGTAGGGACAAAAAGGATATCTCATATTCCTTTATTTCAAATGTGGCAAACAAATAAAGTTAACCAATTAGAGTAAAAATGTCAAAAAGAAAGAAAAGGTCGTATTCAACGGATACAAATGCTCTAGATATTCAACACATGAACTCTTCCACGTTCCTCAATCAATAATCTTTTCGAGCATGGCTTCTTGCGTAGAAAATTTCGAGCTTTCAGAAGCGCTTCAAATACTGTAGTCTCACTACTTGACCTATCGTTCGACCGCCAGGTTTGTTTCATTAGGACGCCCTCTCGGGTTTTCATCCTAATCTTTTTGTACTAATCAAGACGCCCTTTTCGGGTTTTCGCCCTGATCCTTTTTTTTTTAGGATGCCCTTTTCGGGTTTTCATCTTAAGCATAATATTTCTTCACCGCATCTGAATTCACCGGATTCGGTAACTCCTTCCCATCCATCTCGGTAAGGATTAAAGCTCCTCGTGAGAATGTCTTTTTTACAACGTATGGTCCTTCCCAATTTTGTGCCCATTTTCCTCGCAGGTCTTTTTGTATTGGGAGAATATTTCTCAGAACGAGTTTTCCTTCATGGAACTCTCTTGGTCGTACCTTCTTGTCATGGGCTGCGATCATTCTCTTTTGGTACATTTGTCCATGACAAATTGCCCTTAGACATTTTTCTTCAATGAGGTTCAACTGATCATATCGAGCTCGAACCCATTCTGCTTCTTCTAACTTTGATTCCATCAATACTCGCAGAGAGGGGATCTCAACCTCGATAGGTAGCACAGCTTCCATTCCATAGACTAGAGAGAAAGGAGTTGCTCCCGTAGAGGTTCGCACAGATGTGCGATATGCAAACAAAGCAAATGGAAGTTTCTCGTGCCAATCTTTATATGTCTCAGTCATTTTCCCAATGATCCTCTTAATGTTCTTGTTAGCTGCTTTAACAGCCCCGTTCATCTTTGGGCGATAGGGCGAGGAATTATGATGCTTTATTTGGAACTGCTCGCACACTTCTTTCATCATCTTATTGTTCAGATACGTGACATTATTTGAGATGATTCTTTCAGGCAAACCATATCGGCAAATGATTTCCTTTTTCAAAAACTTGGACACTGCAGTCTTCGTCACATTGGCAAACGAAGCGGCTTCAATCTATTTTGTAAAGTAATCGATAACCACAAAAATGAATCGATGTCCATTTGAAGCTTTTGGAGAAATTGGCCCTATGACATCCATGCCCCACATAGAAAAAGGCCACGGAGAACTCATGACATGAAGGGGTGAAGGGGCTACATGAATTTTATCGCCGTAGATTTGACATTTGTGGCATTTTCTGGCAAAATTGATGCAGTCACTTTCCATTGTCAGCCAATAATAACCGAGTCTCATGATCCTTCTGACCATATTGAAACCATTGGCATGCATTCCGCAAATTCCCTCATGGACCTCTTCAAGTATTTTTCTGGCTTCAACATCATCCACACATCTCAAAAGCATCTGATCCTTTCCTCTTTTATACAGGTTATCCCCATCAAGAACAAATCCCGCTGCCATTCTTCTAATTGTTCTTTTATCGTTCTCATTCGCTTGTTCGGGATACCTTTGATTCTTGGTATATTCTAAGATATCATGGAACCAAGGCCGTCCGTCTACTTCTTTCTCAATGCTACAACAGTGTGCAGGGACCTCGTATATGATCATTTTGAGGGGCATTATTTCTGCTTCTCTACTTGCTTTGAACATTGAAGCCAAAGTGGCCAGGGCATCAGCCAGTTGGTTCTCTTCTCGTGGGAAGTAATGAAAAGTTATTTCTTTGAATTCATTGATCAATCCAGCCACTAAATCGCTGTACTTAATCAATTTTGAGTCCCTCACTTCCCATTCTCCACGGATTTGGTAAATCACTAGGGCTGAGTCCCCGTACACCTCCAAGATCTTGATGTTTCGTTCGATAGCTGCACGAAGCCCCATGATACAGGCCTCATATTCTGTGATATTATTGGTACAGAAGAAGTTCAGACTTGCAGTGAACGGATAATGATTCTCGTCTGGTGATACCAGGATTGCTCCAATTCCATGCCCTAAAGCATTTGACGCACCATCAAAGCACATCTTTCATGACTTCTCTTTTGATAACTCGGATTCTATTTTTGTGATGCACATTAAGTCTTCGTCTGGGAAATCGAATCTTAAAGGCTCATATTCCTCTGTCGTTTGAGTTGCTAAGAAGTCAGCTATTGCGCTCCCTTTTATTGACTTCTGACTTACATAGGCAATGTTATATTCCGAAAGGAGGAGCTGTCATCGTGCCATTCTTCCTGATAGTGCCGACGATTCCATCATGTATTTTATTGGGTCCAGCTTTGAAATTAGCCATGTCGTGTGATACAACATATATTATCTGAGTCTCCGAGCTACCCAAACCAGAGCGCAACAATATTTCTCAACGGACGAATATTTTGCCTCATATTCAGTGAACTTTTTGCTGAGGTAGTAGATCGCCTTTTTTTTTCTCCCTGACTCATCATGTTGCCCCAGTACGCAACCCATTGAGTTTTCAAACACGGTCAGGTACAAAATTAAGGGTTTTCCAGGGGTCGGTGGTACTAGCACAAGAGGATTAGACAGATACCGTTTTATCTTATCGAAGGCCATTTGGCACTCCTCGTTCCATTCTCCCGGGTTATGTTGTCGAAGGAGTCGAAAAAATTGGTCGCATTGGTTGGTAAGTTGAGCAATGAATCGAGCAATGTAATTCAACCTCCCTAAAAATCCCCTGACTTCCTTTTGTGTGCGCGGGGGAGGTAATTCTTGGATGCCTTTTATTTTATCTGGATCAACTTCGATACCTCTTTCACTGACAATGAAGCCTAGCAACTTTCCCGAGGTAGCCCCAAATGTACATTTGGCTGGATTAAGCTTTAGCTGAAACTTTCTCAGCCTTTCGAACAACTTCTTGAGGTTCATTACATGCTCTTCTTCTCCTCGAGATTTAGCAATCATATCATCGACGTAGACCTCTAGTTCTTTATGCATCATGTCATGGAATAACGTCACCATAGCCCTCTGATATGTTGCCCCAGCATTCTTTAACCTGAATGGCATCACCTTGTAGCAGAACGTTCCCCACATTGTTATGAATGTAGTTTTCTCCATATCCTCAGGGGCCATCTTGATCTGATTATACCCCGAGAATCCATCCATGAAAGAAAACAATGAATGTTTTGCTGTGTTGTCCACCAACGTGTCAATATGTGGCAAGGGAAAACTATCTTTTGGGCTTGCTCTATTCAGGTCACGGTAATCCACGCACATTCGTACTTTTCCATCTTTCTTTGGTACCGGGACTATGTTAGCCACCCATTCTGGATATTTGAAGGCTTGTAGGAAGCCAGCGTCAAATTGCTTCTTGACTTCCTCTTTTATTTTCAACAGCATTTCGGGCCTCATTCGTCTTAATTTTTACTGGATAAGCTTGCATTCTGGCTTTAATGGGAGCTTATGGACCACTAAATCTTCATCTAGCCCTGGCATGTCCTGGTATGACCACGCGAAAACATCTTTGTATTCGCGGAGTAAAGTGATCAAACTATGCCTGGTACTTTCTGAAATAGAAGTCCAAATCTTCACTTCTTGTTTCCTCTCTTCGGTGCCCAAATTTATTGTTTCCACAGATTCTTCATGAGGCAGAACCTGTTTATCCTCTTGTTCCACCATTCTTAACAATTCAGGAGACGAGACATAATCTTCAGCATTTTCTTCGGCTTCAAATTCTCCTAAGCAAACAGCCTTCTCAAAATCAATTTCAAGATTCGTAACGGGCTTATTCATGTCGTCAATATCTGAGCACCTGAAAGTTGAATGGAAAAGGAAGCTATCGGGGGACATCCAAGTATTGGAAACAACAAACAAAATGTTATGTCATGGCAATGAGGCAAATGTAAGGGTAGGCTATGAAATGAGAAAATGATTATGAAATTAGTGATAATGCGAAAAATCGTGACAAAATGTATCTTCATTGATATTCACTTAAATGATAAAGAGCGAATACAGGCTCCTACAAAAGAATTCTATTATATCTAAGGACACAATAGAATGTTAATGTTTGAGCATTACTCTGAAGACTTATAAACTACAAGAAGGTCCTCGGCAGTCCAATTGTTCAACATGAAACCAGGGGGACAAAGGCGTATCCTTGAGACATCTTTACTTGTGTCAGCTCCTTTGTCAATGACATTGTGCCTTGTGCATTGTCCTGCCTCGGGTATATCATTCCCGCAGACGTAAATGTTCTTGACAAAGGAGGGAATTCTATAGGCTCCCATTCTGGTTCTCGGCCTAAGGTTCTCGCGATCCTTCTTTCTTGATCTTTCTTCCACTGTCTTCTTCTTTGACGTATGTTCGGCTGGAACTCCAAACCGTATCGGGCCTTATGATGCACTGGTTTTAGAGCCCTGACTATTTCTTGCAGATATCTCCCTAAACCTCTTCTCACTCGAGCTCCCCTTCCTACAGTCAACTTGACACCCATTCTAGTATTTCTCGACAATTTAGGCATGAGAATTTTGTTTCCCTCAGTGAAGAATGTGGCATTGACGAATTCAAGGGATCGGAAGGAGCATTCCACTACATCCTTGCTCACTTCAAGGTATGGCGCATCAGCAGAGATAGATGCGACAATGTCTTATTCTCCCTCGACAGTGACCAAACAGCCATCCATGATAAATTTCACCTTTTGATGGAGGGATGATGGGACCGCTCCAGCAGAATGGATCCAGGGTCTTCCCAAAAGGCAGTTATATGAGGATGTAATATCCATGACTTGGAACTCGACATCATATATGTAGGGACCCACTTCCAGAGGGATCTCAATTTTTTCCATGACTTCACGCCTTGTCCTGTCGAATGCCCTTACCGTAGAATGACAGGGCCTTAAATGGGACAGATCCATCGAAATTCTGGAAAGCGTGGCCAAAGGCATAACGTTAAGTGCCGAACCATTATCGATGAGCACGTTCGGTATTATGTAGCCCTTGCAACGGGTTGTGATATGCAATGCTTTCACTGAGCCTCTATCATTGGGCGGTATTTCATCATCACTAAAAGAAATGAAATTATCCGTATTCAAGTTGTTCATCCACCTATCCAGTTTTTCAACGGATACATTATTTGCCACATAAGCTTGATTTAACACTTTCAGCAGAGCGTTTCGGTGTGGTTCTGAATTCAACAGCAGAGATAATACCGAGATTCACGCTGGCTGCTTACTCAATTGTTCTACCACGTTGTACTCACTGTGCTTGATAAATTTTAAGAATTCCTGTGCTTCCTCCTCGTCCACAGGATTTTTAGCTTCTTGTTCAGGCGCAGTTTCATGCTCATCATCGGTCACATGCATCGGTGCTTTTCCTTTCTGTTTCAAGTCACTGTTCTTCTTTATCTCCTTCGAATAACATATTCCACTACGAGTGAAATGACCTAATTCCCCGACGCTTCCAGTCATGGCTTTGGGTTTTTCATCTTCAGGTGTGACGATATTAACGTCATATTTCCATGGTACTGCTTTATTGTCCTTGTAAGGGAAAGAATATGGTACTTCGATTATAATTTTTGGTTTCACCGGCTCTTTCATCGCATCGTAATAAATTACTAACGGTTGATCAGCGCTATAAAGGGGACCTGATGACTGGCTATCAGAGGCGCATACTTCTCTTTCATTGGTCTCTTCCCTTTTGTTAAGGAACTTAATCTCCTTATTATCCATCCGGTCTTGAAGCAACCTTTTAAATTCCTCACACGACTGAATGTCGTGTCCCACAATTCCATGGAAATTGCAAAAACTTTGACCTTCTTCTCCGAGAATTCTATCGGGGTGACAAAGCAATCCTTTCTTAACCAGTACCTCCCAGATTTTCTGCAGAGGCGTCCTTATTTCCGAAACACATCTTCTGACTTTCCATTCGTCCACTTTCCCCACTATGCTCACATCCCTTTCGATATGGTTAGGGAATGGGTTCCCAGTTGCATTACTGGCACTATCGAATCGTAGGATACCTGCATCAATGAGTCCTTGAACTCTTCTCTTAAAGGCTATGCAGTTTTTCGTGGAATGTCCCTGGTTTCCCGTATGGTATGCACAACTAGTGAATTGTATGTTTTAACCTCAGCGAACGAGTATGGAATATGCAATGAATGAATGAATGCATGAATGTCAAATGACTGTTAGTCATGAAAGAAATGCAAGAAATTGGTGTTAATTTCAAGATAGCCCCTATTTAGGCATTTCCTTAATCAAAAGAGTCTATTACACAACGTTTCGGTCACTCGTGTAATTGACTCCTCTATCAGAAACCCCTTTTTGGCAACCAATCTTTAATCAACCCTTTCCTAACAAGATGTCTATGATGCATGATGAAAAATAGAAATACAGACAAACAACATTGGTTAGCAAAACACATATGATCAGAGAAAAATTGTGGAAAATCTAACAAATTAAGCTACTTGGTCCAATGGACTCGATTCCCTTGCATAGAAAGCGAAAGTGCAAAAGGTAAGAGACGTTCCTCCCGCGCACTTATTTTGGTGACTACTAAACGGACGGAGGTTCAGCATGGCTCTAGTTGGATGGCTCGTATGGTTCACTATATGCGGTTTTGGTTCTAGATGGGTACTCGAATCATCTGTACTGTCATCTACTAAGATTAGTACAGAGCCTCGGTCATGGCCCATCATAGGCTTACGAGATCAATTCGAGTGATTACATTTACTTATGCCTATGCGGAGGGACAAGTTAACTCACGAAAGCATAAGTCATATGTAACCCGAAAGTATTCTCTAGCCTGTGCGGAGGGACGAGTTAACTCACGAAGGCTTAGCGTTTACTTTCACTTAAACGGACGGAGCCCGGGTATAGAGCTCATGTTATGCAAAGATGTATGTGCACGGTGTGTGGGGAGAAACTCACAAACCTTTACGTTTTATTTAAAAACTAAACCAAAACTAAAATCACAAAAATTTAAAGCTAAAAAACAACCGAATAAAATAAGTTAGAATATATACAACACGATGCAAATGCATGATTTTTTGAAAACAAAAAATTTGAGGATCACGACTAAATGTTAATTTGAACAAGGAACTTTTAAAATTTTGACAACGCGAGTTTAATTCCATACACGACTCTCAAGAAGGGTCCCCAGTAGAGTCGCCAGCTGTAGCGACGTAAAAATTTTAGCTTAGCTTGGTCGCTAATTGTGGCGATTTATTGAAAAAAAGTTTGAAATTTGACGTTTGATTTTTGAAATAAACAGGGAGTCGCCACCGATCCTTTTTCCTAGGTGTGATCGGACACCTATTAGATCTCTTATTAAAACAAATAAAAGGCTAAGTTTAGGTCTACGTTAAAATCCAGAGAAAATTTAAGGTTCGGGAGTTGGTTACGCGCGAGGAAGGTATTAGCACCCTCGCGACGCCCAAAATTGGTATCTTATTAAACACATGTTGTCTTGATTTTCAAAAATACGAATTCAATTTGACATTTAAGTGTGATCCAATTGAAGGAAATGAGAAGTTGCAAGTTTTTTTGTTTTTTAGAAGGACGTCCCGTTTTTAACACGAGCAGATTAATTTCACCCAACATAGCGATGAAATCGATGACTTAATGTTAAAATTGGTACATTGCCTTATTCTTAAAATTAAAATGTAAAAAGTTTTTAAAATGATAGTAAAAAAAATCCAAGAATATTATTGTCAAAAAATGCGAACAATAATGGGAATAATAAAATATATAAAATATAAAATATTAAAATATCAAAATATTAGAATAATAATAATTAATATTGACAAATAAAAAATAAAATAGAAATAAAAAAGATGTACATAATATATATATTAGAAATAATAATGATGTTAAAAAAAATACTATTAATAATACTACATCAATATGTACATATATAAAAAATAAATACATGATAATATTAAAAATATGTACATAATATAGTGTTAAAAATACATACATAATATAGTTAAGATATATACATAAGATAACATGTAGAAAAAATATATATAAATAATATAATATTAAAGATATATAAATAAAATAGTATAAAATATATATATACGTAATATAAAATTTAAAATATACCTAATATATTAAAAGAATATATATAATATAATATTAAGAAATATAATAATAACAAAAAAAGAGAGGGAGAGGGTGGGTGATTTTCGGCCACAAGGCCGGCCATCGTCCGGTTGCCGGACCGCCGCCGGCGCCACCGTACACGGTAGCCGGACCTCAAAAAAACTTTTTCGGTAAAAATGGGTAAGCTTCCTCCTTTTAGTTTTTACTTTCGTATAAAAGAAACAAAATAAGATTGAAAGGAAAACAATAAGTAAACAAAGAACTTAAAATGAGAATAGACAAAGAAACCTCTTTTGCTTTGATTTTTGATTAATCTCCAAAAAAACTAGCTTCTCCAAAAACTAGCCTTCACAATAACTCTTCTCCTTGATTACTTTAAAAAGAAACCTCTCCAAAAATCCTTTACAATAACTTTCTCTCCCAAAAACTCTCCAAAAAAAAAAATCTTTCCTCCCTCATATACAAAATATGAGAAGGCTTATATAGCCATTTACAAAATATTTTTTATTGTTTATGTCTTCATTTGTAGGTACAAGTGGTGGTGGAGAAGGTGTGGCTAGTGGAGTTGGTGGTGGAAAAAGAGTGGCTAGTGGAGTTGGTGGTGGAAAAGGTGTGGCTAGTGGAGTTGGTGGTGGAAAATGAGTGGCTAGTTGAGAAAAGTTTAAGTTGTGGGCTAAGTTTTTTTATTTTGATTTGGGCTTAGGGTTTGGGCCATTGGGGTTTTGATGTAAATTTGGCTTTGGGTAGTTAAGATTTTGGGTTTTGGGTTTAATTTTAGTGGGTTAGGTAAGGCTAAATTGGGTTTTGATGTAAATGGGCTAAAATTGGCCTACAACAAGCATCCAGGCCGATCCCGAATTCAATGAGGTAAAGTGTGTTAATTATGGGTAATGGCATGTACCTAGGATGTCTTATGTGTGTGTCATTTTGAAATTGTAAATGTAAGGATGAAATAAATAAATTTAGGTTTGGTTATGGTATAAAATAGGATTTGACTAATTTGGTATGAATTTGAATTTTTGTGAGACAATGTCAGATTGATTTTGGAATTCCCTATTCTAAATTGGGAAAATCATTTAAAATTGTATAAAAATAATTATGAGCTATAATTTATATGCTTAGAATCTTTAATGAGTCTATTTTCAAGATAAATAAACGGGAACATCATCCGAGTTCTATGCTATGAGATAATTAAATTTTAGTAAAAAAGGGTCGAAGTTGTCAAATACCAGACCAGGGGTAACTTTGAAGAATAAACTGTACTAATTGGCTATATTAAAAATTCTGAAAATTTTATGGTAGAAAGGTATATGAGTCTAGTTTTAAGGAAAATTAACGGAACTTAATTTGAAGTTTCGTAGCTCCAGTTATAAATATTTTAGTGACTGCTGCTCAAGAAGACAGCTTTGACATAAACATAAGAAAATAATGGAATTGTGTGTAATTATTTTGTAAACTCCGGTAATGCTCCATAACCCTTTCTGGTGACGATTTGGGGTTAAGGGGTGTTACACCCTACAAATGGCATTTGTGATCAAATTAGATTTAGAGGTGTGCATGGGTCGGGCTACCCGGCCCGGCCCGAAGGCCCGCCCGAAAAATGGGAGGGTTTGGGTAAAAATATAGGCCCGAAATATGGGTTTGGGCACAAAAACGAGGCCCGTTTAGAAAATGGGCCGGGCTCAGGTACAATTTTTTTGGCCCGGGCCTGGCCCGGCCCGAATTATATAATAAATATATATATTTATTTTTAATTACATTTTAATTTTAATTTTAATTTTAATTTTAATATAATCAATTTTTATTATATTTTTCAAATTGTGTATTGTTTTAAGAATTGTTTTAATATATTTTTTATTTGTTTCTTGTTTTAATATTTGTTTTAAATGTATTTGATTATTTAATATATTTTAAAAAATTTTATTTAATAAAATAAGTTAAAAAAATTTAATATGGGCCGGGCCGGGCCGAGCTCGGGCTTCACAATTTTATTTCAGGCCGGGCTTGGGCAGATTTTTAGGCCCATATTTTGGGCCGGACCGGGCCCGAGGCCTAGAAAACGGGCCTAAAATTTTTTATGTGCCCGGCCCGAACCTGGCCCGGCCCGGCCCATGCACACCTCTAATTAGATTGAGCTCAGGTCAAAATTTCTTTCCAAAGTTAAGCTCAAATAAAAGATGGGTCTATCTATTATTTTGCTCAATCTCATTTTTTAAATTGTGGATTTTTGTTCATATCTCTTCATATTTTGAGAAAATTTTATATTTTGACGAATAGTTCAACCTTTGGACGAATCTATTTGTGATGTTTTTTTTTTCTTTCTTTTTGTAACTAAAATATTTACTGTCAGTAGCAATAACTAATCTCCTTATCGGGATGCTCTCCATAAAAAATAAATAATTAATCATGAAATATGCTCCACTTTCATGAATCACTATTAAAATCTCTTATTGACACTCTAATAATGAATATTGCAATTGGGTTGATATAATTCTCCTTCACCTAATTTGTAGTTTTACAGTATAAAAAAATACAACCTTTCATTTTTTTAAGTGGTAATTAAAAAATTCATTCAAACACGATTTTCAAATCCAATTAAGTAGCATTGTGAATGATAAGAGGTGAAATTAGAACACACTCACACAGGCTAAATGTGAACGGGCTTGCTTAAGAAGAACAAGTCTCCTGCGTTACTCAGTTATTTTGACCCAATTGAAAGATTTGCTTAACATATGCTTTTTGTTATGTTACATCTTAAAATTCGATTGAGTTAGTGCCACTAGCAATTGAGTTTTAATTCGATTGTGAAATTATTTAAAAAAAATATTTTGATTTTTTCTTTTATATTTTTATATAAAATATTGAAAAACACCATAAATTTACTCTTTAATTTTACTATTTTAATGAAAATCATATTTTATTTTTATTTCAGTTTTTTATAATTTTATTACATTATTATTTTTACTCACAAATATATTAAAATTTATTATTTTTTTATACTTTCATATCTCATAATCATATTGATATCCTTCTTTCCATTTTATTTTACTGTTATATTCTTTTCTTTTCATTTTTATATATGTAGTAGATGCTTGTTAGTCCAGTAGGCAAGGAAAGAAGATACTTTCTTTCAATAATAATAACTAAGATTTGATCTTTTTCATAAGCTTAAAAAATAATAATAATAAAAGAAATTGAATGTAGCAAATCATGTAAGAGAAAGTGATTTTAAGGGTTCTTTTTCCTCGCCCACATAAATTTGACACTCTTTTATAAACGGTGTTAATTCAATTAAAATTGATATAAATATTATTTTACGTATAAACAAAATTAATCATCAAGCCAAATTAAATGAAGACAAAACAAAATATGTAATAATATATGTGTAACTCAACATCAAAAGAAAAACAGTATTTTATTTCTCTGACAATTTTTACCATTTTTAGACAAGTAGTAAAACACAACGTGTTCATAATCATTTTTATTTTGCGAAATTCTAAAACCTTGTTCCATTAGACATAATCAAATCATTGAATTTTTGCCTTTGATTTTACTAAATTTCTTTCCTGCTACAGTAATGATTATGAAATACCTTGAGACAGCAGTAAGTTTTAGTTAGGTTTTTTTTTTTTTTTTGTGGGCAAACTAAGATCAGATCGGAGAGGGAAAAATTAAGAAAAGAATAACAAAGTTGCAAAGCTTGTGCAGAGTGATCCCAATCCCAAGATTTCCTCACATGCAGACCTTGCAAGCTTATTTCCTAACCCCAAAATTAATTAAACCCTTAATATAATAAAATATCTTATGCGTGCGAATATTCGATAATCGCGCCCCAAGTCCCCAAACTATTTTTTTATTTTTCTCAATTATGTAATATGTGAACCCTAGATTAATCATTTATCTAATCAATCTTTTCCAAATTCCCCCCTTTTTTTATTTCTTCTGCATGTGACTCTTTATTTGCAATAATCTTTGAATGATCTTCATGTAGATATTTGCGGTCACAATAATAAAACCTAACTATAAAGAAATGGTTTTTTTTTTCTCAATTTCTTTTCGTTATTAATAATGGTCAAAAAAATAAACTTGAGTTATATCCTATTTTAATTGACGTTCAGAAATTTGGGTTTTGACCATCTTTTAAGGTGGTGCCCTAAACCCTAACACACCTTGGAATTAATTAAAACGAGTCAAAGATTGAAGATGATGTAAGAAGCATCTTTAGGTGTTTATTGAATTAAATCTTTCCTAGGGTTTACCATTCTCACTTCGCATTCTTTAAATCTTTGTCATCTTCTCGTTGCCAAAAAAAAAAACATCATCAAATGAAATCATATTCAAGTGCTCTTTCTCCATTAAAAAAATGGTTTTCATTTTCTTGGGTGTTGGACTCTATTACACTTGCAAATGGATGGCATGAGTGGAGCCCAAACTCCAACTAATTAAAAGTGTGAATTGTCTACGTATATTTTATTAGTAGTATGTTTGGGGGTTTAACCAAGGTTTTTAACTTGTTCCTCTTATGCATTTGCCAATTGTTCAAGACCTTCATGCTTCTTGCACTTTTCATGGGAAGCCTAGTCAACCACGTGTCGATCATGAGCCATGTTGGGGTTAATTAACTTAACATTGTTCGAGGGATACTTAGAGAAGCGATCTAACATTAGTTTAATTTGATAGATTTTGATCAAAGTGGAGGATCAAATCTACACTTAATACTAATTAAGAGATAGTCGATCAAAGTTTGAACTTTGATCAGATATAATCATTTGATTAAATATTTTTAAATTATCATTTTGATTTAAATTCTCAAATGTTTTAATGAAAAAATCTAAATATCAATGTTGTATTAATTATGTCATTTAATTAATTTAATTGTCAATTTAGTATAAATACCAATTCAAATATGATGTGATGTATTTTTAAAATAAATAGATCAAACTGTCAAGACATGTAAATATATTGTATGAACAACCGAGAGGTTTTCTTTCCAATATTAGATTCAAGATGTTCACATGGTATGTATATTTGTGTTTGTAATTTCATCCACTTATTTTCAATATATTTTATGTCAATTTAATATGATATTATTGATAAGTATAGAGATAATAAAGTTTAAATTATTTAATAAATTTTGAATTAATTTGCTCAAAATAAATTTTTTTAACAGCAAGGGTAGGGTGGGTGGATGATTTCTTTTAAATTTATTATTTGGAAAGGAGGATATGGAGTGGTTGGGATTTTGCTTGCCTTGTGCTCTTTGATAATTATATTTTACTTTTAAAATGTATTTATAAATTATGCATTAAATTTTAAATTATTTAAGTGTTTTTCATGTTTATATGTTAATTGTATATTGATTTTTTTATTTATAAATAATTAAGAAATATCAAATAGGGACATGACAATTATAATATCAATGGAGATAATAGTGATAATCAAAATTTAATAGTAGTAGAGGAATGGTGCCAGGGGCGGAATAGAACAAACCAATAGTGAATTGGTGGTGGATTTAACTATATTTGCTGTTATGTGTTGTTATCTCCAACAAGATTGATGGAATTACCTAATTAATAGGAAACTAGTATTTAAGACTCAATTAGAATAGTCTGAAAATTAAAATTAATTTAAATTATAAATCAAAATTGAGATATATATATATAGCAAAATTAACCCTTTATATTATTATATGTCAAGTTGAAGTTGTTTAAAGCATTTCAAGATGTGGTGCAACAAAAACAAAGCTGAGTCAAATGAGGATGTGTGACCTCAACATGCTTCTTGTGCACATGCAAAGCAATTTTATAGAATAAACATGTAGTATTAGACACGGGAACTGACTTTAAGGTTTAATGAAAGATGCTAAGCACTTTGGCCCTTCATGATTTTGTCCAAATTGATGGCTTGTAGAAAGAAGTATCCCAGTATGGGAGGAAATTGACATGTACTTCAAGTAACTAGAGATTTCATTTAAGTTGCAATTTTATGACGCAGGACCTCTACTTTTATGGTTACCCATTTCCATTTAAATGAAACCATATTTGAAGAAGAGAACAAAATGGTAGTTCCCATATTTTATTTTCCATAAAATAAAATATGATATTAAATGGGCTGAGAGAGAAAGAGAATGGAGAGAGGCGAAACAGATACCAATGAGTGAGCCGAAGACCCTTTTTGAAATACTAAAAATTTCTAAGCCAAGGCCCTAGAAAACCTTGGAGCTAAGGGGTCTTTTAAAAAAATAATAACCAAAGGGAGACACCAAACCCAAGTTGAAGCAGCTTAGGCAGGAAGTGAACAAGGCAAAGACAGGCATGGTTTGGTCCCTTGAAGATCTCAATTCTAGTTTATTTTTATGAACAAGAAAACAAAAAGACGATAAGACATGCCTTTGGGATTACACACTTCTTTGAACTTGCAAACAAACAAACAAAAAAAAACCCTAGAAAGAGATAACAAAAACAAATTTAAAATCATGGTCGTTGTTTCCCATGCGTCTTCGATTTTGATACCTCTAGGTGTTATTGTTCATATTCGTCATTCATTTAACAATAAATATAAAATAAAAATGAGGGTCCCCTGTACTTCCCGACGTAAATTTGTATTATTTTCTCACTGCCATGGAAACTCGCAGAAAGTTTCTACCTCAAACTCAGGGAGAGAGATGAATGTAATCATGTTCTCATCCAAATAGTCTATTTTGCTTCATTGGGGTCCAACTTGAAATGTTCTTTTGACTCAGCAACACACATTTATATATATATACTTGTGTAACACTTCTCACTTATCTCTGGTCTCTCTAGTCACTATATCTAAAAGAGTAAAAAGAAAGAAAAAAAGTAAAATATTGAAAAAGGTGGGGGTAAGATACAAAGCTAGTCACGTGAGCATCATGACCTCAACTGGGGTCACCCTATTATATGTTTCTTCCCTTGTAATTATTACATGTTTTGGTTAGGGTAGGCTTTCTAGGATACACTGACTTAGTTACTCCCTCTCCCCCCCCCTCCTCACTTTTTCTTTAATAATACCTATTTATTAGTCCATTAATACTACTTATTTCTTTTTAATTATCTTTAACTTAAAAAATATGTAAGTGTTTTCGAAGAAGAAAAAAAAACGAAAAGATGCAGTCAAAGATAAGAGTTTGGCTTCGTTTTATACTTGTAAAGGTTTGTGTTGTTATTGGTTGATAATAATAAGTAGTAATAAATCTGTCTGTCCCTCACTCTCTGCTTGCCAGGATGATTATTATTATTATTATTGTTATTTGGTATAATTCATAGGTGATAGGTCCCTATTGGAGTAGGACCTCATAGCTGTAGATTGTGAGAAGAAATCCCAATTTTCAAACCCGGCAGAGGGAAGGGCGTGCTGGCACCTCACTAGCTAGGTTGGCTGCGCAAGGTCTTCTATCCATTGCTTTTTTTACCGTGCATTTTGAGACCCATATTTTAAACATTTTTTTATTTCCTTTTAATTCTTATTTTATTCATCACTGTGACCCCAGAAATTTTTATAGCGTCTCATAAAAGGGAATAACCTTTTATTTTGGAAAATAAATCATATATTTTTTCCAACACACTATATCATACGTTTATTATTGGATTATAGCACAAGTTTCATACGTTTGTTTGTGTCAACCATGTTTTACATAGGGTGGTAAATTAATTGTTATGTAGGGACGAATATTGTTAGCTGAGGGTGGTAAATTAAGTGTTATGTACTGACGAATATTGTTAGCTGAGTCCGCACCTTGATAAAAACTCCTATATAAATCAAAGCTCTTTTTAATATTAAATTTTAGGTTGGCCATGAATATAGTACTACTATCTAAAAATCATAAAACATCATATTTCCATCTCCGTCTCTGTCTCTGTCTCAGTCTTGCCTTATCTTAGTTTAATTTTAATATTTGAGTTTTTTTTTGATTTAATATTTATATTTAAATTTTTTCTTTTTGCCTTAGCCAATGTTTAATATGTATACTCTAATAAAAACTACTTTAATTGATAAAAAAACTAAATTAATAAATTTTAAATACCATTTCTAATATTGAAACTAAATTAATATTTTATTCTTTCCAAAATTATAACCAGAAAAACATGCCACTGTCCTTGTATTGAATTCGCAATCAACCTGTTTAAAGAGGGCTTAGACGTCACATCCTGTATATTTAAAATATTTTTTATTTTTATTTTTTAATTTATTAAATAGTATATTTTTATAAGTTTAAAATTTTACATTAATTAAATAAAATTAGTTTAATTTATACAAGGCATCAGTTAATTTTGAAAAAAAGATTAAGTAATGAAATTAAAGGCTAAAATATTAATAAATGCTTTTTTTTAAATTACGAAAAAAGGTTGGATTTTTGAATATTTTAACTAACTAAAATTGGTCTATTTTTATAAATATTCAAAAAGTCGGCTTATTTCTCTAATTTTAAAAAATATATTTATTGATATTTTTTTCAAAATGAAAGAATAGTAAGAAAGAACCGGATAATAAAACATTAAGTAATTAGATAAAACATTTAAAAAATAAAAAAATTGATTTAGCAATAATAACCATAATAAAAAAAAAGATGATCTAGCAAAAAAAATTAATTCTTTTTTACACACTTATAATTTATTAGTGCTAATAATATTTGATTAATATGCATTTATACACGTAATTAGTAGTTGAAAAAAAAAAAACATTCACGATTGTGCAAGAATACACATAATAGTAACAATATCAAACAACAAACAATAATTGAAGATATAAATTTTGATTTAACTTTTTCTTAATCATAACATTATTTATTTTTTAAAAAAATTATATAAAAAATAATTCGATATAATTTTATTACTACACATAATAAATCCTTTTATCGCACGGGCAATTATGGTCGCAATTTTTTTCTTCTATTTTGGACATATGTTGCAACTTGTTAAAATTAATTTATTTTTAAAACTCATAATTTAACAATACACATATTTAATTCGTACATAGTACGAGAATATAAACTAATATATATATTATACCAATTTAAATTTGTAGTTATGAAATGTAATCTAATGTAGCATAGTTAAATTTTAACCATTTATAGCCATAATCTATTGACACATGACAAGTAACCATGTTACATCAAATAAAATTTCAATCTTAAATTATACCCTTCCAATTACTCTACAATTTCTAATAAAGAAAAACATTTCAACTTCACTAATAATGAAATTTATTACAGTAAATTAATTAAATTTAGGAAATAAAGATTTAAAATCAAGGTGATTTGCATCATTACGGCTCAAAAAATTAATTCCGGAAAATTTAATAACATGTGACGTAAATTACTGACATGTGTTGAAATATTAATAACAAAAACACATTTTTAATGTATTATCTATGAATTTGATGATATTTTTATTCCTAACAAATGTTACTACTCCGATTTTTGAATTCTAATAATTTTTTTACTCAAAGAAATTTTTTTAACGAAATCTAAGAGTGTGTTGAGATGTAAATTTTTAAAATTTTGAAGATTTTTTAAAATTTTTATACTCGACAACTCATCATTTCAAAATACTAGTAAATGTAATTGATTTGTTTGGATAAATAATTGTTGTAGGAAAGTTTATAGTATTAGAATCTTACAAATTAGAAAAACAACTACAAAAGAAGAATAATGATATTAAAAATAAATAGTATAAAAAAATCAATATGGGTATTATTATATTTGAAAAAATTATAAATATTTTTAATAAAATAAATTAAAAATATATATATCAAATTTTAATAAATATGATCTTCGAAGTTTAAGTTTTTTTTTATTTTTTATTTTATTTTATAGTGGGGCCATATTTATTAAATGAAATAAATTTATGATGAGATTTGAAAATTTATCTCTCCAGTGGAATTTTAAAAAAGAAATTGAGGGACAATGTCACTTTTTGTTATATACGGATAACAAGATAACTTTTTTTTTAAATTTTAAAATATTACACCATCGAATTTAACAAAAAAATTTATAATGGTGTAAGTAAATAAATCTAAATTTTTTAATTCAAAAAATAAAGTAATTAAACTCTTAAAAATAAAAATATAAAAATTAAATTTTAAATATACGAAAAATATAATAACATCGAGCGTATTTTAACCTTTAAAATTTTACCCTATATTTAACCCAAAATGTTAATCCAGTATACTCTATATATACATTAAATGCTCGTATATATAGTTTAAATGCCATATACTCTATATTTGAAGTCCCCACAAAATTAGAGTGCCTTAAAAAGAAGCAAAAAAAAGTTTATGAAGTAATTATTTCCTAAAACATATTTGGTGCCGCAGAATAGATTGATTTTCGAATTGTGCCATTTTACTCTTTACGGTACTCTCTTTAAAATGTGACTTGTATATTTGTCTCTTTATTAACTCACAGGATGGGAAGAAAGTATAATCCTAAAAAATATAAATAAATATTCAACTAGCTATCCCTTTGACAAAAACTAGTACAAGACGAAGCAAAATCTTGGGAAATTTCTACCGAGCTAAAGAACAAAATAACAACAGTAAAAGATTAGGTCATACAGCTCATGTCCAGGAGGCAATGATGTAACGTATAAATAAAATAGAAAATACAATCCACAATTGGTTTGTTTCTACAGTTCTTTTACTGTATAAATTTTAAACTTAAATGATTTTTTTTTAAAAAATTACAAATGGAATTATAGTTTATCACATAATATTTAAAATAAATATGTGACAATTTTTAACATTATTTGGTAGAGTTTATAAAATTTAAAGCACCTAATACTTAGCAGTGTAGTAAATAATAATTCAAAATAAAGAAATAAAAGAAATAAATTTTATATATTAAAAAAGGGTGGACACGTAAAGGAGGTGCTTACTGGTTTCAGAAGAGAACGCAGCAACACAGCCCATAACTTTCTTTCTTTTTCCCTCCCATTAAAATATCAGTGTTTGTGGGGTCCAAATTTTCCCTTCCTTTCAATTTGGTACGAATATGGCAAGGCAAGTGGGCCAAAATAGAAAACCCAGGAAAATTAAAAACAAAGTTTTCAAAAAATAAAAATAAGTACATTCATTTATTTATTTTTTTAAAAAAAAGGAGGGAAGTAAAGGGGTGGCCGGGGGGGCCAAGGGAAGCGCTGTCGGCATAGGGGAAGCGAACCTCTCTAAACTCCAGCATCACGACATGCTTCCCACTCCTTGTTCCTTACAAGGGATGGGAATTGGGTTAATAATTTATATTTTACAAATGAAACAAAAAATTAATTTTGGAAAAAAATATCTCATTTTTTTAAAAGATAAAAAACCTTTAGTTTAAGTAAAATTCATAAAAGTTACATATTTCACCTTTCAATTCGAACCATATTAAATTTCTCCATCAAATTGCAATTTTTATTGTACCAAACAATAAAAAAATTAATTATTTTTTTATAAATATCTCAAATAAATGAATTTCATTCCTAAATTTTGTACTCCAAACACGCACTATTTTTTTCCATATATATAAAACAAAAAGATTGATTAGTAAAATAGATACAGTTGTAGATTAATTAGTGAAACAGTTGAGAAGTCGGCACCTTTTGGTGCGGTCTTATTATATATTTAGCTCAAATGAAAAATGAGCAAATATTATAAATAGTCCCCATATTTTATCAAACTTTCCTAATAATTAATTTTAGTTAGTTTCAATTTTTTTTTCAGTTTCCTAATATTGTGTTGAGATTAGGAAAAAGAAACAATTAAAACTAACTAAAATTAATTATTATGAAAATTTGATGAAATATGGGGACTATTTATGATATTTTCCCAATAGAAAACGGCACTCGGAGGTGCCAATTTTGAAGTTGGGTCCTCCAAGGCACTATCAACTATCTTACTAATTAATTTGCAATCCCATCTATTTTGTTAATTAATCTTTTTATTTCATATATATATGAAAAATAACCCCGAACACGCACACTCTTTTAATATTTGTATTAATAAGATAAAAATTAAATGAAAAAATTACAATGGTCACGTCCTGAGGGCCCACGTGGCATTATCTTAACCACTATCTACTGATTGGTCAACGTCATTGTACCCACAGTTCTCCCTTTAGAAAAAAGAATAAATTTTAAATTAAAAAAAAAGAGGTGTGAGGAATCCGAGATAAAATGAAAGAGATAACATTGCTATTACAGTCCTTTTTTCTGAACTTTTATTTTATTTGTTTGTTTGTTTCTTTTAGCTAACTTTTTTTTTTTTTTGGTTCATCATCTTCCCTCTTTTATTGCAATCGTCGAATTGTCTTCTCCAAGCTAAAATCTCCTTTTCCTTTTCTTTTTTGATACCTCACTTGCTCCTACACTCACGCGCTTTGTCCCCTACTTCCCATCGGTTTGCTTTCTTTTATCTAAACAACAATGAACAAGCTTTGGAATGTTAAATGAAATATGCATATATATATATATGTTGATTGTATGTTAATAAAAGTTATAATTTGGTAAACATGAAAGATTATAACATATTCTCATATTGTTAGAAGTATCTTGTTTGTTATAAGCTTCATCACATGACCTTGTCATGTTGAAACCTCAATCGCTATGTCACCGTCATGCCTTGGCTAAGAGCAGCACTTTCATTAAACACGATTTCATGGCAACATGTATGTACGTCATGTAGAACTCCTCCAATTTATCCCATCAAAGACAACTCTTCGGTTCTCTCTTCATGGCACACATGGTACTTTGTCTACCTATATTCATCCTTTCACAATTTATCTAATGTTTATCACGCTTTTTAAAGTAGCCAATCACGTACATGTATCAAGACATAAGATTATGAGAGAGTGATTCTCTTTTATAATTATTCATATTTGATTTTAAAAAAATAGTCATTTTTATTCTCTTTATACTTTAATTAGAGACACTAACTTGATGCAATCAATTTCATTCTAGTATTGTCCAAGCGGGTTGGAACATTCTATTCCAGTACTAGATTGAAGCAAAAAATTTCTGTTTTGTTATGATGTGAATTTTCAATTGGTACTAGTTGTTTTGTTATGATGTGAATTTTCAATTGGTACTAGCTGTACCAGTGTGTACCAGCTTAATTTCACTCGATTGAAATATGGTGTACCGATTAATACTAATTTTTTATAAATTTTGAATTTTTATTATTTATTTTAAAATTGTTGAATGATGGATTGTTATATAAATAGATAATATGTGATGATTTTCTTTTTAATGTATAGAATAATTTTTACCTTGTTTATTTAATGATGGATTGTGAAGTTGAAAATTTTGACACTAATTCACCAAATAATTATCTTTTATATAATTTATAAGTATTTTATATTTGAGATTTATTTAATCTATTTATAAATATTTTTTAATATATATATATATCAGTTTTTTTTAAAATAATGATAATTTGAAATGATACATCAAAATATACCAATATTAGAAAAATAATATATGTGACTCCTTGCACTTGCTACCTCCCTTAGGAGTCACGGTTGCCAAGCCTCCAACTTCACATGTATATAAATTACCGTGTTGTGAATTTGGATTGTATTACTAAAGTAGTGCCCTTGTTTTTTATAAGGAGAAAAAGGGAGTTGGAAAATGAAAGACCATAGAGAAAAAGAAACGAAGCGAGTTCTGGACTTTTGGGACCATTTTTAACTTGGAATGAGATGTTTAAGTACCCAAAAAACAAAACATGACTTGTGTGGGTAAATAACAGCAAATATGGGTATAGCTTTTATTTGCAAAGAAGAAGAATAAGAAAGAAGAGAATAATTGTATGATGTTGTACATGCCTCAACTTGTCTTCCTAGTTTCAACCTTGACAAGGATGCTTCGAAAGCATGCATCTATGCCCTTCCAAATCCATCGTTTTCCTTTCCTTTCCCCCCCCTTTTTTTTGCCCATCTTTCTTCTATAATGTTCCCTTTATAATTTATTTTCTCTTTATAATGTGTAGTGTCGAAAACTCTTTTTTTTTTTGAATGGAAGAATGTAATATTTGGAGGTGAAAGAAATGAAAATTGCTGGATTTTTACAAAGACCATGGATTTGACTTTACGGTTTGTCATTTTAACACGAGGCAAAAAGGTAGGGTGCAAAATGAAGTAACATGGCCCCATTTGGATTCTCAATGTAACTTTCTATATTTTCAACTATGCTTGCATGTTAGAATTTATGGTTACATTATGTGCTTAAAACAATGGGCGGGGGAGGGGGGACACGTAGTTTCTAAAGAGTTTCACCGTGGTTTGATAAGTTCAATTAATGTCCAATAATTATCTTTAACAGTTTCAAACAACTAAAATCTAGAAATCTCTTTGAATGAAATAGAAGGTCTCACAGTTGGGTGGAACACCAACAGCATTTATTTTGAAGTAGTGAATGCCAACAAATAATGTAAAAGAAAAGGGGGTAGTAATGAAAAGGTCCGTAAATTGAGTTGAAAGAGCAACTCATTTGTCTCCACCCTTTTTTACGATATGAAGAACATCAAAGGTTTAACGTCGAATTAAGAGGCTGTCTTGTCTATGTTTGGGATGAAGTACAAAGTGTGTTTTTCCTGAAGTGATGCAACATGTTATAGGTATAAGATTAGAGATGCTCAATCATGGATTTTAGAAGCTTTGGGTTTCTTTTGCTATTTATTTCCAAACATAACATTAACATATTCTTTATGTATGGTCTTTTTTGGTGCAAATATTTTAATTTACTGCCTTTTGGATATGTTATGCATACTTCCGCTTCGGTGTTAAATATAACTAAATTATGTTAGTAAAAGGAAATTATATAAAAAATATGTAAGAATCTCGATTAATTTTACGCTAATTCGTCTCAGATGTTGAGAAATTTTTTTTGAACAATGGATATGGAGTTGTTATTAGTTGTTTGTACTATTTTGTTTTGCTCCATTATATGAAGTTGTCATTTTGTTTTTATATATATTAATTATTAAAAGAGTAAAAATGTAATAACGTGTTAAGAAAAAATCATATATTTTATGTTTAATTATTTGTTGAATAATTGTGTTTAAATATTTACTTGTTTTTAAAATGTTTAAAAATTATAAGAAAATAAGTAGCAAAAATTAAATTGAAATGGAGCGAAGTGGGATAGGGATGTATGCATCTAATATCCATAGAAGTGGTGGAGTTTAACATCAATAGAGATGATAGTGAATTTAAGATTATACATCTATAATAGGGTGGTGGGGTGATTGGAGCAAGGTGTATCAATTATAAAGTGGTGATGAATTTAACAATATCCGCTCTTGTCCCACTCAATTACTATCTTTAATCAAAATGATGAATTTCAAAATTTTAAGTTCAAGTTGAATTCGACTTTTATTAATTTTATATAAAAATATAAACAGAAAAAAATATCCTAATAACTAACTAAATCATAAATTATATTCATACAATAAATTATATGAAGTTACGTTTCAAATTAAACAAACATAAATTTAATTATAAAAAAGAAGCCAAATTTATAATAATATTAATAGATTTATATAAATAATTTAATTTTTTAAAATAAAATAAAAACCACTTTCTTAAAACCTTTCAACATAAGCGCTTAGGATTGAAATTCTACATTGAAATAATAAAAGTATTGTGCGGTGTTAGAATTGAAGCATGTTTTAAAAATTTCATGAAAGAGGCTGTGGTTAGAATTTTGTAGAAATTTAGGAAGGGATGTCCGGAGAAGAGAGTTGAGGCTGAGGGGGGAATTTTATTTGTGGCGACTGTCACGTGGCATTGCATATTAAGTGAATGAGTTCATGCAGCCCACCACATCTTGGCCTTTTAACTTTATGAAGAGAGAGAATGGCGAATGGAAACCGCTAGCGGACTTTGCAAGGCAAACTTCTTTTTTGAATTAATTACATTTTCTGCAATTTTCTTCTACTTCAACCATCTAAATAACATATGAAAAAAAGCAAGCACCAAGTACTATAAAAAACTCAAACTTCTGCATATGGATGGTTTCAAAATTACCGATAAACCCTTCCTTTTATCTGTCATAAGAAGAAATCACTTTACTGTCTGAAACTTTTCAGGGATAATTCCACTAGTGAGAAAATTATTAAGGCAACTTAGGTGGTAAACTTTATTTTTTAGGCTTAGATATTTAAGGTGTGAAAAAAGAATTATCTTTAATTTGCTTCAACAATAATAGGAGTAACCTTACTCCTCAGGTTTTCTTATCACTAATAAATAAAAGCAGATGTTTTTCTTTTTTTGCTCTCCTTATTATGTCTAAAGATAATAGAGAGAGACAGTGGTGTTTAGGACTAGCTTTGTCCGCTTAGTTTTCGCCTTGCCTCGCTTACTTTATCTCTCTCTCTCTTTCTCTGTCTCCAATTATTTTGTCTTTATTCCCTTTAACATCAACTCTTTAAACGAAAACTAGTCTGGTTTTGAGTCTGAGCTAACGCTTAAACCATAATACCTATGAACCAAACACTTGAAATGAGCATCTTTGCACCTCACAAGCTCCTGTCTTGAGTATTAATAATAACCCAATGCTTCATTTCTTGAATCTTGAGTTTGTGTTGTAGGTTGGATTGAGGGGGGCGGGGTGTGTCTTTCTAAATGGATTTTGGGGTGGTGGGTTTGGAAGGGTTTGTGGGTTCAGATACTGCAACCACTACTACTACTACTACTACGACGACTGCTGGTTTTATTAGTCTTGCTGCAGATCCTGAGGCAAAGCAGAAACGGTACGGTTCCGGGTTCCTCAAGCAAGAGAGATCCGGTAATAATGAGGACGACTGGAGGAGTTCGAAACTGGCCAAATTTGATGATTTTTCGACCTCCAAGGCAGCGTTGCTCAACCACAGAAATACTTTACTTAGATCCAATTCCTCTATCTTCTCTGACGGTCAACACCAGCAACAACAAATGCTGAGCTTTTCTGCTCCCAAATCAGAAGCTCTTTCCGTTGATACAGCCTCTCAAAGTGTCGCATTCCCTTACTTTCAACTCACATCACCTGCTTACACTAGAAACACAGGTATATCACTATATATATACACATGTATATATGTTGACAGCAACGCTAAGATTCTAACATCATTACCCTATTCATCATCATTTGAGGAAATTACGGAAAAGGAAGTAAAATGGTTTTGCCCTCTTGGCTGGTGCATATTCTTGTGACTTGTAGCAAAGACTAGACATGCTTTCTCTTGTTTTTCTTGTTTGATTCCATGGTTCTGGTGAAGGGTCTTTTCATGAAAGTCTGTGAGAGGTCTTTGTTTTAAGTCTTGTCAATAAAAAAAAAGTGAGGTTCTCTATTTTTATTTTCATCTGCCTGTTCTATGAGATAAATAGTTTTGGTAATAAATCAAACAGTGATTATGAGAACAAAAGAAGAAACCCAAAAAGGTTCATCCTTGATTGTTTTTGGGTTCTTACCTGTTCCCATTGTACTGCTTTGAAAACCTTGAAATTCTGGCTTTTCTGCCTTCATTTTTATTTTATTTTATTTTATTTTTGTTTCAATATGTTTTGCTTAACCTTCACTTATTTTCTTCCTGGATTTGTACAACAGGCTACAACACTGGAGGATTTAATGGTGCAAACATGCATGGGGGGGTGTTAGCAGGAGGTAGAGGACCATTCACCCCATCTCAATGGATGGAGCTGGAACACCAGGCTTTGATCTACAAATACATAACTTCAAATGTGCCTATCCCATCTAATCTTCTCATTCCTATAAGAAAATCCCTTGATTCTGCTAATTTCTCTTTGTTCTCCGGTGGACTCCTCAGAACATGTAAGTTGTCTCTTAAAAAAGGAAACGTTTTTCTAAGAACTTTTCTATAATGTCAATATAATTTACATGCTTGATGCAAAAGTAGAAGCAAACAGACCTTCCTCTCTCCCTCTCTCATAAAGATTTGGGATCGGGAAGGGGGGAGGGGAGGCACGAGTTAGTGCTGCACTTTACTTTCTGTTCTTATTGGCAAAGAAGTACTTTCTGGGGTTTTCATTGTCTTTTTTGTTTCCCCTTCTTTTTTTTTTTTAATTTCCACCCTTGATAGAGAGAAACACTGTTCAACAAGCCAAAACAGTGCACCACACGCGCGCTACTTGATTGCATAATCTGTTTGAATCAAGCATCACTGTCAGGACATTTCAAATTTCAACTATAGCTCATTGCCACATTTGTTTTGGTCCAATGTCCGACAAGGCAACTTCTACTCTGCCTTTTTTAAAGTAAAATAGTGTGATATATTTTTTTTTCCAAAAGAAAAAAGAATCAATGGTAAACCTGAAAGCTCAAAGCTATATCAAATACAGAAGAGCTAACAGATAGGGCCTTGGCATGCATGCTTAAGCCTGCATCTTCTACTTTAATATTTCTGGAATTTTTTGTTTTGAAGTTACCATTTGAAATTTATTGACCTTTTTTTAATGATGTTCAAACAGTGGGTTGGGGGGCTTTTCATCTTGGGTTCTCGAATAACACTGACCCAGAGCCAGGGCGGTGTCGTAGAACAGATGGAAAAAAATGGCGGTGTTCAAGAGATGCGGTTGCCGACCAGAAGTACTGCGAGCGGCATATGAACAGGGGACGCCATCGTTCAAGAAAGCCTGTGGAAGGCCAATCCGGCCATTCCGCTGCAGCCATCGCCACCACCAAACTGATGCCTACTGTCTCCTCTTCAGCATCAGTGGTAGGGCCAACCGGTGGCAGCGGCGAATCCAACAGCCTCGCCATTGCACAACAGCAGTTCAAGCATTCGCAGCCTGCTACTGCATCTAATCTTTCTGCGGCAGCTACACTGAACAGGTGACAGAATTATCCCCTCACCATTGCTTCCGTACTTGTTTGTAAGCTATAGGGAAGGTTCTTTCAACAGGTTGTTTAATACCCTGTTACTTAAAAACTTGCCATTTAATGGATTCTAATTCCGTTGATGATTGTGGATCTTTCAGCTAAACCGTTATAGCATTTATCCTGGCATGGTAGGGTGCCTGCCTTCTGCCCATATGTTCTTATCGCTTTGGCTATATAAAATTAATAATAATTGTAGAATCTACTTATCTTCTGCCATCCTTGACAGTGACCGGTCTTACTAGTTACTATTAGGGAAGGTTCTTCCTACAGATTGTTCAATACCCTGTAACTTAAAAACTTGTCATTAATGGATTCTAATTCCATTGATGATTGCTGATCTTTCAGGTTGCTTCTGAGTAAAGACACAGTGGGTGATACTGCACCAGGACTCACCATGACATCCCTGATCGGTGACTTAAAATCAAAAGAAAACCCTTTCTTGATCCCAAAGCAGCAGAGCTCATATGAACATCACTCCAGAACTGAGTTTGGAGTTGTTTCCTCTGACTCACTCCTTAACCCTTCTCATAAAAGTTCTGCCTTGATTAAGTGCAGAAACTTTACTAGTCAAGAAACTGAATCTCAGCATTCCCTTCGCCAGTTCATGGACGAGTGTTCTAAAACCCAGTCTGATCGTTCAGCCATTTCCTGGCCAGAAATTGATGTTCAATCAGATAGGACCCAACTCTCTATATCAGTACCCATGGCTGCCTCTGATTACATTTCTTTTACTTCCTCTACTAACAATGATAAAGTAACACTATCCCCTCTCAGATTGTCACGTGAGTTTGATCCCATACACATGGGATTGGGTGTGGGCAGTGTTATTAATGACTCAAACCAGAGGCAAGCAAATTGGATTCCTATCTCTTGGGAGGCATCCTTGGGTGGTCCTCTTGGAGAGGTATTGCACAGTACTAACAGCAGCACAGGTGAGTGTAAGAGCTCATCGGCACTTAACCTCATGACAGAGGGCTGGGATAGTAGTCCTCGGTTGGGATCATCTCCTACCGGTGTCTTACAAAAGACTTCCTTAGGTTCTCTTTCTAATAGCAGTGCGGGAAGCAGTCCAACAGCGGAGCACAACAAGACACATGAAGGTGCTAGTCTTTGCAATAACCTCCTTGGTTCAGCCCTTGTCCAGTCTTCCTCTCTGCCTGCTTCTTGAATCCACTTCACTAGGTTGTGGGAGGAGGAGAACGGAGAAATGGAAGCATGGATTTTTATATCTATTGACAAACATGGAACAATTAATTATGAAAGCAATATTATTATGTTTATCCTTTTTTACATTTTGTAATTTGTACTTTCTAGCCATGCTTTGTTCCTAGAAATTAGAGATTAAACGCAGTTTGTCTAAAATTGTGGTTTGAAACTTCAAAAATTTTGATTTTCAGCTTTACATGCAATGTCTGGTACGACTTGTTTTGGCAACACAGTAGTTCTATTGGTTACTTGTAATTATGCTCTTGAAAATATTAATGTATCTTAAGAGTTTAAATAATTCAGAAGGTTCTTAGAACATGAAATTTATTTAATTTAAAAAATGGCAAGAATGGGTCCATCTTTTAAGGTCATGAAGAAAGAAAGCAACTCACAAGTAAACTGTTGTGCCAAAGTTTACCACTCAGCAACCACAGTAAAATGTTACTTTTCCAACAAAGTTTCAAGCAAAACCTGAATGTGACTTTCCATGAAAATTTCATCACTTTGCAAGTTGGCAACTACCCTACAATCTATATACAACAGTGCCCTGCAGATGATGAGGATCAAATACTCATTTCATCTGTGATTGCGGATATAGAACATAGAGACTGCAATTCCCACAATAACCTGCACATAATCATGTTACATTTGATTTACACATTCCTTTCTGCTTGGAACCTCCAGTCAGTTCTCATCACAAAGACAATTCTTAATCTGGAAAATATCTAATGTTATCAAAATTTATTAGGCCTCCATGATTATAAAAGCTTTCCCTCAAAACGCATTTTCTCCAATAACCTAACCAAGCCTGATCCTTTACTGTCTCATGACTGCAATTCTACTGTGTCTCAAACAATAACTATTCATAGAAAACAACCATCCAATACGAATACAAACATTAGAATAACACCTTGGTAGATGAGATATGAAGAGTATATAAATGTTGGTTTTGTCAGTGAGACAAAAGGTCGATCAGACAGAAGTTTACTACATACAGTCTTTTGCAACGCACGTTTTTTTATTTATTTATATTTCCTTCTATTGTGAGAAAATCCATTTATTTTTGTGCAGGTTTTACCAAGTCTGTTTCACCCGTTTATTGAGATGAACTTAACTTCTCCATCAATGTCCCCACAGTAGAATAGGAAACTGTTAAAACAACTTTTTACAGCAAAACCTGAAAGACAGGATACTATTCATCTCTTGGCAACAGACTTCTAGTAAGGAAATAAAGCCACCTTTAAACCAGGCACCAGGGTTGCTAACAAATAAATATACTTTCCTACAATTTTTCGCTATTTGTCATAAGCTAAGTAACCCGGACACTGTCCTAAAAGATTTTTTTTTGTTTTTTTTATTGCCAGAACTATCCAGAAAAAAAATCCAATATATACATGGCTCATGTATCCGTATCCAACAAACACTCACACACATGAAAAATTCAGAAGCAAGGAATTAAAAATGTAGTGGTGTGCGTAACCCACAGGCCTCAACCATGTCTTGTTTTTGTGATTAGGGCTTGAAACACCACCAAATTTGGATTTAAGGAGCTGGTTACCATCACAAAAGCGTATAAAATAAAATGCATTGTGCATATTATTCAGCCAACTCCTATATGCCATATTAAAATCATTCCTAAATTGACAACCAATACATTGGGTACTCTGTCAAATTTGCAATCTAAATCTGATGATCGTATAAGAATTAGATGAGGCTGCAGAATTGAAGATGTCTCTAATGTACTTCCATAGAAAAGAACATCCCCCAACAAGCAAAATTGTAAAGATTGTTGAGGCAGGTCTGTATATTAAGATGAACCAGAAAGAGCAGAGGAATCTGTTTATCTAATAGGTGCAGTTAAAGCTTAGATTAAATAGCTTTTGAAACCTTCGAAATTCAGACTTTTTTTAGACATATTCTTCGAAGTTGGTTACCTATAGTTCTTATCCTAATTCTAACATTAGTTTCGATTTTTCTTTTATAAACGTAGGAACGGAAAAGAAAAAAGACCTAAAGGCATCAAGTGTAACAGAGTAGGCCTGGTCTTGTGGTTCCACTTTCCATGGTAGGTTTAGCATTATCCCTAAGGCATCTTACAGCTCTTATTCATATTGTCCCCTACTTTGATTCAGGAACTAATGCTCTACGGTTTCTCCTAAGATTTTTTAAGATATTGTGGAATCATCTCTCTACGGTTTACTATCCTTTTTATCTTAATTTTTCTTTTTGAAAATATAACTTCCAAAATATAACACTTATCCATATTCCTAATAATAAAATAGCATGTAAACATGGAAGAGTTTTGTAAGTAAAAATAACTACCATTTATGCCTTCTATTCGATTTCAACCGAGTTCGCCTATCCATCTAAATTTAAAGATTTGTTGTAAATTTTAGAAAGTTTATGCAAAAATATCAAACTTGAAAAGTGGATTTAAACAAACAAAAAAAAAGACCTATTTAAAATTTGGGCTAAATTCGAATTTAAACATTCAAGATTCATAAATAACTTGATTCGACTCATTTTTTAAGTTTGTAATATATAATGTTATTTTATTTGTATACATTAGGTAATTTATAACAAATAACAATGAAATATATAATGTAAACAATAAAAGATTTAAGTTGCTTATATTTAAAATTTTAATCAAGAAAAATATATAAAATTTTTAAATATAAAATTTAAAATAATATAAATATTTTTTAAATTTTAATCAATTATAAAAGTGAATCTAAAACATCTTAACTTAGACGTTATAAATATTAATGATTTTGAGTAAAAATTAGAATTTATGTTCTGAGTCAGACCGAGCTCAGGCAAAAGTTAAAATATATTAATGTCATATATAAGTACGACTCAACCTAATCTAACCCAACCCAACATACCTACGGATGTATACCAACTGACAACGTTTATATGAGATAAGCTCTAGTTATGATTCAATGCCTACAAAATGTTTAATAATAGTGGATCCATCGTGTAGATATCCAAGTCCATGTGCGATGGGCTTTGTTATGATATAGTGCCCCATCATCATCATTGATCGAGTATTAAAATGTGTTTCCAATAACTCAAATTATCCATATTTTACATTAAATAATAAACTTTCCCTAATAAGATTAATGCTTCGATGCGTTAGGTTTTTGTTTTGTTTTCAATTATAGTTTTTCTTTCTATTTTTAATGATTTTTACATTTAAAAGTTAAAGTTATTCTATATTTATTCTGAGCTTGATATTTAAAATATTTAATTTGGGTTATCTTTATTATTACGTAAGACATATTTTATTTTTAAATATTGCATTAAAAATAATTCCTCTGTGTGGTTACGCTCAAGTTGATTTTTAGGGTACTTTTTGAAAAAAAAACAATTAAAATTAATTCGAAAATTAATTTTTTTTAAATATTATTTTTTTATATTAGATGATGTAGGATTTGAACCATCCCTGCTAAAAGAAAATGATTAATACAAAATTATTAAAAAAAGTAAACTTATTTCTATCTTTACTAAAAAATATTACTTATTTCTATCTTTACTAAAAAATATTGTTATTAAAAAGTACAAGTTACTGATTTAGCGATAATTTATATGTTTCGCCTCTCCTTAAAATGTATATAGAAAAACAAATTAATCAGTATACTAAGAACGGTTAAGGCAGAAGTGGCAGTGTTAGAGGGACTGTTGCTGTCATGCAGATCGGTCGAAGGTGGCCTATCAATTGCATTTATATATACGTCATAAGTACATGAGGGGAGGGATGACATTAACATTTAACTTCCCCGAAGGTGGCCACTCCAAGTTTGTTAGTTAGCCAACTTTCATTAACAGCTTTTCTACGTTTCTTCCTGATGTAAACCACCTTTAAAGCCACTTAGGCTTCTTTCCCGTAACATGCAAATTTTGTCTCTAATCTCGTTAATTAATTTCGGAACTAACACTCGAAGGAATACCAGCTTTTGAGAGCCTTAAAAAATCACAGTTTTGGTCTCAGGAGGACCAATATTCCAACTACAACAAAAGAAAATGAGTCTCAATATACCCTTTTCATGGGAGCTCAAACCCGGCGTCACAAAACTGTCATGTGAAGAAACCAGCATCGGTGTTAGATGTGCCACGCTAGATTTACCCCCTCCTCCTCGCCTATCGAAGAATGCCCTGTTTTGCGTCAATGATTTGCAGGGTGTTCTTCGACCTCCGCCAATAAGTCGAGTAAGGAAGGGTGATGTCAACAAGAAGGAAGACCGTCTCGTGGCAGCTCATAGGAAACGCACCAAGTATTCCATGAATGGGAAGTTGGGTACAGATGGAGAAAAGGATACCTGCAGGACTAGGACTATAAAGGACATCTTCACTAGCTCATGTAAGTACTCATGCACTATTTGTAGTGAAAATAATGTGGTAAAATTAAGGTGTCTCGATGCTCCAAGGAGAAGGCAAAGGAAGAATGAAAAGAAAAAGACACCGGTGATTCAAAATTAATTAGACAAACCCAAGTTAAAATGTAATAACGAAAAGTAAAATTTGTGGTGTGTGATTGAATAGGTAATTAGCTCGTATATTAAATGATTGATGAATGTGATTTGTGTGATTGTATCACTATTAAATTCTCTACTAAAATAATATCTTCATGTACAAATTTTAAAAATCAATGTATTTGTCAAATTTTAATTATTGTTGTGTATTACATAAGAGCGGCCTAAAAGGATCAACAAGTGTACAATTTTTTTTATTTCTTTAATAATTAGAGGACTTAATTTAAGTAACATTCATAATTTAGAGATGTAATAAAAATGTTTTAAAATTTAGGAATCAATTTAAAACAAAGGCAGTAGCAGAGGGATGTTTGAAGCAATTAACTCTTTTATTTATAAATTTACTGGATAATTTATTTTTACCCAGTTTAAATAAAATTTGAAATTGAATTAAATAGATTAATCCATTTAGAGTTCTACTATGATAGGGAAATCCCTATTATAGTGGTAATATAGTTTAGTTTTTAATTTTGTTGTTGTCTAATTTCACACTAGTTTCCATCTCGGAATCCGATCGACGCCGCCCCTCAAATTCCGCCAGAAAGCTCCACCCTGAGAAATGGGCAAAGACAAGAAAAGAACACATTCCCAGCGCTCCTCTTCGCAGCCTAAACCCCCAAATTTCCCTTCATACCAAACCGCCCCTAACCTCAACCCCAAAGTCAGACTCCTCTGCGAAATCATCTCCACCACCCCTTCCTCCGCCGTCGAAACTCTTCTTCAAGACACCGGCCTCCGTATCACCCAGTTCGACGTCGAAAACGTCCTCAAATTCTCCTACTCCTTCCCTTCCCAAGCCGTCAAGTTCTTCCGTTGGTCTGGCCACCAACTCCAACACCACCATTCGCCTTATTCCTGGAACCTCGTCGTAGACTTGTTGGGTAAGAACGGTCTCTTTGATGCTATGTGGGACGCCGTTAAGTCCATGAAAAATGAAGGGTTAGTTTCTTTGGCTACTTTCGGTTCCGTTTTTAGTAGTTACGTTAGTTTTGATAAAGTTAAGGAAGCTGTTTTGACTTTCGAAGTTATGGACCAGTACGGCTGTGTTAGAGATATCGTTGCTTTGAATACTTTGATTAGTGCTATTTGTAGGGAAGGTAAAACCATTGATGGTTTGGAGTTTCTGAGCGTAGCTAAATCTAGGATTAGGCCGGATTTGGATAGTTATGCTATCTTGCTAGAAGGGTGGGAGAAAGAAGGAAATGTTAGTTTGGCTAAAACTACTTTCGATGAGATGGTTGCTGAAGTAGGGTGGGATCCCGCTAATGTACCGGCTTATGATTTGTTTTTGAGTACTTTGATTAAGGGGAAGGATGGGGTTAATGAGGCTTTGAAGTATATTGATATACTGCTCCAGAGGAAGTGTTATCCCGGGATCAAGTTTTTTAGGGATGTCCTTGAGGATTTTCAGAAAGTCGGTAATGTTAGGGGAGCTGAGTTGATTTGGAAGGCAATGGTGGAGAAAGTTGGGATTAGGCCGGATACAGAGATGTATAATTTGATGATCGAGTTGTACTGTTCCAAGAATTACACAGATACAGCGAAGAAAATGTTGGATGAGATGGTTTTCACTGGGGCATTTCCAGATATGCAATCATATAAAGTGTTATTTCATTTCCTGATCAAGAATAGGAAGTTGAAGGATGCTTCAGTGCTTTTCAATGAGATGGTTAAAAATGAGTTTTTCCCAATTAAAACAGATTGCATTGCGGCGGTTAAGATTTTTCTTGACATTGGGGACCCTTATGTGGCTGTAAAAGTTTGGAAATTCATGATAGAGAATTATGATTCTGATTTGGATGAGACTGGAAATCTGCTGATTAATGGGCTTCGTGATGCAAACATGCTTCCTGAGGCAGTTAAGTATGCTGAGGATATGATTGAGAGAGGAATCAAGGTCACCTCAGCCACATTGTCAAGGCTGAAACACAGCCTTAGCCGAGAAAAAAAGGATGGGGTATATGAAGAACTTTTAAGAAAATGGAAATCCTCTTAGGTGGATTGAAAGTGCTTGAATTCTACATACCCGCTTTCTGAAAGGTAAACCTTTAAGATGAAAGGTTCTTGCTGTTCCTGGAGGGAGCTCTCCAAGTTGCTTCAATGGCTTGGATGATCTGGCCCCAGTTGCCATTTGAGCAAGTGTTTAGGCTCAAGGGTTGCAGAGTTGAAAACAAAGCTCAATGAAGAAGAAAATATACAGAAGAAGTGAGGGTGCAAACAGGAAAAACAGACAGGGTATTCAAGATTATAAAAGGGAGAGAATTGGAAGAGACATAATCCAAACCATCTCAAGGTTGTATGTAGCTTACACTGCCGAGATACATTACAAGAGTTGCCATGTTCTTGGCTGTTAGGTGATGTAACAATCGTTTATAATCAAGGCATCTTTTATTCCTTTCATTGCCTGTCTTTAGTGGCTGTATCTCCCGCACTCACACTTTATATACGTATTCGAATTTAATTTATTGTGTTTTGGAGGGTACGTATGTAGGCTCCAAAAGCAAATTGTCTTCATCTGAATGGGTAGTCCGTTAACATAGCTGATAGGAAGAAATTAAGATGAATTGAATGCTATAATTCAAAGATTGAAGTGGGCTGCTGTCTTTGTATTTACTAAAAAACCTAATCTCAATTGCATATTGATGTCTGAATATGTTTACATTATAAACCTGGATTCCCTCTCGCTTTCCCCCAACTCTAGGACATATACAATCGGTCAGTCGATATTATGGTTCCAGCTATGGGTCTAAAGTGGTAAAAATGAATGTTTTGTTCTGCTCTGTAACTATTTGGATAACATTTTTATGTCAAGTAACTTCAGACCATCATCTCCTTTTGCCAACATTAATATAATATTATAAACACAAAACAATGATTGAAAAAGGGTATGTTCAATTTCTCTTGTAAACAATCCTGCAGTGTTGAGAATGACAATTTAGTTAGGGTTTCTCAGCTTCCTCGTGAGGGAGACAGATGAGGTATAGAGATGTGAGCAAAGGTGGAAAATTGTTTCTCAACTTTGGCAAGTTCAATATCCTGAACTGTTCCTTGGAATTTTATTGTTTGTCTTTTCTTTTATCGTATCACTGCTTTAAAAGTATAGCTTCCAACAGGGTTAAAGGTTGATTAAAATGTCAGTTCTTTCATAATGTAAAATTCAAGGTTGATTACAATAGAAAATGTAAGGTCAGGGTGATTATAATCAGAGACTGATTCAACCATTAAATCTCAGTGCTTTAAGCAATTTAGGGTGAATTTCAGATAAAGTAAAGCTACTTGCACATAATTTCTTACTCTAACTTCAATTTGAGAAAAAGATATGGATCAACTTTTCTTTCTTTTTCCTAACTTGCTAGGTACATATCTGTAATGGAACAAATCTAAAAAGAAAAGACAGGGACAACTACATTTGAACAGTAACTGAAACTGCACAAAGTAATTAAAATTTGAAGCAAGCAAGCAAACAAATTACATCTTAGCTACAGGACATTCATGATGTCCATCACTTCACTTGTAATCTCCTCTACAATGGCGTTTCCAATTACTGTCCCCACATCCCTCTACTGGGATTCAAAACCATTCTTCCATTCCTGGGTTGAATTAATTATAGCCAGCTCCAACAATTGCTTAATGTTGGATCCATCTCCACATTGTTTTCCCCATCCCTTGATATTCTCACATCTAACCTTCCTATTCTCCTCACCAGATCCTTTAAAACTTTTCCCTTTCTGTTCCTTGTCATGGTTATTTTCCACCAACTCCCTAACACAACCAAAGAGAAGCTGCTTTGTTTGTTCCAAAACCCTCATCAATATGGACAATGGCCAGGAAGAAGTAGACTAGTGAAGCACTTTAAGTTGTTTGAATCCTACACAACTCGATTTCACTGGCCTGTGTTGAAGAAGTAAATTCAAAAGCCAAGCTGACAATATTGAGTCCTCCTTTATTAGCTTAGACCAGAACAGCCTTTTGCTGGAAGTAACCAGGCAAACGCAGTTTGTCTAAAAACCATGGTTTCAAACTACAAAAATTTTGATTTTCAGCTTTACATGCAATGTTTGGTAGGACTGGTTTTGGCAACACAGTAGTTCTATTGGTAACTTGTAATTATGCTCTTGAAAATATTTATGCATCTTTGAGTGTAAATAATTCAGATGGTTGTTACATGAAATTTATTTAATTTAAAAAATGGCAAGAATGGTCCATCCTTTTAAGGTCATGAAGAAAGAAAGCAACTCACAAATAAACTGTTATGTCAAAGTTTAACTCTAAGCAACCACAGTAAAATGTCAACTTCTCTAACCAACTTTCAAGCAAGGCCTGGATGTTACTTTCCATGAAAACTTCATCACTTTGCAAGTTGGCAACTACCATACAATCTATATACAACAGTGCTCTTGCAGATGGTGAGGATCAAATACTCATTTGTCATCTGTGAATGCGGATATGGAACATAGATCGCAATTCCCACAATAGTCTGCACATAATCATGTTAAGCATCTGATGTTCTTCCATATGATTTACAAATTCCTTTCTGCTTGGAATCTCATATCAGTTCATATCACAGAGACAATCAAGTGTTGTTTGATTGGGATTTAAAGATTTTTACATATCATGCAACTTAACACCAAAATACATTTCTTAATCTGACATATAACTAATGTTATCAAAACTGATTATGCTTACATGGTTATAAAAGTTTTCCCTCAAACCCCATTTACTCAAATAATCTAACCAAGCATGATCCTTTACTGTCTCGTGATTGAAGTTCTACTGTTTCTTAGACAGTAACAGGAAATATCCATGGAAAACAACCATACAATACACATATAAACATTAGAATAACACCTTTGGTAGATGAGATATGAAGGGTATATAAGTGTTAGTTTTGTCAGTAAAACAGTCATTTGCAAAGCACTTTTTTAAAAAAAAATATTTCCTTTTATTGTGTGACTTCTGAGTAAATCCATTTATTTTTATGCAGGTTTTACCATGTCTGTTTCACCCGTTTACTGAGATGAGCTTACCTTCTCTATAAATGTCTCCACAGTAGAATAGGGAACTGTTAAAGCAACCTTTTACAGCAAAGCCTGAAAGACAAGATGTAATGACCTGAAATTCACGGGCACCGGAAAAGTGAGTTATAGGGCCTCTGTCTTAGTGAAATAAGTTCAAAAATAATTATTAAAAATATTTATGAGCCTAGTGCTGTGTCTAATTAGGATCTAATTAAGTGAATTTAGCTTAATTTAGAGTAAGTAATAAAAAGGATTAAATTGAATAAAGGGTAAAAGTTTAATTATAAAGCAATAGAAAATAAAAAGGATTAATGGCAATTAAGCCATTGACTACAAATGAGGTGGCATATTGGTGAAATAAAATCAAAGATTTTTTTTAGGTTTTATATATTATAATGATTATTATTATGGTTTTATATTAAATTGTTATGATTATTTAATTGATAATATATTATAAATAAATTAAATAGAAGACAATTGTATGGTAATAAAATATACATGTGTAAGAATTGTATGGGTACATTTGTAATTTAAATATTTAATTACTTATAATTTAAGTATAAAAATATTTTATAATTATTAATTGTATTAATTAAATCATGAGATTTTTATTTAATAAGCAAATTAGATAATGACATTTGTAATAATATAAATATGTACACTTGTTATATAATTATTAATTTACTTAATATTAAAGTAAAAGATATTTTAATATATTATATTAATATTATATTATGTTAATAAAATAATAAAGTATAAAAGAATTAAAGAAATAAAGAAACAAAAGGAAATAGAAACAGAGTTGAAAACGGGAAGCAGGGGAGAAAAAGAGAAAGAAAAAGGAAAGAAAAATAAAAGAGAAAACTAAGGATTTGAAGTTTGGAGTTAATTTGGTAAGTCAATTAAGTCCTTTTTAGTTAATTTTAATGTTTTAGGAGCTTTGAAACAAGATTTTGATGAAATTAAGTTGATAGTTCAAGAGTTCATATGTTTCCAAGTAGGGTTCATGTTGGAAAAATTATGGAATTAGGGATTTAATTGAATGAATTCTAAGTTAGAATTGATTAAGGGATTAAATTGTAAACTAGGCTATAAGTTTTATGTTGTAGGGAATAAATTGAAGAAATTTCGAAATTAGGGAAATATGCTGGAAATTTTATAGTTAAATATAAGTTTAGACAAAATTTGAATAGAAAAAGAGAGTGAATTGGATTAAGAAAATAATTAAGTTTAGTTAGGATTAAATTGGGAATAAGGTAGGAGTTGTTTAGAAATTTAATTATTTATTATAATTAATGCTGTAAATAATAATGTAAATTATTATTATTTTCGTAGCCAACAAAGAACCAGAAGCATCAGCATCGAAAGAAAAGGAGAAAGTCATCGAGGACTAAAACGGGAGAATTACGGTGTGTATTACTATAATTCAAATTTTAATTATTATTGATTGCTGAAATTTTAATTGTTATGTATGGTAAATAAGACTTGAGGTAAGTATGTGAAATCGATATGAATATTGAGTGAAAATGAAAGTGATATAAATTGAATCAAAATGAATTGAATAAGTGAATTATGGAATATGTGATTATTTGAAAAGTGTATTGATTGAAAATAAATAAATTGTGACAAATGTATGGTGTTGATGGTATACACTTGTGTGAAAATTAATTTGTATATGAATTAAGATAATAGATATTTGAATTGAATGAGTATTGAAAATTTTTGTTTAAATGAAATTGAAATTAGAAAAAAAATAAAATAATACCCTATTAACTTGTCGGACTAGATTCGATACAAATGGCATGCCATTGGATTTGTGATGTGATGAAGAGATTGTAGTTCGGCCGAGAGGATGTTTCTGTTATTATATACTTCGGTTTATCCGAATAGGCATTTAATGCCTTATTGGTGTGTTTGGGAGGATATATTATACCGGTGTGTTATGGAGGATTTACAATATTCCGGGTGTGTTTGGGTTGGATATTCTGGTGTGTTTGGGTGGAAATCCCCGTATCTGTCATAGTCCGAGCTTTGTTAATAGGGTAAATAATTGAAATGAAATTTTGAAAATGAGATTATTTGTTTTAGCACTATTGAAAAGTACGAGAAAGAATGTATAAACTAAATTATGAATTGAGTTAGTATGAGAAAAATAAATTATGAATTTAAGATTTATGAAGTAAAATAATTTTATATAAAAGTAGTTTAAATAATTATAAAATTTATGGTTGATGTTTGTAATTTATTAATGTTAAATAGTCTTTATTTATAGTAATACCACTGAGTATATCCATACTCAGCGTACGGTTGTTTCCGTGCGCAGGTTAGTAGAAGTCAAGTGTCCCGGCTCAGCATCCAGAACAATCCCGACTCCAACACAAACTTGGTGATGTATATTTTTCTTTTGGGTAAAAGTGGCATGTACATAGGTGTTATTTAGTCACTTGAATATGTATATTATTTTGAGTAGTGAAGGATGAATTACAAAATTTAAATGGTTAAATGAAATGGTAAGGAAAGTACATGATATTTTGATACATGAACATTAAGTTGTTAAATGAATGAAGTTTTTAATCAATTTTGAATGATGCTATGATAGTTATTAAATTAAAATTTTGTTAATAATATAAATATTAGTATATGAATGTGAAATATTGGTGTTGGTTGTTTTGGTTTGAATTTGCAGGAGGTTTAGGTAAAAATAAGCAGAAATGCTGCCGAAATTTTTATAAAAAAAAATTGGAATACTCGAACAAGTCCCGTTCTACTTTTAATACGTGTTTGAACTTCGAGAGTTCAAGGTAGGGACTTAATTATTATATTATACTATGAAAGTTATATTAATTGTAAATTATTCGTAAGTTGTCTGATATGTCCGGTAATGCCTCATAACCTCGTTCCGATAACGGTTTGGGGTTAGAGAGTGTTACACAAGATACTGTTCCTCTTTTGGCAACAGACTTTTGGTAAGGGAATAAAGCCAACACTAAACCAGACACCAAGTTTGCTAACAAATAAAATTATTTACCTGCAAATTTTACCTATTTGTCATAAGCTAAGTTACCCGGACACTGTTTTAAAAGATTTTTATTGCCAAAACTATCAGGAAAAATCCAATATATATACATCCTATATGTATGCGTACCCAACAAACACTCTCAAATATGAGAAAATTAAGAAGCAAAGGATTAAAAATGTAGTGGTGAGCGTAACCTTCAACCATGTCTTGTTTTTATGATTAGGGCTTTAAACACCACCAGATTTGAATTTAAGGAGCTGGTTCCCATCACAAACGCTTATCAAATAAAATGCTTTGTGCATATCATACAGCCAACTCTTATATGCCATTATGAAATCATTCCTAAATTGACAATCAATACATTGGGTTCAATTTGCCATCAAATTCTGATGACCATATAAGAATTAGATGAAGCTGCATCAGCAGAAAAGGACACCCCAACAAGCAAATTTGTATAGAATTGTTGAGGCAGGTCTGTTAATATTAAGATGAATCAGAAAGACCACAGGAATCTGCTCATCTAATATGTGCAATCAAAGCTCAGCTTAAATAGCTTTCGAAACCCTCCTTAACTCAGCCTTTTTATAGGCTTATTCTTAGGAAAGACCAAAGTTGGTTACCTACGATCCTTATCCTATTCCTAAATTTACTTTCGTGATCTGTTTTTTCTTAAACGTATAAAAGAATAAAAAAGAAAATCACTAAAGCCATCCTGTGTAACAGAGTAGACTTGATCACGTGGTTCGACTTTCCATGGTAGGGTTTAGAATACTCCCAAAGGCATCTTTCCATGGTAGGATTCCTAAGATTTTTTTTTTAAGATATCGTGAAATCATCTCCCTACGTTTTCCTATCCTTTTTATCCTTTTTTGAAAATATAACTATCAAAAAGTAACGCTTATCCAATAATCATAATAATAAAATTGTATGTAAAGATGGATGAGTTTTGTACGTAAAAATAACTACCATCTAATTTATGCATTTTATCCCATTAGATTTATTTAGGAGTTGGATTCCTCTAAAATTGAAAAAGATTATATAAAAATATTAGTATTGCAAAAAATTAGATTCATTTAAATTAAGAGTTCAACTCAAGTTTTAAGAGAAATTATTGTATGGATACTTCTCAGCTGAGAAATTATTTTATGGACTTTTTCCACAACATTATTCATGATTCCTTTTTAATTATTCAATAATATTTTAGTAATTTTTTACTCTGAATCTTGGACTCGAAATTCGAAATCTAGATTTAGGGTTTTGGTTTGGGATTCAAGATTTAAGAATTAAGATTCGAGTTTAGTATTTGGGGTTCTAGGTTCGATGTTCAAGGTTCGAGTTCAAGATTTAAAAGTTCGGGATTCAAGATTTAAGGTTCATGGTTCGGGGTCCATAAAATAATTGGTAATGTACAAATTAACCTTTTTTTTAATTTTATTTATCTAATTAACTATTTATTTTAATTATAAAATCTTAAAAATATTAATTTAAAAATAGTTATAGAGTTAAAAGTTTAGTATATGCTAATAATTAGAATAAGTACTAATATATATTATATAAATAGTGTATAATTTAATAAATAAAAATTATTTAATTTAAATTAAAGGGAAAATGGTAATATAATTTAATAAATAAAATTTTATATAATTTAAATTATTGACTTAAATTTTATGTTTATCTAATTAAATATTTATTTTTAAAATAAAATTAATTTAAAAATTAATTATAGATAATATATATAATTAAATAATTTTTTATTTAAGTTAAATTAAATGAGTAATTTTTATTTAAACTAAGTTAAATAAAAAATATAATTATGCCACGTGTTGCAACTTTAGTGTCTTGTTATATTATATATATGATTAGTTTAGGATTTGTACCACCCTCTAGAAGAAAATGATTAATAAAATGTTATTCAAAAGAAAAGAGAGAACTTGTTTCTTCCGTTGCTAAAAAAAATATAAACTATTAAATTTTATTTGTACAAAAAAACCTTTTTAAATATTATAATATTATAAATTATATTTGCATAGAGTGCACTCAATATAATTATAGCAGCTTAATTAAGTTGTGTTTCCAAAGAAAACAAATTAATCAGTATGCTAAGAATGGTTAAGCCATAAGTGGCAGTGTTAGAGGGAATGTTTATTGTCAATCATCTAAATTAATGCAGGTCGAAGGTGGCCTATCCATTGCATTTATATATACGTAATAAGTGGACGAGGGGAGGGGTGACATTAACATCTAACTCCCCCGAAGGTGGCTACTCCAAGTTTGTTAGTTACCCATTCTTTTCAACTTTCATCAACAGCTTTTCAGAAGAAAATAAAGATTCTGTCTGTTTTCATAATGGCCACAACTTCAAACTATCATGATTATACTTGTCTATTTTAAGAGTAGACAGATTTTAGAACAAAATTATTGGGTTAATTATTTTGAAGATATTTGGACGAATAAAGTCAAAGTCATTTGAGTTGAAATTGAATATTTGAAAAATTGGTTTTTTGTGGATTAAGTTAGGTTTTTTGCAAAACAAGTTAAGTCACTTTCAATAGTTGAAGACCTTGAATTACACCAAGACTCTTATAGAATTAATATATTATACTATTTTTTAGCTTTAATTTATAGAAAAGTGATTAGATTATAATCTTATGTAATCAAAACTTAAGTATTATATAAACTTAAGTTTTACCTAAGTTAAAGGTATAACGGAGAGTTCTGAGAGTTTGATAGAACACAAATTTGTTCAAGTTAAGAATATGCATGTGTGCATTATTTCTATAGACAATCAAGAGAGCCTCTTAAATTGCGTAGCTAACTTTTGAGGGGGAAGCTTAGTGAGGGAGTGATCTAAACTTTGTACAATGGTGGTGCTACTAAATTGGTGAGTGTTATACCGTGAGAAAAATAATAGTATAGATATAGACTGAGATCGGACTGCATAAACAATCTCGATATTCTTTTTATTATTTTCACACTTTTTTGTTTGTACTTGAAACTATAATCATAATTCTAAACACCATTTTAGCCAAAGTTTGAGTTTGCAAAGCAAATATCCCCTTCGTTTTTCCATAACCTTTAAAGCTGCTTAAGCTTCTTTTCCGTAAGATGCAAATTTGGTCTCTAATCTCATTAATTAATTTCAATTCAAAGCTAACACTGTTTCTTAGGAACGAGCACCAGCTTTTGAGAGCCTTAAAAAACCACTGTTTTGGTTTCAAGAGGACCAATGTACCAACCACATTAAAAGAAAATGAGTCTTAATGCACCCTTTTCATGGAAGCTCAAACCCGAGGTCTCGAAACTGACATGTGAAGAAGCCAACATCGGCGTAAGACGTGCCATGCTAGATTTACCCCATCCTCCTCGCCTATGCAAGAGTTTCAAGAGTTTCAATTTTGCGTCGATGATTTATAGGGTGTTCTTCAGCCCCCGCTGATAAGTCCAGTAAGGAAGGAGGTTAAATTCTGTTATTAGTTCCTCTATTTTGCTAAAGTTGTGGATTTAACCGAGCTAACAGTTACATTTATTTGGTTAAATTTAATTTTTAATCCTGTACTATAAATGACACGTCTACTGACTTGTTTAAATACTCGTGCATTATTTAAAATATCTTAATGCTTCAAGGAGATGGCAAAGAATTTAATGAAAAAAATTGATGATTTAAAATTATCTGGACAAACCCATATTAAAATGTAACTAAGTTAAATTTGTGGTGTGTTTGTGTGAATGAATAGGTAATTAAGACCTATGTTGGATGATTAATCATGTGTGCCATTTGTGTGATTGAAATATGTATCCATATCTGCATGTACAGTTTTTAAAGCCAATCCTATGTATTTGTCAAACTTTAATATCTGTTGTGTAGTACATAAGGGCGGCGTAAAAGCATCAACAAGTGAAAAACTAATTTTTTCTCCCGTAACTTTCAACTTCCAAAGTACTGTGTATTGGTCTTCGAGACTGAGCCGTAATAGCGCAAAAAGGCAGGCCGCAGCCGGCAAGGAATGTAAATACATCAGAGAACTGACTGTTCACTGTGTGCTTTTCAACGTTTTCACAAGACTTGGTCTTCTATCATCCGCAAACTCACCTGCCTTTTCCTTGCAAGTTTTGTTTAAAAACCTAACACCCAACTTCTTTTCTCACGTTTTATATGCTACTAATGCATGAAAGCTGTGTTATCATAAATCACCTGTTATAATAAACCCCTTCGCTATAAAGAGCCTTTATTAAACCATTTCTTACCCGCAAATAGAATTAGAAAAAAAGAAAATGAATCAAAACAAGGCTCAGTCTCGAGGGAACGTGCCATTCTCATGGGAAAACAAGCCAGCAGGGATTCGCAAAGAAACATGCCAAGAAGGAATGGAACATCATTACTTTATGCTTAAGCTACCGCCACCTCCATTTCCACCTCAAAGTGTTGGGATGTCGATTGATGGTATTAAAATTTCACCTCCTCCTCCTCCTCCTAGAAGACTTAAGAAGTCCGATGATCCCTTTTTGGCAGCTTACAAGGAGTGCACTAGGAGCACTAGCAAAGGTAAGTTGGCTAAAAGGGATAGCGTGTCAAGTTTGAAGAAGGGTATGTTCAATTTCTCCTGTAAACAATCCTGCAGTGTTGAGAACGACAATTTAGTTAGGGTTTCTCAGCTTCCTCATGAGAGAGACAGATGAGATATAGAGATGTGAGCAAAAGTGGAAAATTGTTTGTCAACTTTGGCAAGTTCAACAGCCTGTACTGTTCCTTGGAATTTTATTGTTTGTCTTTTCTTTTATCGTATCACTGCTTCAAGAAGTATAGCTTCCAACAGGGCTAAAGGTTGATTAAAATGTCAGTTCTTTCATATGAACTTGAGCAAATGTAAGATTCAAGGTTGATTACAATAGAAAATGTAAGGTCAGGGTGATTATAATCAGAGACTGATTCAACCATTAAATCTCAGTGCTTTAAGCAATTTAGGGCGAATTTTAGATAAAGTAAAACCACTTACACATAAATTTCTTACTCTTAACTTCAATTTGAGAAAAAGATATGGATCAACTTTTCTTTCTTTTTTCTAACTTGTTAGGTACATATCTGTAATGGAACAAATCTAAAAAGAAAAGACAGGGACAACTACATTTGAACAGTAACTGAAACTGCACTCAGTAATTAAATTTTGAAACAAGCAAGCAAGCAAATCACATTTTAGCTATAGGACATTCATGATGTCCATCACAACTTCACTTGTAATCTCCTCTACAATAGCGTTTCCAATTACTATCCCCACATCCCTCTTCTGGGATTCACAACCATTCTTCCATTCCTGGGTTGAATTAATTATATCCAGCTCCAACAATTGCTTAATGTTGGATCCATCTCCACATCGTTTTCCCCATCCCTTCATATTCTCACATCTAACCTTCCTAATCTCCTCACCAGATTCTTTAAAACTTTTCCCTTTCTGTTCCTTGTCATGGTTATTTTCCACCAACTCCCTAACACAGTCAAAGAGAAGCTGTTTTGCTTGTTGCAAAACCCTCTTCGACATGGACGATGGCCGGGAAGAAGTAGACCAGTGAGGCACTTTAAGTTGTTTGAATCCTACACAACTCGATTTTTCTTGTCTGTGATGAAGAAGTAAATTCAAGAGCCAAGCTGACAATATTGAGTCCTCCTTTATTAGCTTGGACCAGAACAGCCTTTTACCGGAAACTTGTTGTCTTGCTGCTTTTTAACTTCAGGGGAATTAGTAATGAATTCTAATCAGAAGGGAAAGTAATTATGAAAGCTTATATCAACTTTAAATATACTAACAATTATCGAGTGGGCAGCTGCTTGTTGAAGTAGATACTTGTTCTTCCATGCATCTCCATTCAAACTCTGTATCTGCAGCAGCCTGTTTATCTTTGTGAGTTTCAATTAGAATCTTGCACCATGGAGAAGATTAAAGAGAAGAATAAGCAAAAAAATTAAGGTTTTGTTTACCTTCTCTCCTGTTTCATGGTAGAGTTTTAGGTCAGACATGGAAGTATCAGCAAACATCGGTGGTTCATCTAATTCTACATCACTATCTGAGCATGAATTATACATTGTTGCACTGCTGGCTGAGGAAAATCTATCTGCGTCTTCAGTTTCTTCATCATCGGAATTCTTGGTTTTTACGCCTTTAATTTTAAACAACTTGTTGCATAGCGAAGCCTTAAGTACCTTGGGAAAGTGTGAAATGCGCTTCTTCTTGCTCTTGTTTTGACTGCCACACTTGTCCAAAAACTTGCCTGAATTGCCATGACAGCACCCTCTTTCTGAAAGGTAAACCTCTAAGATGAAAGGCTCTTGCTGTTCCTGGAGGAGCTCTCCAAGTTGCCTCAGTGGCTTGGATGATCTGGTCCTAGTAGCCATTTGAGCAAGTGTTTAGGCTCAAGGGTTACAGAGTTGAAAACAGAGCTCAATGAAGAAGATAATATACGAAAGATACAGAGCGTGCTAACAGGAAAAACAGGCAAAAATTTTGAAGAAGAGCAGAAACAAAAGGAAGACAGGGTATTCAAGATTAATAAAGGGAGAAAATCGGAAGAGACATAATCCGAACTGTCCCAAGGTTGTATAAACTGCCGAGATACCTTACAAGAGTTGCCATGTTTTTGGCTAGGTAATGTAATAATCTTTTTTAATCAAGGCATCTTTCTTTTATTCCTTTCATTGCCAGTCTCTAGTGGCAGTATCTCCCGCCCTCGCATTTTATATACGTAATTCCATTTTTTTTTGGGAGGGGGGGGGTAGGGGTGTTACGAATTTAGGTTCCAAAATCAATTGTCTCCATCTGAATGGGTAGTCCATAACTAGTCAACATAGCTGCTAGGAACAAATTAAGGTGAATTGAATGCTATGATTCAAAGATTGAAATGGACTGCTGTTTTCTTATTTACTAAAAAGCCTAATTGCATATTGATGTTTGAATATGTTTACATTATGAGCCTGGCTTTCCCTGGCTTTCCCCCAACTTTAGGACATACACAATCGGCCAGTCGATATCATGGTTCCATCGTGAACTTAGTTAATGCTCAAAAATCAAAGCTGCTTTCTACTCCTTGTATTTGTTTGTGCTTTATGTTATGAAAAATAAAACTGAAGCATTTTGGGTAGGGGGGATTTGGTTTATTGCATGATTAAAGCAGCTATGGCTCTAAAGTGGTAAAAATGAATGTTTTATTTAGCTCTGAAATTATTTGGATAACATTTTTATGTCAAGTAACTTCAGAGCATCGTGTAAGAAATTGTCTGTTTTTACCCTTTTGTGTATAGCTTCTGTCATGATATTAGGATAGGGTTTTCAAATTTGAAACTTATAGTTGGAACTTGGATGGGTATTGGTAAAAGAACAATAATCTAATTGGGTTAGGGCATCATGGTTTTAGAAACAGTCATGGTGACCGATAGTGTTGTATAAATCACATCAAATGCTGTGAAAGGTGGAACAAAAAGACTTAATTTGAGACACGTGGTGGAATTGAATAGTGGAGCAACTTTCTTTTGCTAACGATAATATTGTAATATACGTAGGGCATCCATTCCAAAACCATACATCAGATAAAACTATGATTGATGGGATAGGAAATGGGGGCTCCTTCCATCACAATCGAGCACAGGGTGGGCAATCACCGCCCCAACTAGGCTGTATATATCTTTTCAACCAATACCTCTACCGACTCTTCTCCCAAAGGGAACCTTTTCCTATTCTTTTCTCTTGTCTTTTCTTTGTTTTGGTGTTTGACCTCTGAAGATTACTAAGGATAATAATATGTCTCTTTTCATGAGTAGATTCAAGGATTCTTCGTTTAATTTAGTAGCTTTGATTTGTACATAATTCTAGAGTCCAATTTTAAATTTTCAATTAATAATAAAATATATTTTATTTTTTAAAATTAATATTTTTACGGTCACCTGGTAAGTAAATAAAATTCATAAATCATTTCTCACAAAAATTTTACTGTGTTCTTATTAATTTTTTTTGTATTTATTATAAAACTAAAAGAATTATAATAAGAATAAAAGAGAAGAATAGACACAAAAGTAAAAAAATAATTTTATCTTTTCTTAGATTAAATAAGTTTATGTATGTCCTTTATTTATAACAGGAGTCTCAATTACTATAAATTATAAATATATAATAAAAATATTTTATAAATTCTTTAAGGGTTACAAAGAAAATATCCATTATCAATAAATTTATACAAAAGATAATGATTTTCTAAATATGAGAATAGCACAAAACGAACAACAACATAGAATATGTAGACTGTGGAACCGCAATATCTGCCCTTACTGACATCTCTAGCTGTTAGTGAAGGAGGGAAATGCATGCCCCCTAAAATGGAGTTGGAGATTGGACGATTGGTACCCAATAGGATTGTTCTCGAGGCCCAGCATGCCTGGGCCATGTTTGGACAACTTTGTCCATGTTTTACAAAGTTTAGAAAATGACTTATAAATATTAGCCTTGTTTTGGTATTTGAAAATATATGTTATTCTTTATCTTTTAAAAATAATTTCTATTTTTCTATTCTAAAAAATTAAAAGCACTTTTAACAAATAGAATCAAGAATTTAAAAACATGTTTACTACCTATTTTCTCATACTAGAAATATAAGAATTAAAAATATACAAAAAAGTAAATTAAACAAAATTTATTTCTTTCCTTCTTTCTCTTTTCTTAAAAAAAAAAAAAACCTTGTCTCTCTTAATATTCTTTTCTTCACCAAATTGTTGTCGCTATTGTTTTTATTGTCGTCTTCAATTTTCGGTGTCTTCTCTGATGAAAAGCACCGCCAGAAGACTTCTTTTATTTCCCTCTTTTGATTCCTCCAAGTTTAAGTCGAAAACCTCTTAGTTTTATACTGTCATTATTCGACAAGCTTCTTCGTCACAACATTTCCAATAAATATACAAATTTATTATTATAAATATAATTAAGTTATTATTTAATATAAAAAATTAAATATATTCTATTATTAGATATAAATAAATTTTAAAATAAATTAAAATATATAATAAACTAGTTTTCTAAACTGATATTAAAGTTTAATTAAAAAAATGAAGAGATGAAATTATAAACATAAAATTACTAGAAAATTTAATTGGTTATTTATTTAAAAAATTAATCCAAAAATGAGTAATTTGTAATTTATATTTGGTACAGTTTTAAAATGATCTGTCATCATTAATGAATAAAGATTGGAATTATTCCATGTGGAACTAGAGGTGTGCATGGGCCAGACCGGATCTGAAGGCTCGTCTGAAATGTAGGAGGGTTTGGACAAAAATATAGGCTTGAAAAATGGGCTTGGGCAAAAAAATAAGACCCGCTTAGAAAATGGGCCGGGCCTCGGGTAAGGCATTTTTGGCCCGCGCCCTGCCTGGCCCGAATTCAATAAATGAAAAAAAATCTATTTTTTTAAATATTATTTTCTCCCTATTTTCTCCCTATTTTGTTGTTATTGTTTGGATATTATATAAAACTTATTTTATTGTTAATTTTTTATTATTTTAAAGATATTTGCTAATTTTGTTTTTATTTTAGAGGCATTTGCTTGTTAAATTATATTTATTTTAGTGTTATTTAAGTACACATATTTTTTAAATTTTATTTTCAATTTGTTGAGAAATATTTATTTTAATATTTTTAGTATTTTTTATGGTTTATATATATTTTAAAATTATATAAAAATTAATATGGGCGGGCCGGGTCGGGCTCGGGTTTTAACATTTTTATTCGGGTCAGGCTTGGAAAAAATTTTAGGCCCATTTTTCAAGCCGTGCCTGGGCCTAGCAAATGGGCCTAATTTTTTAATTGGGCCCGACCTGAGCCCGGCCCTGCCCATGCACACCTCTATGTGGAACTACACCTGTTCATGGGTCGGGCTACTCGGCTCGGCTCAAAGGCCCGCCTGAAATGTTGGAGAGGTTGGGAAAAAATATAGGCCCGAAAAATGGGCCTAGATAAAAAAATAGGTTCGTTTAAAAAATAGGTCGGGCCTCGGGTAAACCATTTTTGGCCTGGGCCCAGTCCGACCTAATCCGAATTCACTAAAGAACAAAAAAATATTTTTTTAAAATATTATTTTCTAATTGTTTTCTCCCTATTTTGCTACCATTTTACTATTATGTTTCTACTATTTTGTTGTTATTATTTGGATATTGTATAAAACTTATTTTATTATTAATTTTATTATTATTTTAAAGACATTTGTTAAATTTGTTATTATTTTAGAGGCATTTGTTTGTTAAGTTACATTTATCTTAGTGTTATTTAAGTATACATTTTTTTAAAAATTTATATTCAATTTGTTGAGAAATATTTATTTTGATATTTTTAGTATTTTTGATGTAGTGTATATATTTTTAAATTATATAAAAATAATATAAAAATTAATATGGACAGGTCAGATCGGGCTCAGATTTTAATATTTTTATCTAAGTTAAATTTAGGTAAAATTTTAAGTCCATTTTTTAGGACTGAGTCGAGCCTAAGCCTAACAAGTAGCTCTAAATTTTTAGTTGAGTCTGAACGTTAACACCTCTACGCGCAGAGTATTATGCGCTTCACATTTCAATTGTAAGCAATACTTTGTACTTTTTTAAATTATTTCGGTAAGGTGTACGTCAATATGCAATTATTTCATGCAAAGGACTTTTCTTACAGAAGAAGAAACACGAAGGATCTTCCTTGGAATTATACCCTCCGCATTTAATATTAAAACTTTTGAAACGCAAATATTAACTTGTAATATCCTTTCTTGGGGTAAAAAGTGTTTTCTTTCTTATTTAAAACTGGAGATGAATTTAATTAAATTATACATGTTATTGCCCCACTTGATATAATTGAATATGTTGTAATAAATTAATAAAATTTTAAAAAAAATTATGAGCTCGTTTTAATTAAGAAAAAAAATGAGAGTAAAATATTATACAATAGGGGTATAAATTGGATTAGGGGTTAAAAATTGTAAAATAATTTGAAAATAGTTTAGAACATATAATAAATATTTTTTCAAATACAATAAATATAATTTTAATAAATATATAATTTAAATTTTATTTTTATTGTGAACATAACTTTATTTATTAAGGATAAATCTTAAAACTACACATGAGCATTGATTCAGTGTGCAATTTGATATATATATGAACTTTGATTTAGTGCAATTTTATACATGAAACTTTGATTGTGGTTCAAACGTATACATGAAACTTTAGTTTTGATTCAATTATATATTTAAATGAATAAATATATAAATTTATTTTTTATGTTAGTTATATATCATTATTTGTATTGCAATATGTATACTTAAAATGATGCTATATTGATAATTATGCTAGTAATTTGAGAAAATTGAATTAAATTAATATTTCATGTGTAAAACCGTGCATAATCAAAGTTCATGTATAACATTGCACATTAAACAAAAGTTTATGTAATTTTAAGATTTATCCCTATTATAAATGTGTTGTAAATTAATATTTTTAATGATAAAATTCTATTCTAATATTACCTCACTTGTGTTTGAAGCAAAACGTGAATCTTATCACAAATTTCATCCTCGTTACTAGGTGTGAGCAAAACTCGATTCGATTCGAAAAAATTGAAGAGAATTTGTATTTCTAGTTAATTGAATCAAGTTATTTGATTTATTCGAGTCAACTTGAATAAATAAGTTGAGTTTCGAGTCAAGTTAAATTTTACAATTTGAATAACTCGAATAATTTGAATAACAGATTGGTGTAAATACTCTTTTGATCCCTATCAATTTTAAAAATGAGCAAATTGGTCTCTCTTCCAAAAAAAATTACAAAAAAATTAAAATAATTTTTAAAAATTCAAAATAATTTTTAAATTTCAAAATATTTATAAAAATTTCAAAACCTTATTTTTAAAAAAAATTTATAAAAAATCTAAAAAATATATAAAGAAAGTTAAAAATTTTTAAATTTTCTAAAACAATAATTTTGGACCTAAATAAATTAATTAAAGACTCAAGTTTATCATATTGAAGTATCTTATTTTCTTATTATTTTGTTTTGAAAAAGTTGAAATATATACAGTTTCGAATTTATGTGCTTATTAGTTATACAGTAACAATATTTTAATTTGATATGTTTAATTTTTTAATTTAACTCGAATAATTTCCACTCAATTTGACTCAACTTGAATTTCATTTCACTCGAATCAATTTTAAAAAATTTCTAATTGAATTAGGATAATAAAATAGGACTCGTCAATTTAAATTTTTTTTACTTGATTCAACTCAATTCGACCTAACACTCACCCCCACTCATCGTTATAATACCCAATTTCACCACTATCGCATTATACTTAATTGCACCATATTAAAAAGACTATTAAAGAAAAACCAACAAAAAAAAAGAGAAGAATAAAGCGCACGCGTTGTAGGGCCTTTAATGATGCCTTTTAAAGGAAGAGAAGACATATACGAATGAACGCAGTACGATGATATCAGATACACTCGCCTTTACCAAATAGATGTAACCAGTAATTATGATTATCGTAAAAATAATTTTTATCTTAATACGAGTATATTTAATTTTTCAAATCGTATTATATATTTTTAAAAACTAATATTCTACGTATAAAACATAAATATCTTTTTAAAAACTAAAAAATAATGACATGTATGTATGTATGTATATTTCCTTTTTGGCTAGTTTCTGGGAACTTGCAAATCAAGAAAGAAGACACAATTTAATTTAAAATATGCAGAAAAACCTTTGGGTATTGATGATAAACACCAGATTAAATGTATTTAATCATGAACCTAACATTTGGCTACATTTAAACCAATTTAGAGAAAAGGTAATGGAAAATGAAATCATGTTGTATTTGGTATACTGAACTCATGGCCAAAGAAGACTGGCTGATCTTAATAGTCAAATTTATTTTCTTCTTTATTTTGGTGGTTGAGTTATCAAATCTTTCCATCTTTTTTTTTTCTTTTTTCGTGTGTTTTTCTTTAGTTTTTGTTTGATTTCATGGGGGCTACAGATCCAAATTATCCACAAACATTCCCTGCACCTGCATTATATATATAAAAGAGGCCCCATCTCTTTGGAAAATTCATCAAACAGTCCATGCGCTTTGCTTTCATTATTTAATCAATAATTGTAGGGACATGCATGCTTTGAGCGCACGTAAATTAATCATTCTTCTTTCAAGTGAAAAAACAAAAAAGCATTTGCACATTTATTGCTTGTGAATGACTATGGTCTTTACATCATGCATGTTCCATACAAAATTTCACTAACAAAAACAAAAGACAAAAAAGAAAAAGACATGCCTTTCTTTACTCTTTTGACCTGCATCTATTAGGTTGGTTCATTTAAAGTAGAGATTGATGTCCATAATCAAAATTCAATTATTCAATTTTATTAAAACCATATTCCCAGTCTCATTAAATTCAAACCATTGAAGGGAATAATTCGATTCTCTCACACAAATATATTCTAGAAAGTGTTTTTTTTTTGGGGGGAGGGAGGGTATTACCATTAAGGGATGAATATAATTTTTGGTCTATAAATCTAGCAATAGCTCTATTTCTGTATTTGTATTTTTTTATTATCTATTTTAGTACATGATTTTGATAACTAGATTTATTTAGGTATTTGAACTTGAAATATATAAAAAGGTTTGATGATACGGCATTATGAAATTGTACTACATCATCACTTGAAAATTAAAATTTTATATAAATTTTCAAGTGATGACATGGTACAATCTTAAAGTTTCACATATGGTGTTCTAATAATTACACTAGTGGTTAAACCATTGGTTCTCGATTCAATTGATTTTATTGGTTCAACTGCTAGATCAATAATAATTAAATAAAAAAATTTATAATTCATAAAATTTTTAAAATATAAAAAAATTATTAAATCGGTTCAACCTGTTTAACTATTGGTTTTTGTCTCCGTCTTTCGTTTTTACATGTTTCGACGAGTTTTTTCATTTAATCGATTCAACCCTTTTGTTTGGGCCAATATATCAATCGGTTCTTAATCTAATCAGTCATGTTTCAAGAACACTAGTTACATGATCAAATTTTGATTAAATCCAAATTTAAAGACCAAAATAAATCTAATTATCTAGCTCAAATACTAAATTTTAGAGAACAAAAATTATATTACTATTAATTAAGCTATAAACATTGATGAGTTCAAACTTTTTAACAAGCGGAATATTCGAGATAACAATCATATAAGCAATAAATTTGTGAGAATATATAACATAAAAGAAAAATTGGATGATGCGAAGACATAAATTCAGTTAAAGATTTAGACATGTCGACTTTTTTTTTAAAAAATTTCCGCCATGGAAAGGAGGAAGAAAAACAGCACATGATTCGTTTTGGAAAGGAGACGGTGAGGTGAAGGGCATGATTTGACTTGTACTGCCTTTTGCTTTTCGCCTTAATTCAAATATTCTAGCTTGCACGAACGCGGTTTATGAAGAGAATTAAATCAAAGCAAACTACTTTAACTCGATTTCTTATGATTTTAAACTTGGTGCATTTTCATCCTTTAAAAGGTATAATCGTTTCAATCTAATCTAAAATCATATTATTGTTTTAGAATTTGATTCTATATAAGTTTATTTAATTTAATGCTTTTAATTTTTATTTTCATATAATGTTATTAAGATATGATTATTTTTATTTTTATCATAATTTATATATTAATAAGTAAATAGATTATATTAAAAATATTTATAAATGTAATCATGATAATTCAGGAAAAATGATTGTTTCGCTAATTAATTAACTCTTAAATTTGTTGAGAACTCAAAATAATCATTTTAGCTAGATAATATGATAATTAATATAATAAACAAGTTGATAGTACAATACTCGAAAGTGTACCTCCCACTCAATTTGAATTTTTTTAGAATTGAATCGAGTAAAAAAATTTGGAGTTGAGTTAACGAATCCTATTATTTATACTCAATGTTACGTTTACATAAACCGATTATTTAACTAGTAGACGAAATACAAGATTATTTAACTACATAAACAATATAATGGTTTTGCCTTTTAACTTTAAACATTTATCAAAACAAAACAGTTTTTCCTTTTAACTTAATGGTTTTGACTTTTAACTTTAGAAAAGTTAAACATTTATCAACATGACGTAGTTTTTCCTTTTCTTATTCGGATTTTCGGATAACTTGAATTGTGTAATTCATTTTCGAGTTAAACAAAAACTTTTGATTTTTTATTTGAGTTGATCCAAATAACTCGAATAACTCGAACTATTTTACTAAAAAATTTAAAATTTTTATTGAGTTTTTCAAATCGAATCGAATTTTGCTCACCCTTATCTCCAAGTGTATTTTTTGCACCACCTCTATCCCCAACACCATATAGAGCGCTAATGCCAACAACATCACCGACATATCCACCATCTCCGACAATTCCAATATTTTATCCTCAATTGAATTATGTGACATCATACACTTATTCGCGGATAGTGTCGCAAACACTCCTAGCATCATTGTTCTTCCGAGGTGGCTCATATTTGCAACCACTTGTTACTAGAATCAATGATATACTATGACAACTTAGGACAACATGACACTTAAACACAAAAGAATGAGATGAAGATGAAGATGGAGCTCGAGATGAAGATGAATAAGATGAGGAACCTGAACCCCAGCTGCGAAGAGATACTCCTCACAGTCTACACCCGCCAAGTTGTGGCACACATTTTGCCCAACGACGTCGATGATTTTTTAAAAAAAAAGTTCACGTAAATCATCGTTTACTTGGTTAACTTTTAATTTGTATTGTGTTACATTTTTTCCATTTGTAATGTACTTATTTCAATTATATAGAAAAATTGTTCTATTGTATTTTACACCAACAATATACTTATTTACAATTTAAGAAAAAAATTTAAAAATATGGGCTATTGTATTATATTGTATTTTTCATTTCAATAGTATATACTTATTTACGAATTAAAAATTTGTCCTACAGGGCGCACTTTCAAAGTCCCTTCTGCCACCTTCGTTGAAAACTCCTTATGCAAGAGACATTTTCTTCCCTCTCATTTTCAACCCTAACCCTAGCCTGTGAAAAAATTCAGAACTCGGGAATTTTGAGATAATTTTCAAACATTCTGAGATTCTTGGTATAATTTTAGACATATTATCCTGGAATCCTAATCATGGGCTCCCACATTGTTTTTTTTTTAAATTCCCCCAGTTGCGGGGGGGGGGGGGGGGTTTGCTCCCCTACTCCAACTCTCTTAGCCATCGTCCCTTACAAAATAAAAATTTCTCTTCTAAATTGTTTTTTTTTGGCTAAGTGTTGAAATTTTTGGATGAAAAGATTTATTTGTGTTTGAGGGAGACAATTTGATAGTTTTAAGGTGTGTTTTAGTTAACGATGATGCGGTGGCATTTAAAGACCCCCACATTTCATCTGTCATGTGGGGATCGAACCATCACCTTAGAAGCCTATTGGATTGCAACTCGGGATCCAAGTTCACAATGGTTATACGATAACTAATTGAAGTATAACTAAGGCTCCCGGTTGATGGTTGTTATGCGGTTTTGGGTTCAAGTATAACTCAAGCCCCTAGTTGACGGTAGTTATGCGATCACAGATTCAAATTTAATGCCACCGAAAGAGGATGCTTTATAAACTCATACATAAGTTTGAGACCATAATTATAGGAAAAAGTTTAATGCCATCTCCACCAAAACAATATTCTTAATCTCATTGTTTGAAACCTGTGACAGAGTTGGAGGCAAGAGGACTTTCAGGGGGAGGAGTGACTGTGGCACTAGAGAAAATCTAAAAGTCCATTTGGGGCGATAGCGATTGCTGTGATTAAAGAACTCATTAACAACTACAATCGTTGTAGCCCCGACTCAAGTTTTAGCTTTCTCTCCACCGCCACAATCACTCCCCCCCAAAAGCCTCTTGCCCCTAACTTTATCACATGTTTTAGACAATTTGGTTAAAAATACTACTTTGGTGGAGATGGAGAAAAATAACAAGTTAATTATACTGGAAAACCATTTTGTTTTTCCCAATGATTATGGTCTCAAACTTATGTATGGGGTTTATAAAGCATTCTCTTTCGGTATCATGAAACTTAAATCCGTGATCATATAACCACTTTCAACTAGGCTCCTGAGTTATGCTCCAACTCGTGACCATATAACCTGTCAACTAGAAGCCCTAGTTATACTTCAACCCGTGATCGTATAACCACCGTAAACTAAGAGCCTAAGTTGCAATGCGATAGGCTTCTAAGGTGATGATTCCATCTCGACACGAAAAATGAAATGTGTGGGTTTCCGAGCACTATTTTATCATCGTGAACTCAAATATACCTTAAAATTATCACAATGTCTACCTCAAATACAAACACAAATAAATTTTTTCCCCAAATTTCCAACACCCAACATAAAAAAAAACAATTTTAGAGAGAGAGACCTAAAAATAAAAAAAATACTTAAAACCCTAAATAATTTTTAAAATCTATATTTTTATCAAATTTAACCTTTGATATATTACATTTATAGGATTTAAAAAAAAAAGAAACTTCCTCTTAAACAAGCTATCCATATCTAAATCCCCTTTTTGTCTTTAATTTTTTTCCGAAAGGTCATGTTTTAAAACTTATTTGAACAATCATTAATTTCCACCTGGGAAGTAAGCGTGTATATATATATATGATTGTTGTGAAGTTTGAAGTTAACAACCGACCATGAAAATTAAAATGGAACCACAAGTATAGATCCCTAGTGCTCTTCACTGTTGTTTTGTGGGTTGCTCTTTATATTAATACTGTGAAGAAACTTGTCAACATTTTTATTCGCCAATCCCATCCAAATTAACGGTAAATTCTTCATAAAAAGACGAGTAAAGCAACGCACTGATTTCACTAATATATTGACCCATGAATTATATACAGCCTCAAGATACGTGCAAAAAGCTACTACATTATATAGTAAACAAAGAAAAGTCCTTATTAAAAAGGACCCGAAAACAAAAAAAGTAAAAGACACAAAATATTTTTTTTACAATATATCAAACGTGGGGTTTATGAAAACCACCACCTTTTCTTGACCATATAAGTGATTGGCTACTAATTATTATTATAATTATTACGATGTAGAAAGAGAGAGAGAAAAGAGAGGTGAAATTAAGCTCTAAAATTCCTTCATTTACGCTTCAAATTTTTCAATAATTTTTAGTTGATTTAATTATAGAGCTTAATTTCATATGGTTAAGTTTTTTTTTTTTTTAAGTTAAAAGCTTTGATAAAAGATGAAGGCTATCGTGATTGCATGGTGGCTAAAGTCCAGTAAAGATCCAAGAGTTTGGCCCAAAGAGCTTCGGATTCGGATCTCAACTGTTCATTTTCTCGCCATACAATGTGATACTGATTAATGACTGTACTCAGTCGGTTCTTAAGCTGCTGGTTCTCTACGCTCAACCGGTTCACTTCGTCCGTGATGTTCTCCAAGTGCATCCTTTTTCGCCAACGGGACCGCCTCGCTGATTCCCGGTTCGATTTCATGCGTCTCTTCTTCCTCTCGTCCGGTGAATAAACCGCCCGAGTCGAACCTTCTGAACCGGAGTTTGGACTTACCGGTTCATTCGATTTGAGAAAAGACAATAACTCTTCGAGCTCTTCGCGTGTGAAGCCGGTTTCGTTAACCGGTAATTGAAACTGATCCGCTTCTTGGGACAAGAACATTGGGTCAATTAAACCAAACCAAAGAACAAGAAGGGGTTTAAGTTAAAAAAAAAAAAGAGAAGAAAGAACACAAAAATAGACCGGGTTTTTTTAAAATGATAGTAGGAAGTAAGAGAAGAGGGGAAAAGGGAAGGTAAGAAGAGGGGGGAAAGGGTATTTAAAGGGGAGGGGTAAGGGACATGTAGGGTCCTTCATAACAAATGATTTTGGATGGGAGATAACTTTTTCAAAATCAAAAAGGCAAACCTCCCAAGAAAGTTTATTTTAATTATCCTTAACTAGTGGGGGTCATTTTTTGGTTCTCCTACTTTATAATTTTATGGGGGGGGGGTTTAAGAGAGAAGAATTGATGGGCCATGGAGAAATATTAGGTTTACCTTAATCACGAAGAATCAAACAAAAACAGATAAAAAAGAAATTTTGCTAGAAAAGTGATACACATATATATATGTTTATTAGAGAGACAAAGAGCAGAAGTCATGTGGAATACGTCGGAGTGAAACCAAAATCAAAGTCTTTTTCAAATATAAAATAATACAAGTTGTTGCTACTCAGATTTTAGCTTATCATTGGTTGAGTAAATTTCAAATGGTTCAAAACTTGTTTTAAAATGTTTATTATTTTAAATAATAAGTGGAAAATGTGGATTTAAAGAGTTATAGAAGGAGAAGAAGTTTGTATGTATGTATATTTGATTACGATGGGACATTGCATGTGGGGGAAAAGACAATTGCAAACGTATATGCGTTACACATTAGGGTTTTCCTTTTTTCTTAAACAATATTATTTACTGGGAAAAGTTTAGCAGTAACCCATCTCCAATTCTTGTGTCCATTTTTTACTGCTTTTGGATAGTTTGATTTAAGAAAATATTTATTTATCAAACTAATTATATAATATATACATAAGAACAGAAAACCATATGGTCCCTTATTGTAAGAATCAAATAACATCAATTTTAAGGTACTTTTTCCTGTTGAGCATGCAAAAGCAATCTGAAAAAAAAAAAGAAAGAAAGAAAGAAAGAGGTTTTATGGTGGAACTAGAGTTTACCTTTTGGTTCAAGTTATTCGTGGGTCGTGACCTTTTACCACATCGAAAATCATACTGATCATTTCCTTTTCCTCTACATATATATATAAATATTTATATATAACATTGACTTAAAAGTTGTTTGCAGCATAATACTGCAGATTCCATGGTAGTTTTCTTAGTTGGTATGTGTTATTGGAAGTTGAAACATAGTTGTTTTCTGCTTAATATTTATAACTTTAACGAGGGATCTTTGGAAGTTTTCTTTTATTTGGCTGTTCGGTTTTATTATATAAAGCAGGGTAGCTAGCATATATATATATATATAATACTACAGACTATATAGTGGAGGCGAACATGCATGCATACGATCGATTCTGCTACTCATGCTGCTTGCAGTTGCAGGTAATTTAATTAACTTTTTTATTTTATGAAATTCAGCTCAACCATTAGCTATACCCATCCTTTTATTTATATATTTATGGTATAATTTTGCTGCTTTAATTAATATATACATACAAGTGGGCTTCATGTGCTGCTGGAACTGATTTTCCTTAAAAAACGTTGAATCAGAATGCTTTAATATGATAACATGCCTAGCTCCTTTATCCTAATGTCATTTACCCTTTGTTGCGGAGATTAAAGTGCTGCCTTAGTTTCTCTACTTACTCATTACGGTAGCAATATATGACACTTCACGTTATTTTTTGCCCCTTAGGTTTTGTGGACGAAATCCCCTTCTTAATTGATTTAGACACTATTTCTTTTTCCTTCTAATTATTCAAAGCTTGAGGACCCTACCAAAACTTTCAAACTCAAAATATTCTTTGTAAGGAATTAGTAATAACTACTATTAGAAACTGGGATTAAGTTTTTTTTTTCCCTCGCAATAATGTAGATGATAATAAAGTAATAAAGGGCTCGACCAGGATTTTCTAAGGATATGATTGATTCAACTTTGAATCAGGCTATATAGGTATAGGTAGTGAGGCTAACCAAGTCCAAAAATAGTGCATATATTTGGCACACTTGAAGCGTCAATATTTCCCGTAACAGCAAAAAGAGGTTGGTTGGCCAATATACTATGGCCAGGCGTCCCAACACTAGAAGAAGAGGAAGCCCCTTTGCCATCTTTGAGTATTACTTCGGGCGCAGGCAAACCAGGTGGAGCCACCCACTGTTTGCCCCATGTTCACACTAAAGGCAGTGTGTGACTGTGAGGATATCCCAGGACAGCGTACCCTAAAGCTCAAAATCTTGATCATATCCCCCAATGCCCTTTACGTATTTTCAGAGGCCAAACACCAGGGCCCCGAATATAATGTGTGGCTAAAGAGAAAAGTAACCATACAGTCCACAAACATCTAAAGTAATGCACAGTTGCACACTCCTAAGTTATTCCAAGCAGTTTTTTCTTCTAGTTATGGATTGCTTAATTTAGCTAGTTTTGGCGAAAGTAAACCCACGGAGCACAAATTTAGCTCAAGATTTAACTCAATTTGTTCATATAACTACTTTGAAAAGATAACATCCAACCGGTTTAGTTTCAAATCTAATCATAGCATCCCCATTTAATACTAAGCTACGCACTTATATGTAAAAGAAAATAAAGAAGAAAGGTTGGCCAATGAGGAAAAGAACCATTAAGAAAGGACAGGAAACACTTTGAAACTGACATTCTCGAGTCTTCTAAAACTTTAGGGCTTGCAAAGAAACAATTCTTGTGCAAATAGAATTAGTACTTCTAAGTGACATTCCTTGCCATAGAAGAGATTAGGAAGCACACGTAGAACATTAGAATTCATTAGGAATGTTTAAGAATCTTATACAATGAAGAAACATAAAGAACTATTAATAATGTACAATTGTCATAATACAGCCTTAGAACACTCAACCCCACACCAATTTATGTGGGGAAGAGATGAACACTGTTCATGCTCCAGAGGGTGGAAATTTTCAGACTTCTTTTGCATGTGCACTTCTTCTGCAGGTTGCGTATACTTGTATGCCTCGTATATTTCACAAGTTTTGGCAACAAGACATTTACAAGTTCACCGGAGGACTTCTCTGAGTTTGGATATAAGTAGTAGTTAGACACTCATCCGGATGCAGGGAAAAACCAGCTGATGGAAGCTTATGAAATTAGAATATAAAGATCATACCTTGAACAAAAGATCATGAGCAATGTGTTCCCAGGGCAATGTTATAGACATTAAGCAGCATTTAAGAGGTATCATCTCTTCATCAGAAGTTGAAGTAGCTGCAGCAGCCGCATAAACATGCTTTGCTGCCAAAGATACAACAGAAGCTGCTTTACGAAACATTGAGCCAAGTCTTAAACCCCTTTTTGACTTAATTGGTGAAAAAGGGCCAGAATATTGCTTGCTTTGGTCTGACAGAGAAACATAAATTCAGTATTTTACTCAACTCTACATGCAACATTCACTTATCATGATCAATCAACTAGTTTTATGCATTAAATGGACCAGATGTTCATAAAAGGAGAAATATAGAACATTGGGGGGAAAAAAAGGAAGCAAAGTACTCATAATAATTCTAAAAGTGATGCATTGCAATTTTTCACTTGTCAACCGCTTACACAAACTATATTGACAAATCATCATTAACTACAGATACTAATCACAGTTTAACATAATCATCAATAATCAATACACTCAAATCCATTATCACTTTGAAGTGAGACATTATGATCGATTGATCAATAAGACATAAGGCACTTTGGGCTTTGGCACACATTAAGCCTTGAGAAACAAAAGGTTATGATCAGTTTAAACTCTGTTGCAACATCTAAACTACACAAGCTTTGAAAGGCGAGGAAACACAAAAGAACGTGAACTTTACAATATAAGTTTTAGATAGAAATTCTTACTGACCTGCAACACCTGAAACAGCAACTTCAACTTCCCCACGTCCTCCAGGACCTTTCATGTAAAGTCTGTCTGTTTTCCCAGAGGAATGACCAACTGACAGAAAACTTCCAAATCGAGAATGCCCATCTGAGAAAGAAAGATAAATGATATAGGGCGAGGGCTAAATAAGCATGAAGAGGAAATTAATGTCTCGTTTGGTTACTAGCGTAATAATACGAGAAAAAAGCTTATTTATTACGTATGTATTACAATGGTTATACATAAAATAAAAAATAGTTAGTAGAAATCTAAACTTGAAATTAGAAAGATGAGTATAAACTCTTGTAAAAAATAACACTTCTTCAAAATAAGCAAAAAGGTTTTATTCTTTTTTCCAAAACAAGTTATGTGAGTGGCAAAAAATTACCAATTTAAATTAGTTTATTGCTAACCGATATGCTAAACATGGTGAAAAGATAATACTCCTACCAAACGTAGTATAAGAACACATGAAAAGCTAAGAATAAATTCTCTAACACATCAGATAAGCAATCTACATGTTTTGCATCCTTTATACTAGATCAAGCTAGGAGAACATTAAATCAACTGGTAGTTTATAGACTTGTTGTGTCTGTTCTTCTACAGGCACATTATCATTATTATTTTTTATAAAGAAGAAAATGTTGCACTAAAAGGCACCATAGGGATGCCAACCCATTACAAGACTGCAGTGAAAGGTACATCAGTTATTGCTTAAACAAAAGAACCAAATTCAAAGTTAAATAAGCCATGGTAGTATGTTTTACATATAAAAATCAATTTCATTGTCAACATTCTACACAAAAAAAACAAAGCAGAAAGTATTTCATCAGTTGAAGCACCAAACTTTGTAGAATTTCGAAAGAATAAGAACAGAAGCCAATTCTTTGAAAGAGTAAAAAGGTATACCATCATATGCATCCCGAACCATTTGATAGCTGACAAATCCAGAAAAAAGTGTTAGCTGCCATAATAATTAGCAGCATGTCAAGTTGTACACAAACTGAGCTTTGTAGCATATAAAGAATTCCTAAGCAGCTTTTCACAGAATAAATCCATATTAATTTTGAAAACTCAAGCATCGGTCTATTTGATGCTAACCACAATGTTATTTATAACTTAAACTTCAAAACTAATTCATGATAATAAAATATTCATAGTTGTAGAGAAAATCATTTTCTTCTCATGCATATCTCCCCCTTTCATGGTCAATGTTAATTTAATTTGAATGCTTACAGGACAACATAAAGCAAGATTCATTCTGCACCAAAATGGACAATTGTTAAAACACCAAAGCAGCCCATTTTAAGTCCTAGTCAACAATGCCACCTCACTTGCTCCTTGCTGAATGCTTGATCAATTCATTGTTCTAAGGAACAACAAATAATTTGACCATCATAAAGTGACATAAAAAACCTAGCAGTTCTATGTAACTATTTCAGATGTGAAGACCCTGGTTGATCATGGGCTAATACAAATAAATTATTACAAAGGACCTGACAGAGGACCCAAACCTTACAATTTTTTGTCCTCGTAGAATTAGTATCTACTCCCAATGGTAATTTGTTACTGGAACAGCTATCATTTTTATCTGTTTCACTAGGAAATCCTGCGCCATCAAGTGCATTAAGCAGCACGCAGTAGCAAAGATCTGTATCTGTCAAGACCTGGATGAGAAAATATGTCATGGCTACGTTCTGGAGGTCCTACAACTAACAAAAAGCTTCTGCTTTCCATGAAATCCTACTATGTCATAACAAAAGGATAACTGTATAACCAAGAAGAATGCAATGCAAAGCTTCAAATAAAGAAGCGACTTTGGTCCTTATATATGCTACAGAAATAGCAAAATCCAACTTCTTATTAGCTCAGTGCTTTTATCACAGGTTGTGAGAGGAATGCAGTAATACTAGCCAAGTTGAAACCCCGTTTACCACATCTAAACTTACTTTAAGGCAAACAAAGAGCAGTACTTTACTTCATTGGAAGTTTCATTATAAATCAATTAAATTGAAGAAAATTAATATATTATGTGCATTAGTGCAATACACTATCATAAACACACAGATGAGAGAATTTATAAAGGAAAAGAAAGCATTTACCACTGCATCAAAAGTGGAGTCAAAATCATCTATGGCGAAACAGATGTCTGGATAGGCAGGTGTTGTCTCTACTTCCTAGATCCAAATTAATGAGAATGTCATGAAATTGAAGAAAAGCTCAATATCACCAAGATTGCTAAAATGATAAGCTTGCCTTTTTTGAGTCCAAATGAAAATTTACTCGGCTGGGAGATGCATAAACAGTCTTCACAATCTGCAGGACAGCAGAGCTAAAGGATTAGATTGTGCAGAATGCAAACGTTGCATGAAAATTTTGAAATCTTTGCAAGAGACAGTATCTGATTTATCCTAAGAATAATTCAATTTCCTGGATTCAAATCGCAAAAAGTTTTAGCAATCTATGGCTTATAACAAAGATGAACTCAACAATTGGCACAGCAAGTAGAATCAAACACTTCTCAGAAAAAAATTAGTCAGATTTCCTCCAAGATGACAGATTTTACTTCAACAATATAAACAAGTCAAAAAGTTAAGAGATATAAATATGCCTCCTACAGTAGCCACATTAAAGCAGGGGTTACCTTGTATATAGAAGACAATGGTGTATCTTGCCCCACTTGACGATTTCTAAGGACTTGCTGACTGGCAAAAGGAGAAAAAAAACACATAGTTAAAATTTAATCATATCTAACACAGTGAAGCTACCAATGCGCCGGGGGGGGGGGTGGGTGTCCCCTTAACCTGCAGATAAGTATCTCTTTTATTTCTTAAACTTCAAATTACAGATATGGGGAGAGAAAAGTTAGTTCACCGAGGGGGAAGAGAGGAGGAAACAATTAGATATTGTTAAAGTAGTAAGAAACAAAATGTACCATCTAACTATAGGAAACTATCAACCATTACGATGATAAAAGCATAGCATAGATAAGACACGACACAAGGAAGTGAACAAGTCACCTGCAAATAGCTACTGTTACAGAGTACGAAATATGGGCAATCATGTTCAAGTAAAACGAGCGCCTCCAATCCACCTCTGAGAAACTCTCACCAACCAACTTATCCAACTGGTTCACAAAAGAAAGAACATAATATCTAACATACAATTTTCACCAACGACATTATAAAAAGAAGCTAAGTAAACTACTAAAGCAAAAAGGAATCAATCAAATTAAACAAGAAACTCAATTCAGATTGAAGTTGGTTTTTTTCTTTTTTTACTTCGTTTTACCTCAAGTGCCCACCTGCGTACAAAGTAAGGAGCAACGCCGTTCTTATCATTAAAACCATGTTCCCTCTACAGCAACATAAGTTGAAACAATTAGCTTAATTCTCCCCCTATTTTTTTTTTTAAAAGTGAGAGATTTTATACCCATTTTCTCACGAAAAATAAGAGATCGTCGTCTTGGCGTCGTTTTGATTCCTTTCCCCGAACGAAATACAGATCGAAGACGTCGTGCCAAAATTGACCGTCCATTTCAACGTCGGAAGCATCTTCTTCTTCCACCACCGTTTTCCCCAACAAATTCGAGTGCTTTTTAACCATGCTAAGTAAATCAAACCTACACCATACACTAGGAAAAATTAACAATTAAAATTGTAAAAGAAAAAAACCATCAATTTTGAATGCGTTTACCTGGAAGGCGTTTCTTCTCCAACACCGAGCATGGCTTTTTTTTTGGCGGTTGACGAGATGCGGTTTTTTCGATCAAATTATTACAGTTTACTGTACCGTTAAATGATTTTTTTAAATTTATTTTGAAGATTTAGGAGAGGGATGGGAAAAGTTTAGGGCAAAATTGAAAGTGGCGCGACATTGATCGGATGTTGCTGAGCAGTTATTTAGTTGGCCAGTTACGTGCTGAGAGAGAATAGAAAGATGCAACTTTCATTCTAACTTCCAGTTTAGAAAGCTTGGTGTCACTGCCAGGCCAGCTGTGAACAACTAAACGACCTGGTTTTCTGCATAGCGGAGGTTTTCTGGGCCCTTTTTATTTGAGCTACTAGACCCATAGCCTATTTGAAATACTAAATCTAATATTGGGCTTGGGCTCATTTTCCGTGGTCCACATTTCACTTAAAAAAAAAAGAACAACAGAAACCTTTAATTTATCCCTCCTCCCAATAAAACTTTACTACTTCTTCTATTTAAGAAATGAGAATTAACCTATTGCATCTTAATTTATAATAATAAAAATATATAGTTTGGAAACGTTTAAATGTATTTTTTAATAATAAATAAAAATATACATTTTACGTTTTTTTATATTTTTTATATTGTATAAAAAAATTAACATATAAAAATATATATTTTTATATTTATCACATAAATTTATTTTCATAATAAATTTTATATTACACTAAAAAAATGCATATATATGTCTCGTGTGAAACCATACATTTTATTTTCTAAAAAAAATATTAATGTTATTTAAAATTTTCACTCGGTTTTTATTTAAAAATCTCACCCGTATAGTAATTGTGTAGTACTAATTTTATATTAATTAGATTAGATTAAGAATTCAATATTTGTATAAATATATTTTATTATTTAAGCTAGCTGTCAGATAAAAAAAACACTCATAACTAAAATTATTGCTAATCAAACAAAATAAAAAAAGTTAAAAGCTAAAATAAAGGATAATAACCATTATGAACATGTTTTTAGTGGGGCTGATTTCACATTTGTCATTAATAGCTTGCTTTTAATATGATCCTGAATTAAATAAATCAAATAAAAATTAAAACAAAATCTTAATAGAATTATCCGATTCATATTTCGACAGCATTTTATAACTTTATAAATTCGTAATTAACTCTTGTTTTTTTTCAATAAAAGAGAACAGAAACGTGTTGTTTGGTCTTAAAACAGTTCCTCATGTTTATTTTTTTTTTCCTTGGACTTGTGCATTCTCTCTTTTGAAGTGTTTTTTTTTCCTTTGCATGTTTTTGTCAACGAAGGAATAGGAGGCAGGAAGAAAAAAATGGGTATTTTGCGGTTAAAAAAAAAATCTAAAAATTTGGATTGCGTGCTTTGGGTTAGTAGAAAAGCAAAAGCAAAAGGAACTTTTGTCCAGCAAACAACATTATAAAACATCATTCAAAATGATGGAGCAACAAAAGGAAAGTGGATTTTGAATTCTTTAATTCCACTCTTATTCTTTGCAAAAATTAATAAATGTGGGATGAGCATGTTCTCCAATCTCCATATTTAGTATTCAATCAAGTTGTGCTTAATTTTCAAACATAAACACTGCCCAATTTCCTACACACTAGAACCAAAATTATAAACTTCTGAACCAGTAAATGAGTTTCAAAATCTAATTTTATTTTAATTAATTCATAAATATAATATTTAATTTCGTTTTTTTTTAAAAAAATCTAGACTACGAATTTTTCGATTCATTTTTCTATCCATTAAAGTAGTTAGTTATATAAACAATCTGAACTGTAAACAATGGCTGAAAACCCATAAATTCCATGAACTGTAAACCCGTAAACTCCATTAAAACATTCACAAATCCAAGAAAGCCCATCATATATTTTGACTTACCAAATTAGAAAATGAACATATATATATATATAAGGAGCAGCACTTTAGCCTTGTTTGTTGTTCCCTTTCCTTGTTCTCTTCCTGCTGGTAGTTCCAGCAAGATGCCTCACATTCCCATCACTTTGAATCAAGGGCACATCGTTTGCATCCTCGCCATCGTCCTCGGTGGCTATACGGATGCAAGAACATCGTTCTAGCGATGCAAAGAAAGCGGCCGCCACGCCATTGACGAACCATACACCCACACCATCGAGCTTTCCGCATGCAGCTGGCGGTGAGCCACGGGTGGCGGATGATGAGGGCCTGACGTTGTTGGATCGAAGGTTGAAAAAACCAGAGCTGTTACTACTGGTGGTAGTAGTAGTACTGGAAGTAGTAGTGGCTGCCATGAATTTGGCTGTGAAAGCCCTGAAATTGAAAGTAAACCACAGAAAAGAGAGAGGGTTTGGGGTGGAATTGAAAGGATCCCCCATGAGCTATTAAAAGAGACTTTGAAATATGGTGGTTGTTTTAATTATTACTAGATAAGTCTAATTCCTACACATGCCCTTCATCCATTGTGGAATTACAAGTATGTCTTATTTAAATTCATTAATATTATAATACATGAAATACCAAATTAAATTATAATAAAAATATAAAAACTAATTTATTATAATTCTATATTAATATTTTGATACATAAAATATAAATTTTAAATATTTTTAAATAATTAATAAAAATTATTTTTGAATTTTAATTTGAATATATAAACGAATAGTAAAATATAACCATTATTTGAAATAAAATTAAAAAATAAAATAATTATACACTCAAGATAAATATTAAAAAATATATATTAGATTATAAATGAGGATTAAAACTTGACTCAAAAATTAATTTTTCAAAAAAAAAACTACAAAATATTATTTTTGAGTTTGAATGAATCAAGTAATTAAATATAAAAAAACATAAATTTAAACTTTATTATTTAAAAAATAATATTATTAAAAAATAAAATCACGAATTTCAAATATAAATTATAAAACACCTTTAAATAATTAATTTAACATTGCTTATGATATGATTATAAGCTTACTCTTGATTCCAAACATGTGTTTTTTTGAAAGCACAACAATTGGGCCCATTTGAATGGACTAGGTGGATTTGATATTGGGTCTGTAATTCAATCTGCAACAGAGCAGCTCCCGAGGGTGGGGTTCACTATGTGCGCCATTTGCCTCTTTCTTCAATGGGTTTTGATTCGCAGGAGACCCTGTTACTATTAGACACCTTAATTTCCTTGCCTCTTTTTTTAATAATCATTCAAGACTTCTCCTTGTTAATAACTTCCGTAATCAAACCTCTCAATACCAGCACTACTAGACTGCAAAATCCCCAGAGATTTCTTCAGTTTTGATTAGGCAAAAGAAAGTTCTCCTTGTTAATATCTTACCAATCGAAGCTCTAATGGGACTTTTTTTTATTTCCATCAATAATTCCATTCAATTACTATTTTGCTATGGCTGATTTGAGTCTTGAATGGGGAATGGCTTTAATATTTAAATGAATAATACTTTACTGATTGGTACCAATCTCTAGCCGAAGCATATCCACACACATGTGATAAATTAAGTGGTTGGGTTTGGATTGACCTAATCTCATAGCGTCTCTCTTTTGCTGCCTTTATAAATTGAACGTTTTTGTACCTTTAACAAGTACCTCCAATGATGCTCTCTTGAATTCCAAATGAAAAACATGTCTAAGCTCTTCACCCTTTTCATTGCTGCCCTTCTCCTCAATTTTATGCTATGTTATGCTGCTCATCCCGACCCTGCTTTGCTCTTAACCAAGCACCAGGCATTGTTTCTTTCATTTCTATTCTTCTTACCAAACCCAATCATTTCCATGTTTCTTCTTCTTCTTTTTTTTTTTGTTCTTATATTATTTCTTTGATTAATAATAAGGCTATGGGTTTTGGTTCATGCAGAGAGTTGATGTTGATGACAACTGTGAAGGAGTTGGGAAAGAGGAGAGCTTGATGCGAAGAACCCTTGCTGCTCATTTGGATTATATTTATACTCAGAACCATAAGCCATGAAGTGATATTGGTTCAATTGTAAACCATAAATAAATTGGAATGATTTGTATAGATGGCTTAAGCTAATTTAGTGCAACAAAACAAATACCCTCACATTGAGGTATACGGCAGTATTTGTAATGATGCTAATAATTTGAAGGAAAGTATTTCCTAAAGATAAGACCAGTAACAACAAAAAGGACGTTCGAACCTCAGTTATTCACTTCATTTCTATTGATGTGACGTTTTCGCTTGCGTTGCAACAGCACTACAGACAGAAACCATAATGTCTCTCACTTTATTTTGATGCTTTGGATTGGTCAATCAGATGACCTTACAACCATTTTGTTACCATTTATTGACTCTCATGAACAATGATCTCTTCTTTTATTACATAATCTTTAGCAGAAAGATTTAAAAAATTACATGAATCGTGATCTCAAGTTCTAAGAATGGAACTTTAACTTACAGATTTTTCTGTACAAATCTTGTATCCCAATCAAAGAAAACTAAGAAAAAAAAATTGTTCTCAATGCTTCTAACTCCTTCCACATTTCTGTCTATGAACATAAGCAATTGTCCTTTGACATTGCCCCTTTTTCCATCCTAGAATCCTTCCAACAATCAACGGAAAAACACTCTATTAACACTTGATTGATCACTCATCATATACAAACAAGCTCCCAAGTTCCGAGACACCTTCACCACCTGCAACCATTTCCCCTGCATCAATGATGCTGTTGGCGTCCAACATCCAAGGTTCTACATTAAACTAAATGGCCGTCTGGTTCCATCTTTGATCCAACAAGCAAAGCTTATGCCAAGCTAAATCGAATCTCAGGTTTATGTTTTAGAAGTTTCAAATCCTTTTGAAACTAACTTAGAATTTGTAAGGGTGCTACTATCATCGAAATCCTCAAGATCACTGAAAGAAATATCTTCTACATCCTCCGCACAAATTGCAGCCCCACTATAACCACCAACATCAGGACCATCATCTTCTGGCCAATCAATCTCTTCATCATCAAAATCTGGAATCCATATTTTTGAGGATGGACCAGCCACATTACCCTTTTCCTCAGTGTTAGACACCTGTTTTTCCTCAATAACAGGCTTGTCCACAAATGGCATCTCAGTGCTTTCAACTGGATGCGTCTCAGTCACGTAGTCTGTTCGGATGCTAGAGGCGGGTTCAGAAGCATAGGTCCGAGGAGACATGGTCTCAAAGGCAAAATAATTGGAAGAGGAAGGAGTAAGATCATTTTGCATTATATTATGGCTGTCTCCTAAGTGGGAAGTGCTTCCCCCGTACCAATCAGTTTCAGGCTTTGTTTGCTCTTGCAGCTCCTTCATCCACAATGCTCTAGCTTCCATTACCTGCTAGCAATAAATTAACCACCAAAGAGAATTGAAAATTGATCAACATTCTGCTTGTAAGCTTAATAACTGCCGAACATGAAGTACATGAAATGTTATTGTACCAACCATACTAATATAGTGAGAAATAGGTACATAAATTATCTCTTGAAAAACTACACTTAAGGCAAACAAATCCCTGTTGGTAATTCAAATAAATCATAAGAAAATTTCCATGAAACTATATGATATGAAATGCTTCTGTACTGAGCATATAAGAAGTTCAGCTAAAGATCAAGAAGTTATGAAGAATCCAAAATCAATTTGGCTGACAAATTTGTAAGAAGTCTTCTTGACAAAATGGAGAGAATAAATCTCTTAAGCGAAAGAATGGAACAATTTTCTCACATCTTTGTACATCAGATATGACTCAGGAACCATGGAAACCAAGCCATGAAAGGGTTGATTAATCCAGGACAAGAGCATGCATGCCAGACTTTGAAGAGGCTAAGTAAACTTGCAGAGATGTTTATAAAAAAAAAAACTATTACAGTTATGGAAATGATAATAGTGAATCCATGGAGAAAACTAGCTAGGTAGTAGGTGGAAGTGTAAAATGTGGATGTCATGCAAAGCCAATGTGTAAGAGTGAATTTCAAGAAAACTCAAAGGAATTCATATCAATTATCAGACTTTGCAATATCTTCTATTCCCATATGGATTTGAGATTTAAAAGTTAAAAATGTAAAATTGTAACCTCAGCCAGGAAAACAAAACAAGGAGACAGAAACAGAAATTAATTGAATGCTCAATTAGGGCTCAATATTATATAAACTCTCTTTTGATATTACATCTACAAGAAGTCACTTACCTGAGGTGTAGACAGAATCTCTGCATCAGCCTTGTTAAGTCTTGAATGCAGGAGAACAAAATAAACTTTCCAAAAGTAACTGTCACTCATATGGCATGGACAGAGTTCAATTCTCAGAGCTGCCAGTCTCGGAGCAAGATATTCGATAGCCATAGCATGGTCTCGTTGGGCAATTGACATGTCAAAATCTAAAACAAGAAAAACAAAAGCACAAACTCTGATTGTCATGTTATAAACCTATACATAATAATTATAAAAGTAATAAAAATAAAACCGCAAAAATTACAACCAAAATTAGCTAGCCAAACATGAAGAATGTGTTAGATGGATCAAGGATAACATAACCGTTTTTATGTATCTAAAATTCAAGCATAGATGGGGGATGTTGATCGAAATTGCAAACAGAAAAATAGGTTTTCAGTCCAATCATTTGACAAGAGAAGCACAGACTAAAGCAATGGTTCAAACTGCAAACCAATTCAATAATAAAGTCACGGGCAGGAACCACAGATCACTACATTTACTGTTAATCATAATTAACTCCTTTATTTTATGATCCAATATTGCAAAGATTCCAACAACAGAATCAATGGCGCATAAAGTCAACATGGAAAATAATGGTAGTATGAATTTCGTATTTTTTATTCAAACTATCTAGTTTTCAACTAAAATCGAAATAAAATTAACATTTTGATCAGTTGAGCTCTAAACAACTGAGCTGAAAAGCAAGAATCCCAGGGCAGAGAATATGGAAAAACAACCAAGAGTATATTACTATACAATGAGATCAAAATTAATGATGATTGATGAAGAAAACAATATTACCGTCCAAGTCTTCATCGGGATCAAGAGGGAAATCCAACCACGTTTCTGGGTGATGGGCGATATTCCTCGCAAACGCCAACACCTCATCCGTGATCCCAACCACGTCGAAATCCTCCTCTTCCTCCTCGCATTCGTTTTCTTCGCCATTTTCCCCCTGTCCAAACGGAAAATAGTCGGATTCCATCTTAGACAACGTTCCCCCGATCTCAGCTAAATCGTCTCTAACCCCAGCGACCGCGGCAGGATCAGACGGATCCTCCTCGTCCCGTGAGATAGATTGATCCGACGGCTCAGATTGATTCAAATTAGAGAATGATCGACCATTCGATTGGCCATTGAATTGCGTTGAAGAAAGAGGAGGAGGAGGAGGCGGTGGCGGAGCGAGAAAGGAAGCGACACCGAAGAGTTGTCGCGTCAGGGTTTGTTTGAGCTCCGATAGATCTTCTTTGATGCCATGGGATTGGAGTTCGGCTACTTGTTCGGGGGCCAGCGATCGGTGTTCCCCCTTGGCCTCGGTTTCCTCGTTATGAATCAGGTGCAGCGGAGGAGCCGATGATCGGGAGTCATGGCTTACGTCGTCGTTTTCCTCATCCCCTGAAGAAGCTGATTCATTGCCATCGTCGTCGAGACTGAGGGAATTCGCTAGGGATCGAGCCAACCATGACATTCTTCTTCTCCTTTTGTTCTTTTTCACTTGTTTTGCCTTTTGGATTTTAACGGGAGAGGGTGAGAAAGTGATTGATCGAAACTTGAAAGCTTGGCTTATTGGATTAAAAAGGCTCGCTTTAATTAATTAATTAATTAATTAATTAAATATAAGAGTGGGGCAATCATATGGTCATTGGACCACCATAAGCACAGTTGCGGTCTGGATTTATGTCCTGAATGTTATGCTCTGGCTTTGCCACTGTATTTGTTCACTGCTGTCTTGGATTTGCTCTGACTCAGTGAAATACAGAGTCCTTTTTCCTGTTTTTGGTTGTTTGTTAACTGTTGGTTTGGTTACTTCCCCTTTTGATTTTCAAACAAAAAACACTTCCAAAATCAAATTTGTTTTTATTTTACTCAGGAAATTGACTGGGCTTTAACCCCATGTTTTGGGCTTTTCTGACTGCTTCATTATCTTATTATTTTTCCAAAGGCTCATTGGGTCTAAAAGCAATCAATGCCACAAAACTCTGGTCTCATTCAATATCAACCCATATTTTGGACATATTTTTTAAATATCAGTCTCAGCTTTTCCTTCTATTACATTCATACTATCATTTAGGTTTCTGATCGAGAGAGTATCATTCTCAATTATTTAAGCTTCTAATTGAGTTGGTATCATCCTCAACTAGTTCACCAATTCGGTTAAGAAGTTATGAGAATGTTCTTTTGTAATTATAATACATAATTTGATTCGATGGTATTTTAATCTTTTCACTTTAAAATAAAAAATAAAATTATGCATATAATAGATTTGAACTCACACCAATTGCATTAATAAAACCTTCAATTTACCACCAAATTAAAATTTTATTAAAATATTTTTATATTTTTATTGTGCACATTTTATTATCTCAATTAATTGTATATCTATACTATTATTTAAGCTCTTGATTGAGTGGTGTTACCCTCAATCAGGTCACCAACTCGGTTAAAAAGTTACGGGAATACCCTTTCGTAATTAAAGTAAGTAATATTATTTGAGGGTATTTCGGTCTTTTCACTTAAAAAACAATAAAAATATGCATTTGAAATTGTATATATTAAACCCACCCCAGTTACATTAATAAAACTTTTAATTTACCATTCAACTAAAAATTTATATATATATTATACATTTTAAGTTTATTATGCACACTTTATTACATTAACCAATTGTATATATTAACAATGTATTTGATCGAGTTGATGTCATAAGTTAACTTGGTGCCGACTCAAGATCGATGACAACATCATGATAAATAATTTAATTTAATTTTTTCGTTTTAATAACATGTATATTTCATGTGTTATTATTAATTAATTTTAAATAATGTGTAATGACCCAAAATTCACGGGCATCGGAAAAGTACAATATCGGGCCTCTGTCTTAGTAAATCGAGTTCGTAAATAATTATTAGGAATAATTCTGAGTCTAGTAATGTGTTTAATTAGGCTTTAATTAAGTGAAATTAGCTCAATTTAGAGAAAATAGTAAAAATGACTAAATTGAATAAAGGGTAAAAATTAAATTATAGATTAAAATAAATTAAAAAGGGCCAAAATGGCAAATATGCCATTTACTATAATATGAATTATAGATAAATAAATAGATAAATCTAGTTGTGTGACAAATGTAGGGTTTATGTACAAAGAACGGGCAAGCCCCTATGGGTTGTATCCGAAGACATGGAAAGAGATATTTTTATGTCAGCAACAGAAGCCCAAGCTCATGGAATTGTGGATAACTAAGATATAAAAAAAGATATTAATTATATAGATAAATAATAAATATATATAAAATTTTAATTTAAATCGAATTATTATAATTATTAGATTCTATCAACATTAGCTTGAATATTTGATTGAATCTACCATTATTATATTAAATATGTTATATTTATATATTTATATTAAGTATTAAGTTTATATTAAGTATGGCATTAAAAATTAGAAAAAATTCTAGTTTTTCTAAATTCAAGTCTATAATTCATATTAATTATTATTCTTATTATTAAGCTATAAATTATATTAATTATTATATTATGAAATAAATTAAGAAAAGACAAGTGTAAGATAAAAATAAAAGACAGATGTATTAATTAATTAATTATTATAAGTACATTTGAATTGTTTATTATATTTACTTATTAATTAATTAAATAGAAAACAAATCAAAATAAAGTAAATAGATATGAAATATAGAAAGGAAACAAATGAGGGAAAAGAACAGAGGCTGTTCGAACAAGCGAAGAAACAATAGGAAAGAAAAATAAAACGGGAAAACTAAAGATTTGAACTTGAAGTTTAATTGGTAAGTTTAGGGTTTTAAGGTTTAAGGTTTTTTAGGATTTTATAGTTTAGAGTTTTAGGGTTTAGGGTTTAGGGTAAGAAACAATAGGAAAGAAAAATAAAAAGGGAAAACTAAAGATTTGAACTTGAAGTTTAATTGGTAAGTGTAATACCTTGAAAATTTTTACAATAAGATATTATCCTTGATATAGTAAAATAAGGAAATAAAGTGACAAAAAGGGAAATTTTGAGTTATGTCAATATTGATAAGTATATTATGATATATTAATTCAAGAAAGGACTAAATTGTAAAAGTGAGAAAAGTTTTGTTGCACAAGAGTAAATATTCATAATTTGAGGGGTTAAAGTGTAAATATGAAAAATTTGAAGGACCAATAGTGTAAATAATTTAAGAGTGGAATGATCTAGAAACTAAGGAAAATGGATGAATTAGGACCAAATTGAATAGATGAAGAACTATGAGGGACTAAATTACAATTTTACCAAATTAAATGATGACTCAAGGATGGAATTTTAAAAGATAATGAAGGGCAAAATGGTCAATTGAAAGAGAGAGAAATCTAGAAAGTAATAATGATGCTAGAGATATTTTGATATTTTATAATTATTTAATTAGATAAATATTATTTTATTAATACTTTAATAAGATATTTTATTATTATTTTATTAGTATATAAAGAAAGAAAGATGAGAAATTCTCATCCATATTTTCCCATGCACTAACGTGAGAGAAAGAGAGGAAGAAAGAAAGTTTTGTTTTCTTTACAATTTGGTCCTTTTATCAAAAATTTACCATTTTCACCCAAAAATCAAATGAATTTCCATAGCTATCAAGAGACAAAAATGTTAAGGAAAGCATGACGAGTTAGAATATCAAGTTGGATTCAAGAAATAGAAGCTGGAGGAGAGAGAAAATCAAATTAAAGATTAGTATCAATAGAACAAGGTAAGTATATCAAGATTTCAATATGTTTTTAAGTTTGTTATTATTGACAAAGCATGGAAATAATGTTATAGTAGAGTTTTCTTACATAAGGTCCTATATTTTTGATATGTTAGTGAAGAGAAAATAAGAGAAAGTGATGAGAAATGGTGTAGAAAAAGAAAATAGGGGTGTTATAACATGGTAATTAATAGCTTGCACAAAAATAGTTTGGACAGCAGCAGTAGACTAACTTTGAAAAATCACCATAAATTGTAGAAATCGAATTAGAAGATGAAAAAAATATGGAATTAAATATTATTGAGTATAGTTTCTCATAGAAGAAATAGTGTAAGCGATGGATTCGTAAATTTTGATATATAATGAATTTTGTGAGACAAGGTCAGAATGAATTCAGGTTTCCCTGTTCTGACTTTGAAAAATCATAAAAAATTGAATAAAAATAATTATGTGATTAAATTTATATTTATAAAATCCTGAATGAGTCTGTTTTTAATAGAAACAAACAATAACATCATTTGAATCCTGTATTAGGAGATAATTAATTTTTAGTGAAGAGGGGTCAGAACTGTCAGATAGCAGAACAGGGGTAACTTTAAAGAATAAACTGTACTTATTGGCTAAACGAAAAATTCTGAAATTTTTATGGTAAGAATATATATGAGTCTAGATTCATGGAAAATTATCATATATTAATTTGGAGGTCTATATATCCAGATATAAATAATTTAGTGACTATGATGTAGATAGACAGCTTGAATATTCATAAAAGTAAATAATAAAAATTATGGATAATGTTTCTTACAAGTGTGTTATCTACATTAAGGATGTGGAATGGAGAGGAGAAGAAGGAAAAATATGTATGAATATTCATCTAGCATGGCTAATTTGCATATTTTAGGCTCAAGGACTAAATTGAATAAAAGTAAAACTTTATGGGCAATTTTGTAAACATGTCAGAAATGACCAAATTGCATGAAATGGATTATTTTATTATTTAAATTACAAAATTGAATGAAATTATTAATTTAGTTCAAGATCGGGGGAAAACATGTTTTAGGGATTAAATTGAAAAGTGTTGAAATTATGAAAAATTATGATATTTTATAGAATTCATGGATTGTTATAAGTATATATGAGAATAATAGCTGGAAATAAGGATTAAATTGCAAGAATTTTATTTTCCTGACCCTAAGGATGAAATCGTCATTAATTAAAAGTTTAGGGGTAAAATGGTAATTTTGCCTAGAGCATTAATTAAATGCATTAGAATATGAAATGAATGAAAATGATGATCAAATTTATTTATAAAGATCCGGACGACTCAAATATGAGACTTGATCGTGGAAAAGAAAAGATATCAGATTAATGAAATTATAAACACAAACAAGCAATGAGGTAAGTTCGTGTAACTTGAATTATATTCTTAAATGCTTGAGATTGTATGTTATTTATGTGAATATGATTTGAATGTTCATTGTATGAAAATTTATGAAACATTGATAAATTTGATAATTGATAAATTTGATAAAAGGAGAAGAAATCCCGGTTGAATGAAAGGAAAATTCGATGGATCTCTGAAAAGCAATTGACGGTAAAAAGGATCTAGCCCGGACGGGTGATCCTATCCTGATATAGCCCTCCCGAAGAATATGTGTAAAACGGATTTAGCCCGGACGGGTAATCCGAATTAGGGTCTGAATTTAGCCTGGACTGGTAATTCAGATCCAAACTCATTAGAGTAATTGTCGTTGTAGGGGATTTAGCCTGGACTGGTAATCCCGACAATACTCTATGAGTTTATATTACAGGGGATTTAGCCTGGACTAGTAATCCCACTGTAAGGATGAGGTTCGCGAGAGTGTGCTCTCTGATATGAAATGTGTAAGACCATGGTTGATAACCATGGCAACCTGATATGAGATGTGTAAGACCATGGTTGAAAGATACCATGGCAACGTGACATGAAAAGAATAAGACCATGGTTGAAAGATACCATGGCAACATGCAGAAAATGAGTAAGACCATAGTTGAAAGACACTATGGCATCACGTCAAAGATAAATAAGACCGTGGATGGGAGACGCTATAACAACTGTTGAACAATTGATATTCAGGTAAAATGTATCAGATGACGAATGGTTACATGAAATGGTTGTGTAAAATGTTTACAAGAACTGGTCATATGGAAATATATGTACAAAAGCGTTGTATGAAATAGTTATGAAAATGGATAAACGAAATAAGTATAAGTACATGGAATATAATTTATGTTAAGTTTGATATAAGCTATTACCAGAATAAATATACATAAAATATATGGAAATGATGAAGCATAAAATATTGATATAATGAAATGAATGATATATGCTTGTGAAGAAACGGTAAGAGCATGATATGTTTCATGACATGTACATAAATGATTACCTTTGATATGTTGATACAAGAAAATTATGTAATTGAGACTATTATTAAACTCAAGTGCGACATGTCGAGAAAATAGATATACCAATGTTGAATTTATATGAGATATGTGCAAGAATATTAACAATGTTGTTGTTTGATGCTTATACAAGTGCCAAACTGTTGATTGAATGGTAATATATTTATTTTATATGATGCATTGAATCGATAAGTATTTTAATTTTTTTAAGAGATCTGCAAAAGGTAGTAATGCTCTGAAACTCTGTTCTCGCAGCGGATAAGGGTTAGGAGTGTTACAGTAAGTTTAGGATTTTAGAGTTTAGGGTTTAGAATTTTTATGATTATATGGTTTAGGGTTTTAGGGTTTAGGGTTTAATTAAATAAACCTTATAAAACCTTAAACCCTAAACCATAAACCATAAACCTTGGACCCTAGACCCTAGACCTTAAACCATAAAACACTAAAACCTAAACCCTAAAACCAAAAACCCTAAACTCTAAAAGCATAAACCCTAAACCCCAAACCCATAAACTTTAAACCCTAAACTTAAACCATGAAACCATAAACCATAAACCTTAAACACTAAACCCTAAACCCTAAGCCAAACCTTAACCATAAACCATAAATCCTAAACCTTAAACCTTAAACCCAAAAACACTAAACCATAAAACCTAAAAACACTAAACTCTAAACCATAAACCCTAAAACCTTAAACCATTACCCTAAACCACAAACCATAAACCCTAAACTCTAAACCATAAACCCTAAAACCTTAAACCATTACCCTAAACCACAAACCACAAACCATAAACCCTAAACCCTAAACCCTAAAAACCTTAAACCTCATAAAACCATAACCCATAAACCCTAAATCCTAAACCTCATAAAGACATAAACCCTAAACCCTATAAAATACTAAACCCTAAACCATATAAAACTTTAAACCCTAAAACCTAAACCCTAACTTAGTTGCGATATTGGTTTTGAATTGGTTGCGATTTGAATTTGCAGGAAAGGTTAAATATTTATAAAGGGGTTATTGATTTTTTTTCTAAAAAAAAGTTTTATATGAACTTATGATTATATTATAATATGTTCGATAATTATTTGAATATTAATCGTAAATTATCTAATTATTCGGTAATACCTCGTAACCCTATTTTGGCGACGGTTTAGGGTTAGGGGTGTTACATAATATGTTTTATTATTTATTATATATAATTTTTAAATTGATATTTATATTCTAAATTTCCTGAAATTTAGAGTATATATTATGAGTTGAATAATTATATCTAGAGTAAAGAGGAGTTAGACCCAACACACAACATTATTGAACCAAAATATTTTTTTACTGGTACACCAAAGCAACCTACGCTAAGACATTTCAAACAAACATTTCTCAGTAGATTTTTCCCTAAGTAATCCCCGGTAAGAGTTCTCTGCACTCCCGCCGGAGGTTGGTTGATTCGTTTCAGCCCAGAATTATATCTGAATCAGAACTTGGCCACGAAATCAGCGGCAAGGTTCTCTTCTCTGTAAACATGTATGTATGAACATAATGCTCCATTGCCTCAAACAAAGTTGTTTATATACGTCTCACCAGTGCCATTCCACTATCAGTAGCTTGACTGTCATTGATCAAATTAATCATCACTTTCGACTATAACTTTCTTGGCTCCAATGTCCCAGGCAACCGTTTTACCCATCAAGCACCGCCCATAGCTCGACATGTATCACCAAGCATCCACCAATTTTCCTGCAGAAGCCACCCAACTCATCTGTATTGGTTTTTAACCATACCAGTTCAGTGCTTCCAAAGGGGGAACACTGCATTTGACCAGATTCTAGAAGGGTTTGGCACTTTGGCTGAGACTCGAGAATTGTATATTTAAAATTTTTGTTGAATGTTAAATGAATTTTGGTTGGGTTTTGTTATACAACTATGAGTATATTTATTTGGATTTGAAAAATATTATAATGGATATGATTTTAGTATATTTATATAAATTCAATTAATTTGATTATCATTTCAAAAAACGATTAATCGAGTTAATATGTGTTAATCTCAATTCACCTAAAACATCTATTCGATTGATTAACTTGATTTTAACCTAATTTAACTTGCCTCTAACTCGAATCCAACGGTCTCAGCTTGGATGAAGTATATTTTTCTCATTTTCGGCCTTTGCCTTGACGAGACAATTATACCCAAAGTCCGAAGCTTACATGCTCCAACTATAAGCTGTGTGGCAACGAAACACAGAAATTTGTTTCTTAGTTACAATGGAATATCTGAAAAGTTTGTATTGCTGTCCAAATTCGACGGCTTTACTCGAAAGAGACCTCGGCCTGGGCCTTGGAATTGATGGAAGAAATTTCCGCTATTATCGCATCAAGTGCTGCACGCACTTCAAGTATTGAAGTATGAGAAATCCCACTCAGTCTTATCACCTTAAGTGGTTGGTTTTTCTCAAAAACCCACAGTGACTCGAGTGCCGATAGACTCTCCAAGTTCACAGTCCCATCCCCATCCCCATAAACTGCCTCTGGCTGCTTATTGAACCCTGCTTTCCCATATAACAAAGTCTCTGGGGTATTCACCCCTGTCCCAAATATGCACGTCAAACCAACATTGGGAGCTGCTAATGCTTCAGTCATGGGGAGGATTCGTGATATATAAGGAATCACCCCTTCCGGATATCCAATGTCCTTCAAAAATTCTGGTATATCATGAGCTGAATAAGCCTTGTTTGGAGTAATTACAAGAGCTTTTCCAGGGCCGAAAAGCTTAGGAGAAGGCATGAGCCAGAGATTACTCTGGGAGCTCCTTTGTTCTCCCCTCACCAGCAATGGGTCAACCAGAGGCACCCCGAATGAACTCCCAGAAGCAAATGTGAGCATTTCTTGAACCGTGCCGCCCCAAGGAGCTGAAAGTGCAATGAAGTGTCTGATAAATCTTCGGCGCCAAGAGGGTGGGTTTCGGTTGAGAAGCTGGAGTACGTAAAGGCCTCCCAAGCTGTGGGAGAGGAGAATCACCGGTTTCCCTCCATTGGAAGCGCTTGCTTTTTCTATCAAATCTTTTAGGTCTTGCAGGAACTTGGATCCCACGTGGGATGGGTGGCCTTCAGCTGCTAAGCCATATCGAAAGTCGTACGGAGCTCCAAACATGGTTTCACCACTCACATAACCAATCCCTTCCAGGAACTTCACCAACGGTGCCATGTATGCCGTGAGACTCCTGCACATAGCAAGCATTGATTTACAGTGAAAAGATCCAAATCCAAGTCAAGTCGTATCCTGCAGGAATGAAAGTAATTGCTACAACAAGCTTACTTGAGATTAGGGTTAAGGTAGAGAAGGGAGTTGGTAGAACCAAATTCAGGGACCCTGGTTTCAACCCCAGGAGCATTGCAATAATCATCTAAATCAGGGTCATAATAAAGCATCATGCGTTGATTAAAACACTTGGTAAATGGAGCCAGTAGCACACTGGGGTCGAACCACAGTCTGAACCAACCTTCTTTATCCTTGGAAATTGGGTAGAAACGGCCACAAAACAGGCCCGAGGGCTTGTAACCAGTTGTTAGCCGCGCTTCAAGTTGGTTCCCGCCGCTCCCTGGTACCAAAATTAGAGGGTGAAGGGTGGAGGTGGCTTTACATACGCACAGCATCATGGCAATGCGGAGTAGAGCTAGCTTGAGGCCTAGTCCACGCATTTTGTCTTACTTTTTCTTTGTTTCCTTATCGGTTTATCTATTTACAATCCTAGAAATCGAGCTGAGCAGAATAGGGCATATAATATATGGGATAACATTTACTGTCGTGGCATTTGAACATCCCCAGATGGAATAAGAGGTGGAGAATGCATCCACGTCAATGTTAATACAAGCACGAATTGGAACGAAGTTGAATGTATACACACTTATAACAAAATCCAATGCTTGGCTTCCCTTTTTCTGTCAGGTTATTTCATTCCTTTTCCTATTTAACTTCTCCATCTTTCTCGTCTCCTCATCTTCTAGTATGTACACTCTTGCTATAAACATGCCTTTCTCTCCTACACTTGCATACATCAATGAACAGATGAATCTTTGCCATTCATTTTTGTTTCCTTAGAAATCACAGCTCGTCTATCGGGTATTTGAATTTCGCAACAATTTGCTTCTACCCAACATTTAATTTCTTAAGCCAACTGTCACCAAATATGAATACAAACACTTTTTAACTTGTGAGATTAAATGAATGAAAACAAATAAGTTTTCTAAACTTGAAAATTGATATCAAAATTGCAAACCCAAATGACTAAAGTTATGTATTCACACTTTAAAAGTCTAGATTTCTTTCATAACTATTACACTAAACATTTTTAATTTGTACCCAAAAAAGCCCATGAGTTTAGATTTTTTTTTCTTTTATAATATTAAAATAATCTATCATATGGTTTTATTTAAAAGATAAATAATATAAACAAATATATAATAATATTTATTTGTGAAATTTAAAAATTCTACAAGTATATATAAACTAACTCACTATTTATTACCTATTAAAACCAATCAAATAGGTGGCTTTTTGGGCTCAATTCTATTCAAAATGTGATAAATAACAGTACCGTGTGATAAATCTATTTCACAATGCTACTAGTCAAGTTGTTTTCTAATAGATTTATATTTGACATTTTGAACACACCATATTAATTTTTTTAATCATTTGCAATTATTAAGTTAAAATTGTAATATATACGCTCAATCAAAAAATTGAATATCTATACCAATATAAGAAAAGAGAATACATGTCATTGTAGAAATTGTTCCTTCTATTGTTGCCACGTTCTAGCTTTTTTTCTGCTACCAAAAATCCAGTACCTTCACATTTTAAGGTAAAAAAATTATCTATTGAAATATGATCTTAGTGTTATGAGTCTAGAATTTTAGTCTGATATTAGATGTTTTTTTTGCTTTAAATCCCTCTGAATCAGCCTATCTCTTAAAAGTAATAATTCTCGAAGGAAATTCTCCAAGGCACCAAAATAAATTAGAAGCAAAGTCTAAAGACGAAAATGCAAGAAGCAAACAGAAAAGCTATAAGAAAGCTAAACACACCAAGGGTTTAAGTAAAGGCTCTCCCAGATCTAATGGTACAAATTAAATTACATCAATGGTTGTGTGCATTCGCCACGGTCTTTGATCCATGACCTTGCGACGCCCTCGTCATGTCCTCAGAATGACATTGGTCTGACTTGTCTTAGAACTGTCTCAATGCCACGATTGATTCCCAACTAGTCCCTCTATCGAGTAGTTCTATAACAATTATGTTTTCAGTGGTGCTGGAAAAAGTGGCTTCGAAAGCCCATTTTCGTAAACTGAGTCCATAGATATTAAATATGAACCTTTACAGAGTTCCTATAAAAGTATATTACTGTTTGGTCCATCAATTTTGTCAATTATTTACTTAATTTGGGTGTAAGGGCTAAATTGTAAAAGCCTAATTGGTATAGGTTTTTAATTAGCCAAATGTTCAAAATGGTAAATAAAACATTTTGTTACATCAAATAGTGGGTGAAGATGTTAACTTCCACTATTTTTTATTAAGAATGATTAAGGCTTAATTAATTAATTTAGGTTAATTAAGATTTAATCCAAGTATAAAAAGGTGAATTAGTGCAAAGTTGTTATCTTTCTTTCTTCTTTCCCATTATTTAAGCTTAAAAACCTAAGGAAAAACCATTTTTGAAGCTCAAAGCATTCGACCCTTGATTGGTGAGCAATTTCAACTCTTTTTTTTTAATTACAATTTTTATGTTTTTGAGGTCATGAGAGCTTGATTTAACTAGCCCATGTACCAATCGTAAAACTGTTAAAGTTTTTGAAAGTTGCCATTTTTGATTTCTTGAAAACTTTGGTGTTAAGTTGATAGATTTTAAGCCTAGATTATGAAAAAGAACTAGATTATAATGTTTAATTGTTAGTTTTGTAGATAAAGACTAAAGTGAATAAAATGTAAAATGATTATAAAATTTTGGTATAAATAGAAAATAGAGGGTCTCTAATGAATGTAATTGAACTTCGATCTACCAACTCGGTGCTTTTACCACAATGGACATCCTCACCTAGCTAGATTGCCAACAATACATTAATTCCACCTTTTTCATCACACAATGCATTATCATTTATGAGTATCCAAGATACATATACAATTGGCAAAAGGAACCAAAAGAGAATTAATTTGGTCAAAGGAATTTAAACCAAACACAAAGTCGTAATCATCTAAATGTATTACCTCAAAGTCTTCATTTCTACTCACTGATCTATAGCTCAACTCCTTATACTACTCTCATAGTTGAGACCTCTTTGGAACTTACCATCTTGATCCTCTTAGTCAATTTGCTAATTGAAAAACCAAGTTCGCCCATGACTTTATTCAATATAAATAAATCAGATGCCCCCGTATTTATAAGAGCACTCCTTCTTTGGCCTACGATGTTGATGTCCACAAACATCAACCTTTTTAGATTGTGATCCCTCTTCATTTTAGCAAAATTGAGTATCATCAACCCATGCTTTAATACATTTTTCTCATCAAGCTCTGCTTCATCTTCTTACTGATCGTGAACAACATGGATTATTGTTGGCAATCTTGCACCTTATGCGGACCACTACATAAGAAACTGTAACGCCCCCACGCCCGAAACCGTCACCGAAGTCGAGCTTGAGGGGTTACCGAACATAATTTATCAAATTAAGAACTTCAAATCATTTGTTTCTACATTCACAGCTTTCTAGCTACCCGCGTCACAGTTACAAGAAAAATCATATCTCGATTTACGAAACTCGAAATCAAGATCCGTAAATTTTACCTAAATCTAGACTCATATATCTATTTACTAATTTTTTTCTAGAATTTTTGGTTGGGCCAATTAGTACAGTTTATTAGTTAAAGTCTCCCCTGTTTCAGGGTTCGACTGCTCTAACATCTATGTATTACAAATCAGATATCTCTCTATACAGAATTTCAATGACTACGAGGTTTGTTTCTATTACAACTAGACTCAATAAGGAATCTGTACATATAAAGAATGACTTCTAATTATTTTTTTACAATTTATTATGAATTTTTAAAGTCAAAATAGAGGATCTAGAAATCACTTTGGCCCTGTTTCACAAGGTTTCAAATATCTCATAAAGTATAATTTATATGCCTGTTTTTTTTTATCCATATGAAAATAGACTCATTAAGCTTCAATTTCATAACTTGCTCATCATTTATTTATACTATTTTTAGTGATTTTTCAAATTCATGTCATTGCTGCAGCAATATTCTATTTTAAGGTAAATTTCATCTTTTCATGAGTTGTTATGAACTAGATAACCTATTAAACTTCCATGATATCAAACATGATCTAAATTTAACCATCACCATGACTTATCAATATCAAACATTTTCTCAACCAATCATGGCCATATCATAAAATTATTTACACAAAATAAGTATATTGCTATACATGCCATACTTAAGTTTTACAAGCCATTTACCCAGATGAAAATCCTTTGGATAGTGTGATCGAACCTTCGACCCGTCCCGATTCCCGAGCTGGCTTGTTCAAAACTACAGTAAATAAAGAGGAGGGAGTAAGCATAAATGCTCAGTAAGTTCATATGTAAATAACAAGTAACATAACAATACAAATATACCAAACAACTTTAGCATGGTATCACCAAAACATATATCACATTTCTAAACATCATTCATCATCTTACCACCTTATCGTTGTTGTATCTATTTTCAACCCGAGGGTTAAGAACATAACTGTCCAAAGTGTCCATTTCACAACACTTACCAAAACGTCGCTTGCATCTTAAGTGTTCTTCCATTTCACTAGAAATTTCACCCGTTGAACACATCGGAATACAACTCGGATACACGGATAATTTGCACATAAGTGCCTCATATGAAATCAAGAAATCATGTAACCCGCCCCTAAGTGAACTCGGACTCAACTCAACGAGTTCAGACATTCGCATCTATAAGTGAACTCGGACTCAACTCAACGAGTTCGGATGCTCAATCATCCTAGTGACATGTCACTTGTATCCTAATCTATTCCTAAGGCTCAAACGGGATTTTCCTCGAACACATATCCTTGCCATCTTCCGTAAAATACCAAAACCAATACTCGGTAGTACTTTATATTTAACAATTAATACACATAATTTGCATTTTATTCGAAAATAACCACAAATCATATATTTCTTAATAAAAATCAGCATATCATATAATTAATATCAATAACTTAAAAATAACAATTATGCTACATTATTTACACATGAACTTACCTTGGTACCAAAATATAAAGATTTTGCAATTTAGTCCACAATCTTTTCTTTTCCTCGATCGCGACTTGAATCTCGTTTCTCTTGATCTATAATGCCAAATTAATCTTATTTAATACATACATTCATCAAAATAGCATTTAATACGAACTTTGGAAAAATTACACTTTTGCCCCTAAACTTTTGCATAATTACACTTTTTCCCCTAGGCTCGAGAATTAAACTTTATTCCTTATTCTTATGTTTTATAACATGCTGATATTTTTCCCTTCTATGGCAACATCAAATTCTTACTCTAACATATACTTGTGACTATTAGGTATTTTTGCCGATTAAGCCCTTGTACTCGTTTTCACTCAAAACCGAGTAGCACAAGTTGTCTAACATAATTTAAAACCCTATATTCTATCATAAAACATCAAAATACACAAATTTCACCTATGGGTATTTTTCCAAATATAAACCCTAGGTTGAATTATTGCTAACATAAGCTTAATCGAGCTACCGGGATTCCAAAAACGTAAAGAACATTAAAAACGGGGCTTGGAATCACTTACTATGGAGCTTGGAAGCTTGAAACAAACCCTAACTATGGAGAACCCTTGAAATTTCGGCCTAATGAAGAAGATGGACAAAAATTGGCTTTTAATTTTGTTTTTAATTCATTTTAATAACTAAATGACCAAAATGCCCTTACTACTAAACTTTCCAAAAATTCCATCCATGTCCAATTTTTGTCCATAGACTTAGAAATTGGTCAAATTGTTATTTAAGACCTCCTAATTAATATTTCAATGCAATTTCATACTAAAAACTTCTAGAATGCAAATTTTGCAACTTATTCGATTTAGTCCCTACTTTCAATTTAAGCATTTTAGGCATAGAATTTCATCACGAAATTTTCACACAATCATGCAATCATATCATATTCATCAAAATAATTATAAAATAATTATTTATATCTCGGATTTGTGGTCACGAAACCACTATTCCGATTAAGCCCTAATTCAGGATATTACAGAAACACTTTACTAACTCCTTTGATTTGTTATTGGGCTCTCACTTTTCATTATGTGGTTTCTCGTTACCACCACTTATACCATTGTTATTTTTAATTTGTCCTTCTTCATCTTCCCTACCATTGCCTTTCGCTTCAGGCTTGAAGGACTCGAACTTGTATTTCCTTTAAACCAGCTCAATTAAAGACTTCGCTACAATTGTGCTTTGGTAAGTTATTTGACTCCTAGATGTTGCAACTCTTACTTCGTCCAAGGCTTCAACCCATCCATAAAGGATAAAAATGCCTCATTCTCACCTAAGGCTTCACTTGATCCTATGTATGTTGCTTTTTATGCTATTGCAATTAGGAACTGGCTCCCTAATAGCCAAAAAGACTCTATTACAAAAAGAGTGGTTGTTCTTCTAAAAAAAGTGGTAGAAATGGTTGAATTTGATTTAGGCCAGTTGATTTTTAATGAAATTACTAAATTTGATAGTGTCTACTATGAGAAGTTTTTACTGCCTTTTCTGTCTCTCATCTTCAAACTCCTTTCTCACAAGACTTAAAGCTTGTTAGATTAAAACAAACTTATGAGAAAACTGTGCCTAAATTGAAATTTTCTCATAAGTGGTTAGAAGGAACATGTGTCGAACGAGACAGGAAGAGTTCAAGCTTCAGAGGATGAATTTTTTTAGAGGAAGAAGGAAGTTAGGAAATGCCTACTCCTGCGAGCACCATTCCTGTCTTGAAAGGTATGAAGGCTAGGAATGTTGCAGATCTCCAAGCGTCTATTGATTTTCTTCAAAAGCATTATGATAAACTCAAGGCAAAAGTAAAGGCCATTAAGAAGATTATTAATAAACAAAAGGTCTTTGTAACAGCCCGATTTAGACCCTAGTCCGAATAATGATTCCGGAACCATAAATCCGAGTCAAAAAAATATTTTAATAATATTTTTCGTGTTTACAGTATGTTTTTAAGCATGTGTGAAAGTTTCTTGTGTTAATTTTATCATTTGTGTGCTTAATTTGATAAAATGACCTAATCGCGTAAAATGCAAAAGATGTATTCTATTTGCTAAAGTGCCAAATTGCTATGTCTTTATATATGTGGGGTCCTTATGATGCAATTATACCATTGAATTTATGAATGGACAAAAATGCCTAAGTTAATAGAATTTAAATGTTATTTCATTAAGGGCATATTAGTAAATTAAGTATAAATGATATATTAAATAAAAGAAAACATGAAATTTGTTATTATGCTCATCTTCTTGTCAAAAATACAAATAAAAGAAAAGAAAAAGAGTTGTTTAGGGTTCGGCACTTCTAATATTTGATTAAGGTATGGTTTTGATTCGATTTTTGATAATTTCTACGTTTTTGTGATCATTACTTTGTGCTCTATCAAGCCCATGCCTATATTTACGATTTTGATGATGATTTTGAAGTATGTCATTAATGAAATTGTGAGCTTTATGAAGTTAGATGGTAGAAAATGAAAGATATGTGTTATATGAATATGTTTTATCTTTGAATTTTTGATGAATTTGAGTAATTTAGGCTAAATTATAAAAATGAGATTTTGAAGGACTAAAATGTGAAATAAATGAAATATATAGACGTATATGAACTCTATGAAGATTCGGCTAAGCATGTGAAAAAGAAAATTTTGTGTATTTTGTGATTTTATGAATTAGGGACTAAAATATCAAAATGTGAAAATGTGAGGGCTAATTTGCAAAATGCCCTAAATATGTGTTTTTGGATTGATTTGAATGAATGTGAGTTTGAATAAATTAAATTTGAATTTATATAGATCAAGAACAAAACAAAACAGAATTAGATCGAGGGAAGTCGAAAATTGTCGAGTAGTCGATTCCGTTCGTTCGAAACTGTACGAGGTAAGTCAATATACAAATAAACATATTTGAATTGATTTTTTTATGTTTATATGACATTGAATTGTGATGAATGGTTATATAAGAGCTCAATATATGATATCCGAGAAAGTTCCGATAATGTAACGACATTCGACAAGCCCTGTACGAACCATAGGAATAGTTAGAATACATATGTCATGACATAGGATACGACATGTGTTTTCGTGTAAGACCACGTTTGGGATTTTGGCATCGACTTATGATTTACGTGTAAGACCATGTCTAGGACATCGACATCGTATTTAATTTCATGTAAGACCCTATTTGGGACAATGACATCGATATTTGATTACATGTAAGACCACATCCGGGACGTTGGCATTGTAAGATCTTTCCGAGTATCCTATTTAATTCCGAACGATTCAAGGGTATTTTGAGAAATGAATGAATATGAGAATGTGTAACCAAATTCAGGTACGTTTGAAATGTATATTATGATTAAGAATGAAAGGTAAGTATGTTTTTATATGTGGACATATGAAAAATGTATGAATTGTATGAGTATAAAATGTATTATGTGTAAGTGATTTATGAACAATTGAGTTATATGAGAATTGTGAATATGTGGTTATGTTTTGTTATAAACTACATGAATGAAATGGTTTATAAATATGTTATGTGATGAGTATATTTGTATATGGCTTACTAAGCTTTTGAAAGCTTACTTTGTGTGTGTTTTTAACTGTATTATAGATATTGAAGCTACCGGGAGCTCGGGGATCATCGATGATCATCACCACACTATCGAACTATATTTTGGCATGTATATATTGAAGATGGCATGTATAGGCTAGAAGTTTGTGAATATGTTTGGTAATGTGTATATCCAGCCATGTGATTTGGCTTGGTTTTAGTTGTGTACATGAATGAGTTTTTGGTATGAAGTATGTGATTCAATAATGTTCATATGATGTGTTCATGAATGACCTAGTGAGAAATGGCCAATTTGGTAAGTTGGTAATGTGATATAGTTGTGGAAATGTTATGGTTTTGGCATGAGATTGGTTGTGAAATATTGAGATAAGGATATGTTAGAATGAATGAGTTTGCTACGTAATTTTTGGTATGTTTTGATTTGGTTAAAAAGGATGAAATTTGTTGTTAGTGAAATGGCATGAATAATGTATGTTTTAGTTGTGAATTTGGTTGAGAATTTGGCATAAAATGTTTGGTTTTGATCATGTAAGGAGGACCCAAAATTAGGGTGGCAAATTGGTCTTGCAAATGGCCTATTTTTGTCTACACGGGCGTGTGTCTCAGCCGTGTGCGACACACAGTTATGTTACACGGCCGTGTGTCCCTTGGGGTACCCTACAGTTTTAAAGTCAGTATACCCTATAGTTTTGACACGGCCTAAACACATGGGCGTGTCTATCGGTCGTGTGTACCACACGGGCTGGCACATAGGCGTGTGGTTGGCCGTGTGACCCAAGTCAATAGCCTCTCTAATTTTCACACGGCCTGGCACACGGGCGTGTCATGTGGCCGTGTGGACAAGTCAGTATGTATGCCCTGTTTTGCCACGATTTAGATACATGGGCGTGTCTAATGCCGTGTGAGACACACGGCCTGTTCACACGGGTGTGTGACCTTTATAACTTTGAAAAATGTTTAAGTTTTGAAAAATTTTGTGTGAGCTCGGTTTAGTTCCGACCCCTTTTTGAAGCATGTTTAAGGTCTCGTAGACCTATATAAGGGACAATTGTGAATGATTATTATATGTTTTGATTATGTTATGCTTAAGTATATGTGAATGTTCTGATATGTCCGGTAATACCTCGTAACCTTATTCCAACGACGGATACGGGTTAGGGGTGTTATAGTCTTGATAGCAAATATTCAAGTTATGGCCGATGTTGGCTAATTTGGAAATTGTGTAGAACAAAAAAGGGGAGAAATGAGATAGGATGAGTGAAAATGTTATTGCTTTTTTTGTTGTTGGATGCTCATTTTGAGAGGAAGATAATCTGGACTGGATTTTTTATGAGCTTTTGTTTTGTTTACAATTTTTGGACAACTACAAGTTGATTTTGCTGCTACTTTATTTTGTTGCTGCTAGAGATGAACTTCGATTTCTTTTCGTTATGATATAGATATTAGTTTCTTTAATAGTTGTTTTATTAACTTGCTTAATTATAATTATTGTTGGTTAGTTATTGATGCAAACTTATCCTAGCATTGATAATTGATTGTTTAATTATTGTTAATAAGTATGTGATGAAGGGGACCTTATGTTGATAGATGAATTATGTTTCTTGCCTTATTTGTTTTGTTCAACAAATTGCCAAAATGAGAGATTGTTGAAAAATATGAAATTGTAAATTTGGTGCTAGAGGGAGTGCCCATTTCTCTGCCTATATTCTATGCTCCTCTCTCGTAGGCTTTATGCAAATAGAAGTTTTAAGATATGAAGAATTCATGTAGAATTTTAAGACGAATTAGTATGAAGAAATAGAAGTTCTCTATATTCTAAAATTTACAGCCTGAATAAAATATAGGGATTGTATTAGATCTTCTATTATAAGCAAGTCTCGAAATTAATGTCTATATATTCGAGAAGCTTGCCTAGGAAAAAAATATTGAATGTTAGGCACTTTATCTATCCTTGAGAGAATACTTTTGTAAGAGTGCTATTTTTATAGTAAAACCATTTGTTGTGGTTTTACTTGTTGTGATCATAAGAGGTGGTCATAATGGTGAAAGTATTGTATCTTTGAATTGCAAGAGTGAGAAAAACAATTACAATATGTATGATTGAGTAGGTTCACTTTGTAATTGTTGAAGAGAGTGTAAAATTTTCACTGATTAAGACTTTGCAGACATAGAGAAATTGAATTGCGCAATTATCTTATTGTGTCTTATGTGTTTACTATTTTATTTTTTAGTGCCTAGAGAAGTGCCCATCAAGTTAGACACCAATTTGATTGTGTTGTTTTTGCTCTTAGCAACGTCATTTTTGCTAACACTACTCACATTGTAAAGAATAATAATTGGTTTTCTTAAATTATCATAAATTTAGTTTAAGTTTGAAAAATTGAAAAATTAAATGTTGAAAATAAGTGTTGAAAAAATAAATATTAAAAATCTAAATGATGGACTTAAGTTATAACATCTGTTTTATTTAATAGAGGATGATATAAAATTATTGTACGAGTTTAATTACGAATTTTAAAATTGTTTCGTACTCAAAATAAAAATCGAATTATAAAATTTTAATAATTTTTAAATAAAATATCGGATTAAGATATTATAGATAAAAGAAAGAATGCGAACAAAATTTTACTCTCGTACGAAAGTTGAAATCAATTTATTGCAAGTTTAATGAAAAACGGATGTAAGTATTAGATAGTAGACAATATAAAAATAAAATGAAATAAATAAAAGGCAGAAAAGTTGTCACTCCTTCCACAGTCTCAGGTTGTGTTGGGGATCCACGAAACAATCAATATGAAACTTTGCAGGCCAAGGTGAGTCACCATTCGAAAACTAAGTTTGAATTTTCCTTTTACTTTTCTTGTTTTCACAAATAATTGTATTACACATGGGTTGCTAGATCTTTCTTTGGAAATTTATCTTCGGGTAGGCTTTTCTTGGAACCTAATTTTCCAAACGGCTCAATCGTTGGAGAATTGAGATAAGACTTTTTAAAATCAAATCAACTTTTTTAAAATATAACCATTAAGTGATGTAATAAACAGATACGTGACCTCAAATAAAATATAATCGGCCTTATCTTTCTTATAGACCATTTTCTAAAACTTTCAAAAAATAAAATACTCATTTCCTTTTCTTCGTTAAAATTAGTGCGATTTTTAATTTTAACAGTATACCATCTCAGACAACTTTGGGATTTGGTACTACTTCTCTCAATTGTAAATTGAATATATAAAATAACTCTAGACCGTGTGGACCTAATTTGATTTTGTTGGTACCATAGCAGATAATCGAGAGCAGCGGCAGTCAACTTGAAGCATGATCTTCTACGGCTGCTGGTTTTATAATGTTGTTATCAAAGGGGGTTTTGTCCAATTCTGCGTGCCTTTGAAAGATAAAAATTCCAAATCCAGCAACATGTGTTCTTCCCTTTGATAGCTGCTACTCAACCACCTTATAAAGGTTCACTACTAGTTTCCTCAATAAACCCCACCTCTTCAACCTAATTCTTATCCTCGAATTTCTTTATTCAAGCTTCTTGTTTTTTAGATCAAAACCCCCATTTTTCTTTTCACTTTTCATCCGTTAAGTTTCCAGATATTCTACCTGAAAAAATTGCAGAATGAGGAGCAAAAGACATAGCCATAACAAGTTCATGCGGTTCATTACGGTTCCTTTTAAAGCGTTAGTCAAGGCCAGGGATCTATATGTTAGAAGCTTGACAAGTTGTGCTTCAAAAGTGAGCTACGGGCATGGTTCGGGCGGGTGCTCAGCGCAATACTCAGGGTTGCCGAGGAGCTTTAGTAGTGCAATGTCGGCAACGTGTAATGACAATGAAGATCTTAGAGAGCTCATTAGGGCTGCATCCGCGACGAGCTTGGGTCATAGGAAGGAAATGGAGATGCTCTTGAAACAGCAGTTGAGGGTGCAGATGGGATCGAAAGCCTTGCCCAAGAGTTGCAGTACTGTGATGGGAAGAATTGATGAAGAAAAGCCTTGTGAATTTGAAGAAAATGATGCTTCTGCTGCTGCTGTTGTGAATAAAAACAAGTATCCGAGGAGCAGAAGCTATGCTGTCACTAAAACAACTTCTTTTGATTCCTATTGATCATGTAAAGGGGACGTAAAAAAGAACCCTCCATTTAGTTTCTTTTTGTTGTTGTGAGATGTTTTCTAGAAGGTTGTTTCCAGATATTATAGAAATTGGGAAAACTATTCCCAAAGAAGAATCCAAGACTAGTGTAATTTAACCTCAGTTGTTGAAAGTCTACAACAGCAATGATAGCCAAAAAAGATAATAAATCAATTTCAAGGCATTGCAGGAAATAAATTTACAGTTCCTGGCTCTATGCATTGCGGCCGTGAATTACATCTCTTAGTGGGAAATTTCTTTCATGAGTCTCCACATAATTGCAATGGGGAAGAAGCACAGAATTGTGTCTAGTTTTAGAAATGGAGACTATGGGATCTGAAAGGCCTAACGGTAATAAGCCTGCACTAAACCCATTGCATTTGCGTTGCCAAAGATGGCCTTGGCCCTTAGCACATAGAAAATCGTCAAGGCATATGTAGAAACTAGAAACATAGAATAAAGACATTTCCATTTCTCTTCTACTCTACATGAGGCATTAGCAGGAAATGGGTACTCAAGGTTATTTGAAATACTTCGATGCGATTATGCATATAATTTTTTTATTTAATTATATAACAAAGTTTAGACAATGATAATTATTTATAAAATTACACATTAAAACAAACCTTATAAATAAATTAGGTATTTAACAATCTATTAATTTGAAAATTAAATGAAGAATGAATCAGAAAGAAAACATTTTTCCTGAGAGATTTGTAATTTTATATGCCTCATTTCTTCATTCATTTTTCTGTGTGGAAGCCGAGCGCTTCTTGCTCTTTTGTTTTCTTTATTCTTTGATACTAATTTTTATGTTTGAGGTTTTATTTCTGCATTTTCTGATCAATCATTTTTCAAGATTTTTTTTTCTATTAACCTTTAGTTGGGTTGAAGAAACCAGAGACCATTTTAGGCATTGATTGTGATGGTGATGAGTATGGGATTGGGGTGCAAATATGATGTTTTGGAAATGAGGCTACTTTCTTGTTTATTTGTAGCTTTATGTGTTTTAATAGCTCTTATTTATTTGTTTGATTGTTTTTGTGCTTTTACAGTGTAAAGAGTTGAGGTATCTGTTGATCTTTCTCATTTTAAGAACAAATCATATCATTAGGCGAGTTATAGTAATTAAGATACATTGATGAAGGCTTTATTAAGTGCAACCTCTGCTTTTATCTTTTTTGTTTGCTTCTTGTCCGACTTGTATTTTTGTATTTTACTTGCTTCTAACTTGTTGGATCTCTATTGTATCTCACTTTAATAATGTGAACCAATGAATTTTTGGCTAAAATTCACCTAACGAAAGCATTGTTCAACATAATAAATTAAGGCATATTGTTAAATTTAGTCCTTAACGTTTATATTTTTTATCAATTTTACCTATAATTTTTTTGAGCTAAATTTTACCCTTAATCTTTCAAAAAAGAATCAAATTACCCTTTTTTATGGAAATAATGAATAAAACACAAATCTTTTACATTATTGGCGTGGCAACTTGCATAGCAATCCATGTACACATTGTGCTAACATAATACCAATAGTCTTATATGTCACGTCAATAAATAATTTAAAAATTATAAAGATTAAAATTAAAATTAAAAAAATATAAAAATTTCAAACAATATTAGCATGGAGTACATGTGTATTGTCATGTTAAAAAAATTAATATTTTAGTTAGTATTCTCGTTGAAAAAACATCATTCGACTCTTTTTCAAAAAGTTGATGGTCAAATTTGACTCTTTTTGAAAGATTAAGGGCCAAATTGATAAAATATGTAAAAGTTAAGGGTTAAATTGGACATTAGGCCATAAGCAAATTCCAAAATTCCACCACTGTTTAGTTTGGGCCTTTCCAATTGAATGGCCTATTCTGTTTGAAACTGGGCTAGATAGAAACAGCATTTATCAACTGGTAAAATGATAAGTCTAGAAACTTGAAAGCAAATTGATAAAGCACCCCCTATAACCTCAACAAAAATAGCAAATCATGCACTCACAGGCGACACACAGAAACATAAAACACTTGCCAACACATCGTTTAACTTCAGCCATCTTCACATAATCAGTATTTTGTCTGATCATCCATTATTCTCCTAATTTCACTTCACAAATAACTCATCTACTCATTACATTACCGTCGCCCAAAATCTTCGTGGTCTACCCACTTCGATGGAAGTAGAGAAAGGGAAAGGAACCGACGTTTCAGACGTACAGGGCGAAGATGACCTCGACGAGGAACCTGGGGAGGAAATTGAATCAGCTCCGCCTCTTAAGGTTGGTGAGGAGAGAGAGTTGGGTAATTCCGGTATCAAGAAAAAACTCCTCAACAATGGTATCCATTGGGAAACGCCCGAGTTCGGCGACGAAGTCACGGGTGATTTCCATTATATTTATTTCAAGACTTCAATTTCTTTTAAAAAAAATATCCTTGTTTTGGGTTTATTTTTAGTTTTTGAGTAAACAGTGATCGAAACTATGCAGTTCATTTCGTGGGTACTTTGCTTAACGGGATAAAGTTTTGTTCCACAAGGGATAATGGTGAACCGATAACTTTTGAGCTTGGTGAAGGTGAGTTTTTGGAGGTTTAATCTTGATGGTGCTGCCTGATCAACTGTTTTATTCAGCTTAATTTATGTTTTAATGGGTTTGATAGGTAAAGTGGCTAAGGGTTTGGATAATGGGATTACAACTATGAAGAAGGGGGAACGTGTATTGTTCACATTGCCTCCGGATTTCGGTTATGGAGCTGAAGGGCGTGATGGTGTCCCACCTGATTCAATTGTACAATTTGAGGTTGAACTTCTTTCGTGGATCACTGTTGTGGACATATGCAAAGATGGTGGTATCATTAAGAAGATTATGGAGAAGGGAGAGAGGAATGAACGGCCTAGTGATTTAGATGAAGTTCTTGGTACTCTGAATTCTTAAGTACTGCAAAATTTTTCATCATTTGCTTTGTTTTTAAATTGATTAATAGGAGGTTTATAGTGATTGCTTTCATTTTAAATCCTCTTTATGCAGTCAAGTATCAAGTGACGCTTGCCGGTGGGACTATCGTAGCAAAAACCCCTGAAGAAGGATATGAGTTTTATGTGAAAGATGGTAACTTTGATTGAATGTTGAAATTTTATGGTAGTTGGGAAGAGATATTAAACTTTTTATAAACAGAAGTTCTCAACATGTTTTCTTTTTTTGCAGGTCATCTTTTTCCAGCATTGACAAAAGCAATTATAACAATGAAAAGGGGAGAGAAGGTCAAGCTAATTGTTCAACCTAAGTGTATGTTGTCATATGATAATTGGATTACTGCAATTCAAATCTTGATTGACTTTTATTCCAAGAGACCAATATTGCAAGTTTTACAGTCTATTGAGTTCAATGCCAGATGCTTTTGGAGATAAGGGGAAGGAGGCTACTGATGGGTTCCCAAGTATCCCACCAAATTCAGTTTTGAACGTTGAACTGGAATTGGTCTCTTTCAAGCCTGTTATTGATGTTACAGGAGATTCTAAGGTATTCAAAAAAATTCTGAAAGAGGGAGAAGGTGCTCTTGTAGCAAATGAAGGTGCTGCAGTAACTAGTGAGTATATTCACCCATTATGATATCTTATCTGTGTTCTTCCAAATCAAACTAGATTCAGAGGTAGTGGATACTGCTCCACTTTCCATTTAGGTTTGGAATGGGATTAGTACTGGATTATATCTTAAAGGTGTAAGATATGTCAACAGTAAATTTGCTTAAAAAATTATGGTATTTAAGGTTTAGGTGTATGTTTATGCTTGCTCTTTTAGCAATAAAGAAACTGGACATGAAAAATTTGTTTCCAACTTGTTTGGGAAATGTTGGGGATTATGGATTGTTTCATTGAGGTGACTCGACCAATATATTATATGATGATCCCATGGCCTTGCATAATTCCTATGCTCTAAATATCTTTACCAGTGCTTCTTCTATAAACGCTTTACTCCTTATTTGCAGTTAGCTATATTGCTTGGTTAGAAGATGGTACTGTATTTGAGAGAAAAGGAGTTGATGGAGGGCAGCCATTGGAATTTATAACAGATGAAGGTTGGTGTACCTTATATTGCAATTTTGCTAGATGATCTGTAAAAAACTTTGGACCATATCTAACTATTTACCGATTTGACAAATAGAACAAGTGATTCCGGGTTTGGACCGAGCAGCAGCAACGATGAAGAAGGGGGAACAAGCATTGTTGACAATTTGTCCTGAGTATGGTTTTGGTAGTGTTGTAGCAGAGCGTGATCTTGCTGTAGTCCCACCTTCTTCAAACCTAGTCTATGAAGTTGAAATGTTGGATTTTGTTAAGGTGACAACTGTAGCCCTATAGACTTGTTAAACATGACAGCTCCTTTAGTCCCTTACTAATTTGTAGTAGGTATTTCCTTAGGCATTGATCTCTAGTTCTGGTATGTTGGGTCCAAATTCTCTTCTAAATCTTTATCTACCATCCTGGTCTATTTGGGATTCTTTCCTCATCCCCCATCCCCCCCCCCCTCTTCTTTTCCAGTCAGTCTGTTCCTGAGGTTAGATGGTCATGTTATTATTTGCTGTGTTTTATATCTGCTTAATGAATTTAATAGGAAAAAGCCCCGTGGGAACTGAATAATCAAGAGAAAATTGAGGCTGCTGGGAAAAAGAAAGAAGAAGGGAATATTCTCTTTAAAGATGGGAACTATCAACGAGCAGGAAAAAAGTATGATAAGGTAATCACAAAGCATTGATTTTGTCTGATTAAAATACAAAGCCTAGATTGTATATTTGAAATAATTAATTTCTGCTATCTGTTTTGTACCATTAGGCTGTGGATTATGTCAGTGAAGATGGACTCTTTCAGGATGATGAGCAAAAGCAAATAAAAGCATTGAGGATTTCTTGCTGGTTGAATGGTGCAGCATGTAGCCTCAAACTAAGTGATTTCTGGGGGGCGATCCAGTTATGTTCCAAGGTGAGTTGCCAAGCTACCAACACAAATCTGTATGATTGAAATGGTAGATGATTCCCCCAGTTAGTATGGTAATAATGATGTCTTGGAAATTGGCCATTAGTGCATGAAAGGATGAACTTGCAAAATTAAACCTCTTTTATGTTCAACCTCTGTTTCCATTGAAATTGGGAATTTACTTTTGTTTCACTATTATATATTCACTTTTGTGCCTTTTATTGTTTGGCATACGTAATAGTGAAAGAGCTCTCAATGAGGGCATATCTCATGTCATCACTAGCTTCTTGAAGGTATATGCATTAGTTTCAAAATTTAAAGACAAAGGCTGGCATTTTTAAGTACTATATCTAGCACTGAAGATCACATATAAATTTTGCTCTGGTTGATTAGCTGGAAAACATGCGTCTTACTTCATTCTAAAGCTTGATCTTTCTCTAGGTACTAGATTTCGAGTCCTACAATGTGAAAGCTCTATATAGGCGGGCACAAGCCTATATGAAAACTTCAGATCTAATATCAGCTGAAATGGACATCAAGAAAGCTCTTGAGGCTGACCCCCAAAACAGGTAAAGACGGAACTTATTCAATCTGCAAGTTCTTTGTAATGGCCAAGTTGTCAATAATCATGTTCCTTACATTTGCAAGGGAGGTGAAGCTACTTCAGAAGACCCTGAGACAACTCCAAGTTGAAAGCAACAAGAGGGATGCTAAACTCTTTACAAACATGTTTGCACAAATGTCGAAGGGATCATCAATGCCCGTTAAGGTGAGTGGTGTTCCAACAATGTTTTATATGTGGTGAATGTACAACAATTCATATTGAAGGAAAACTCTTCTGTATCAACTCCATAACTTGTATAGGTGACGAGCTACATGTTGTTTTGTTAATGATGATTGAGATGAATCTATTTGAATATTTTATGGCAGAAATTGAAGGTTGAGATAGCAGAGCCTGAGAAGAGTGAAGAGGCCGCAGCAACTGAAAGGGAATGCGTGGCTGAACCTTCAACACCTTCTGAAGATAGAATGGCAGTTGATCAGAGTTGAGAAATTCCATTTGTCACTTGTTATCCATCTAACAAAAGGTTAAAAAGGTCTAATGTTCAAAAACCAGCACTTCTCCCTCAGCCTTGCTCGCCTGTAAGTTTTAGCAGGAAAGAGAGGAGAAAATTAGTATAACCGAACCCAGTGTTAAAATGTTAATTCCTATAAACTGAAAGAAGGGATGAAAGAAATGATGATCCCGATATGAAGAGGCGATTAAGATGTTCTAATATTTCATATTTATTCATAAACATTGAACCTTAACCAAAATCTTGCACATTGTATGTGTTTCTGTTGTTTGTAGTTGAACACAGGTGGGTTGATTGTTCTTCATTAACAGAGCACTCCTCTGTCTGCCTCACTCGTTTCACTATGTTGATTTGGAATGTAGGACTCTTGGATTTTGACCATTAAACCGTATGTATGGTTACTCCATGAACATAAAATCAGTTCCTACCGACAATTTTTAGAGCAGATGAGACGTCTAAACTTTTATCAGTTGTGATTTAGATTTGAAAATTTTGCATAACCAGAAATTTTGTATCCCACACGATTTAAACTTACAATTTACTATCTGCTTGTGAAATAATTTTATTTTTGAATAACAATTTAAAATCTAGTTTATGTACGAGATATTTTTTTATAAATGATAAATTAAAATCCATAATTATCCAAACTATTCAACCTGAAGTGAGGTACCTTAATGTAAAGTTATTCAAATTTAAAATTAAATTAATTTGACTTATATGTCAAAAAAACCTTTTAAGAAAATGCAAAAAAAAACAATTAAGACCCCAATTAAGCTCTTCTTATTAATTAAAATAATCAGTTATGCCCTTTCGTTAATAGTTTTTGTCATTAATCATGTTGACCATTACAATAATTTGATGGACCAATTAGATGATAACACGTAGTAGTTTTTGATTTAATCTAATGTTTTTCCATAAAAAATATTTAAAAATAAAAAATATCATAAAAAATTTTTAAAATATAAAAAGTATTTAAAAAACATAAAATTTTAAAAATTCTAAGAAATTATAAAAAATATAAAATTCATAAAACTTATTTAAAATTAAAAAAAAACATATTGTAATTCTTAAAAAAATTGTAACATTATAAAATATTAAAATTGATATAAACTTGTAAAAAATATATAAAAAACATAAAAACTTGAAATGAACTGGTTAGCTCGAAATTGGCAGGAGTATTGATTCAGAGAAAGCCATATTAGACCGGTTGACTGGGAAACCGGACAATTGAATCAAATTTTTTTTGATATTTTATCAAACCAAAATTTTATTATCCAACTATTAGCATATGCCATAATGAAATATTCTAATTAAGATTTTCAGAACTGGATTAATGGTCAAACAGAATAGGCCATCGGTTTACCAGTTTGACTGATTCGTCCAGTTCAATTAAATAAAACATAATAAATCAAAAAATAAAAATTTAAAAAAAAATTGGTTCAACCATTTGGTTCCAAGTCAATTGGTCTAATGGCTTTCTTCGAATCAATATCCTTGTCGATTTCGGTCTAATTGATCCGACCAACCGATTCAATCCACTTCAAGTTTTTATAATTTTTTTTATAATTTTTATAAGCTTATATCAACTTTAATAAGTTTTTTTTTATAATTTTTATGATTTTTATAGATTTTTAATACATTTTTATAAAGGTTTAAATATTTTAAATATGTTTTATTATTTTATAAAAAAATTATATTTTATTTATTTTTATAATTTCATATCAATTTTCATATTTTTAAATATTTAATAGTATTTATATTTTTTTATAATTATTTATGATTTTTTAAATAAATTTTATGGGAAAAATATTAAATTAAACCAGAAGCTGCCATATATCATAATATGGTTGATCTATCAATTTATTTTAATGGTCAATGTGATCAATGACCAAAATCACTAATAGAAAAGTTTAATTGATTATTTTAATTAACGTTGGATTTAATTAGATTCGAATTATTAGTAAGTTTATATTTTATTCACTAAATTTTAAAAAGTTACAAAATAGTCATTCTATTCGAAAGTTTTTATTTAAGTCATTGAGTTGTTAAAATTGTTGTTGTATGGTATTCTTTGTTCCCAACACCTTTTTACCGATCGTAAGCTCTCTTCCCCTTTTCTTCTACAATTTAATTCTTTTTCATGATACAACTTTGAATATTACGAATCTGTGAATCAGAATCCAAACAATTTTCTTCTTTGATCTCTGAAATTGATCATTAGATAAACTTGAATTAAAGTATGCTCTTCTACTTGTCTATGAATATTGATCCTCCATATAGAACATCAAATGCTCGTTTAGAGCTCACTAGCCAGACTTTTTAAAATAAAAAACTTAACATCCTAATGACTTAAATAAAAACTTTCAAATGGTTTAGTAACTTAAATGAAAAATTTTTATTAGTTCAATGACAATTTTGTAATTTTTTAAATTGAGCAACCAAAACATAAACTTACTAATAATTTAATAACCTTGAGCATAATTTACCCTAAAAATAATATAATATAAAATAAAACAATTTAATAAGGTTTCAAATTAAACCCAAAAAGAGTTAAAATATGTCACTAATTTTTTGTGCAATGATAAAATTTGAAATTGAATTTATCTATTTAAAAGATTAAAAAAATTAATACTATTATTTTTTCATTTAAAAATTTTAATACAATCATGGACACTATTGGAACATTTTCTATAAAAAAAATTACTATCTTATTAAGCTTACATTAAAGTTATTGTCAAGTTAAAATGATTGGATAGGTTCAAAGACTGGATTAAAATCTTAAATCGAAAAAACAAACACATTTAAATTCAACTATGGATTGAATTCTAGATTTCATTAAAATACAAATACATATACAAAATATGAACATTGGCGATAGACAATGATCGCCCAACAGTTTCTAACCTTAAAGAGCCGAATGACCGCCCGAGTGTTTCACTTCAATTTTGTCAGAATGTCCATTGAAGATGTTGGACGAAAGCCAAACCAATAAACCATAGCCACTGACTTTATTCACATAAATAAAATACAAACACAAACAAAACGTGTAGCCACTCTCGTTTTGTGACGATTCAAAAGAGTCCCACGTACGTTCTGAATGTGAAACTAATATAAGATACCATGGTTGAAGAGCTAAGTTGTTAGTGGCAGCATTAACACATCATAAGATGGCCCTCCTATTGTTTTTCTTCTATCTTTCTCAGCTCGCTTTGGCTCATGGTTCTGCTGTCAAGTTTCTTCCAGGATTTGAAGGACCTCTTCCTTTTGAACTTGAAACCGGGTAACCTAACGAAATTTTACACTCTCTTTGGTTCTGGAGATATATAGTTGTTTGATGGGTGTATATGTTGCTTTCTGTCAGGTATGTTGGTGTGGGTGATTCAGAAGAAGCTCAATTCTTTTACTACTTAGTAAAGTCGGAGGGGAAACCTAAAGACGACCCTCTTCTGCTTTGGTTGACTGGTGGCCCTGGATGCTCCGCCTTCTCTGCTCTTGCTCTCGAAATTGGTAATTTACATTACTTAATCACATGTTACTTGCTTAAACAAGAAGGTTGTGTCTCTAATCAGCTGATACTTCATATTAAGAACCCCAAGAATTAATGGAATTTTATTTGACTATCCATCTAACTATGAACCACAACCAATGTTCAAGTGTCGGATCTAAGTCTAATAAAGATCGGAATAGTAAGATATGTGACACTGTCAAAATATTTCAAGTGTCATGTCCAAAAAAAAAAAGGAAAAAAAGAAGAAGAAATAAAAATAGACACCATCAAAATATGTGACACTCTCAAAATATATCTATGGTTCTTGATTATTTGTAGGATAAGTTGATATCCAAATAGGATCATCAAATTGAAATGAGCGTTGCAGGTCCATTGAAATTCAAGGTCGACGTGTACAATGGAAGCTTGCCTACGTTGGTTTACAACCCATACGCATGGACAAAGGTGATCAAATCATATCATCCACTCAACCAGATCATTTTTGTTGTGGTTTTTGTTTTAAGATTACTAATAACGAAGCTTGAACAATGATGATATATTTTCAGGTGTCAAACATCATATTTATAGATTCACCAGTAGGCACAGGTTTCTCCTATGCTAGAAACAATCGTGCTGCACAAACCAGTGACTTGAAACAAGTTCACCATCTCCATCAATTTCTTCGTAAGGTCAGCTTTCTTCAGTTCAGCGACCTTTAATTTAAAGTAGATAATCAGTGTTACATGTGTATGTAAATGTAATCATTTATCTGAAACAGAAGGTTTCAATTTTGAATACAGTGGCTGATGGCTCATCCAGACTTCATTTCGATTCCAGTATATGTTAGTGGGGACTCGTATTCTGGGATTCCAGTCCCAGTCCTTGCTCAAGAGATCTCAAATGGTAAAACCCTGACCTTAACATCTTGTAGAGATGAAGTTAGCACTTTCATTTTCCCCCTTCATCATGCACGAAACGAAGGTATCAAACCCATAATCCATCTACAGGTTTGATATCTGCTGCGATACTCTGCTTCTTTCGTTTTTGAAAATAAATGCGATCATTGGTGCTTAAAATTTGTAGATTAAACGCATTCCCATTTCCTAAACTATTTTAAGATAAATTTATTGGCTATTAAGTCTTGAGGAAACAAATAACAATTAAGAATCCTTGCATATTAATATCTTTAATTGGAAGGATAGATGAGAATGTAATCACCGAAATTTGGAGAAAAAATCAATTCAGTCTTTCCATAAAAAAACTGATTTCAAATTATATTAATTAAACTCTTTTACTAATATTTTTTGTCTTTTCGTAAAAGGGTTTTATTATTATTTTTCCTAAGTTTATCCCTTGAACCAAGAAAAAAAAAGATTTACATTGCAATCCACACTAATTCATATTTAAAAAAGTATATAAATATTTTATGAAATTTTATGTGTCTGTTCATTTATCTAATTTGATACATTCGGTTCATGAGTTGAGGTTGCACAGTGTCTATATACTAGCATTGAAATAATGTCTTCTCATAGATAGTACTGATATTTAACATGAACAGGCTTATATTGTTGGAATTCACTTGACAATATTAATTTCCTAATTGCTTTTTAGGGATACATGCTGAGAAATCCCATAACAAGACGTAATCTTGAAGAAAACTTCATGATTTCATATGTTCATAGAATGGGAATAATTTCTGACGAACTTTATGAGGTGAAATTATCTTTATCTAATCCACATTTTTCCACCGCCCAAGAAAACAAGATTGTTACCAAGCATTAAGTTATTGACTTTATTTTTTTCCAGTCATTAGAAAAAAAATTGTAAGGGAGAATATCAAAATATAGATCCCGATAACAAAGCGTGTTTGGCAGATGTTCGATACTTGGATGAAGTATATACATAAAAGTGCCTTTCCTTAATAAATTTAAAAGGAATTTGTTTGATAATCTTGCAATTTTCAGTCTACATCAGGAATCAACAAAGTTCATATTTTAAGACCTAATTGTGGTTGGAATGTCGTAAAATAAAGAAAAACCAGTCGAAGGCGTTATCTTGATGGACACCAACTCTTTAAAGATGAACTACAACACATGTTTTTTGAAAATGCCCACTATTTTAGGCTCTCCATTCCTGCACTTAAATTTGATTGATTTTTAACTTCTTTGCCCGCAGACTTACGAATTATACCTTTGTCTTTATTGGGCTATCGATGCTGATGTCCGAAACACTCTCCAAATTAGGAAGGTATTACGTCGTTGGTTCAATTGATATGTCTCAACAATACTTCTAAGCAGTTGCGTGTTTTTGTACAATTAAAAGAAGCAACTGTTGTGATTTGATTTAGGGAAGCATAGCAAAATGGCTGCGGTGCAATCTTGAATTCCCTTATGACTCTGATGTTCCAACTAGCTTTCCATATCATGCCATCCTCAGCGCCAAAGGCTACCGCGCTTTAATATACAGGTGGGTATTTAATTTTACTAGTTTGTGATTTTATTTTTTAAATAATATATTATTATTTATATGATTAAATATAATTAAAATATATTAATTTGTATAACAATTCAAATATTATTTTTTATACAATATTGACGATAAGAGATGGAGTTAACACGATTTGAACTCATGCCAAATGAGTGTTTCAATGGGCTTAAATGAAAAATTAGCCCTTCAATTTTATAGTAAGTGGTACTTAAACTTTGGTTCCATTATTATTTTTGCTCCAATTGTTTGATTCCATTTAAAAAAGTTTCTTACTCAATCAAATTATGATATGTTTCAAAATTAATCTTTCCCTTAGATATCAAGGGAGAGTTTTTCATTTCTTTCAATATTATGAGATAATCACTTTGGAGCTAATTACTTGTTCTTGTGGGAAGCTAAAGCAAGGATGGAATTAGCGCGGAAAGAGAACTTTGATTGGATAATGATTTTTTTTTTAATAGAACTAACGATTGGGTCAAAAGAACTAACATAATGAAAGTTTGAGTATTATTTTTGATAAAAGGTTCAGAAACTTTAAAATCAATATTTTTACAATATCTATTTTTACAATTTTCTTTTAAGTTTTTCATTTTAATTTATATTATATAAGATCTTGACTCTCATTTAATGGTTAAATTAATAATTTTAGTAGTAGAAGGACCTTATTAATATAAAATTGATATTTTAATAATATAATTAAAATGTTATAACGTTTGAAGATTAATTTAGAACGAGAATCAAAGTTGAAATATATAGTTTTCTATTTTAAAACTAAAACAATATATTTTTTTCCTTTTTAGTTTTTGGTTAATAGAAACATAATAATATAAATAATTTTTTTAATTTATTTTTCATTTAATGAAAGTCTTTTAATTGAATCAAAATTATTATGTATAAGTAAGATAAATTTTATTAAGAAGTAAATTTAATTAAAAAATATTTTATTAAAATTAAAAGGACTATTTCCTATTAAAGTAAAAAACAAAAACTCCACAAACGAGTCTAGAATGATGTCATTTGTTATTAGGGTATAATAAAATAATAATTAAATAACTAAAAAAAATATTTGATATCATTTTAGATCCGCTTGTGAAAATTTTTTACTCTACTAACATTGGATAGAACCCAAATTAAAATTTTTACTTACAAATACGATAAAACTTATAAAACAAAAGCTATATAGGTCAGTTCAAAAGTTTACCCAAATTCATATTTTTATTATAGATAATTATATTTGTTAAAGTTGAAGTATAGTTGTGTTTTTCATCTCTATGCAGTGGCGACCATGACACGGTGGTGCCATACTTGGCAACTCAAGCATGGATAAGATTTTTGAACTATCCAATTATTGATGACTGGCGACCATGGAAGGTGCAAGGCCAAATTGCAGGGTCAGTCTGAGTTATTTTAATTAATTAATTAATTTGAAATTTGGATGTAAAGAAGAAGCTGATTGAGGTTCTTGGGATGGCCAAAATGTGTAGATATACAAGGACTTATTCTAACAGGATGACATTTGCTAGTGTCAAGGCACGGAAGTTGTTCTTCTGCTTATGTTTCTTCGTTCATAGTCCTTGAATGGAAATTAATGGACAGCTTTGTTGTTTTTTCATCATCTTTATTTATTTATACGCTCTAAATAGTCTGGTTGAATTTGTAGGGAGGAGGGCATACGGCTCCTGACAAGAAGCCTGCAGAATATTTTGCAATGTTTAGAAGGTGGATATCAGGGCAACCTTTGTGATTGACAAACACCAAAATAATAATAGACATGAATCATGTTATTCGTAATAGTAACTCGTTGCTATCTGCCGAGGTGAAACTCATCAATTAAATTTGAACTTTAAACTGGGGAAATTAATAAGAACGTTTCAAGGATTTATGATCAAAGCAACTTCTGGCACTGAGACCATGACAGAATCAATAGTGAACTGATAATAGGTAAAAGAGGATTATGACAGAATCAAGTAACATCAAAGTGAACATGTATCAGATAAAATGGGAATCACTTTAACTTCAACAACATCAGAGTGAAAAGGATATTTATTGGTCCTACTAATGTAGAAAATAGATCTCATATTTTTGGTATTTTATAAGTGATAATGCTCTAGAATAACGTATTTTTATGTATTAATCATGTGTTTATTCTGAGCTTGATCCTACTAATTTGAGTTATTTATGTCTTTTTATCGATTAGGGACTGATTTGGAGGCAAAAGCAAAATTAAGGGACAAAAGTGCAAATTTGGAGACACAATGGGCTGATATGCGACACAGGAAAAAGATTGTACCAAAAGTGCGAGTATGAAAGATACAAGGACTAAAAACGCAAAAAGAAGAGATTTTATTTTATAAGACTTTATTTTATTTATATTAGGATCATTAATATTAAGATAATTATTAGGATTATTTAATTTTAGGATTTTATTTTAATTATTTTTATTTATCTTTAATTAAATGTATTTATCTTTTTAGAATTTAAGTTAAATTAGACTATCTCCTTAACACTATAAATAGGGGGTGAAGTGACTCTATTTGGTGTTCATCTTTTTCTGTAAACACTCTCCCCTGAAAGTCTAGGCTTTTGTTTCTTCATATTTTCTTTCAATAAAATTCCCTTTTCCATTTTTATATTTATTTTCTTTTCCACCATTATCATGAGCCACTAAAACCTATTTAGTCGAAAGTTGTCAATATTCCCCAAAAAGGGGTTCTTGAGGCCTAGAATCTGTTCTTAGCCTTCTCGCCAAGTATTCGTCGTTTCTCCGCACTATGGGCTGATGCTTCTGTCCATGACCCTTAAGAAGTAAGCTTTTCAGCATATGCAAAGGCGGCCGCTTTGTATGTTTTGGAAGGATTGCATAGTCGGTTCGTTAACTTACTGCGTTAGAGGTTGACGAGCCAAAGAGACGAAATGGCGTGGGATTCACCATTGAGAAGCGTTGATCTAACATAGATTACACGCTAGAGTCAGGTTCCTTAAAAATCGTAAGTCTAATCTTTGGAGCTGGTGGTCGTAGGCGTCCTCTTCCATTATAACTGGCTTACTTAAGTTGAGAAGGATCATTTAAAAGCCGAGGATCGAACCCAAGGCGGAATAAGACAACTGGAGGCTGGAATCTACCAATAAGAATTTCTTTTCCTTCAACTCTTTTTATTATTTTTATTATTTTTGTAATCACAATTTCAGTCAACTTTAGATTCTGTTTTTTATTTTTTCTGAATCAAATATTTAATTCTGTTATTCTTTTTCTGTCACGCAGGTTTTCTTGGGCACGATTCTGCCCAGAATTTCGAGAAACAAGAATTCGTATAATCCGATCCCTGAGAATTCGACCCTACTTCCCCTTTACTATTCTTTTTCATTATTTTACAGGGAATAGAATATTTTTTATGCTCTCAACGACCGCATCAATAAGATTATGATTTTAGACATCCTACCACTTATGAAAAAAATGAAAATGAACATGAGATAGGCAAATGAAGCATACTTTTGCAATAGCTGTTCCAGATCCCATGGCGATTCCGATATCTGCTTTCTAATAAAAGTTACCATTGTTACAACCTATTGGAGAAATAAGCAGAGCATGTCAATAAAGTGAATAAAATAACAACAATGTCAGTAGCAATAGGAAATAAATAAATTCAAAGTTAATCTCTCAAGTCACTAATCTTAATTCAATTTCACCTGTCTGATTGACAGAATTAATTTCAGATCCTAGACAAATTTTTGGTTTTATGCTTAAAATCTTTTATCCAAATTAATTAAAGTGGAAAAAATTATTAGAAGTAATAGTTTATTTTGTTGTTTGAGAAATTTTTGTTTAAAAAAATAATTAGGAAGTGTAAAAAGAAGTGATTCTAATTTTTCTTTTAAACCATAAATTATGAGAATTATATATTCAAAAAAAATTATGAGATTTATTTCTTATAACATATTTAGCAAAATTAGGCATATATATTGGTTTAAAACAACAATTAGGTTTTTAAGCTGTTTTATTTAGAAATTAGGGAAATAGACCAATTTTGAAGAGAGAAAGTAAAAACATGACGTGTAAGACACGCTTTCAGGTGACATGGCACAGGGTAGGGTAAAAATGCGTCTTGTAGAGCGCGCTTTCAAGTGACATGCAAGAGAGAGAGTGAAAACGCGTTTTACAAAGTGCATTTTCACCACGTGGTGCTGTCTCGTTCCAATGCTGGGTTTTTTAAAAAAAATTATATAAATTGTTGGGACCAGCTGCTAGTTGACCAACATTTTTTCTCCAATGGTCATTTTCTCTTTCCTATATATACTCTACTTGTTTTTAATTTTATTAGTTTAGATAGTTCAGTAACTTAAATGAAAATCTTTTATTAGTTCAATAACTATTTTATAATTTTTTAAATTGAACAACAGACCATAAATTTATTAATAATTTAATAACCTTAAGTATAATTTACCCTAAAAATAATATAATATAAAAACAAACAATTTAATAAGGTTTCAAATTAAACCCAAAAAGAGTTAAAATATTTTGTGCAATGACAAAATTTGAAATTGAATGTCTATTTAAAATTTTTTTAGAAATAATACTATTAATTTTTTCATTTAAAAATTCTAATTCATATATTTTCTATAAAAAATTACTATCTTATTAAGCTTACATTAAAATTATTATCAAGTTAAAATGATTGGATAGGTTCAAAGGTTGGATTAAAATCTTAAATAAAAAAACAAACGCATTTAAATTCAACAATGGATTGAATTCTAGACTCATTAAAATACAAACACGTATACAAAATGTAAACATTAAGGATAGACAATGACCGCCCGACTGTTTCACTTCAATTTTGTCAGAATGTCCATTGAAGATGTTGGACGAAAGCCAAACCAATAAATCATAGCCACTGACTTTATTCACATAAATAAAATACAAACACAAACAAAAACGTGTAGCCGCTCTCGTTTTGTGACGATTCAAAAGAGCTCATCCCACGTACGTTCTGAATGTGAAACTAATATAAGATACCATGGTTGAAGAGCTAAGTTGTTAGTGGCAGCATTAACACATCATAAGATGGCCCTCCTATTGTTTTTCTTCTATCTTTCTCAGCTCGCTTTGGCTTATGGTTCTGCTGTCAAGTTTCTTCCAGGATTTGAAGGACCTCTTCCTTTTGAACTTGAAACCGGGTAACCTAAATTTTACCCTCTTTTTGGTTGTGGAGATATATAGTTGTTTGATGGGTGTATATGTTGCTTTCTGTCAGGTATGTTGGTGTGGGTGATTCAGAAGAAGTTCAACTCTTTTACTACTTTGTGAAGTCGGAGGGGAAACCTGAAGACGACCCTCTTTTGTTTTGGTTGACTGGTGGCCCTGGCTGCTCTGCCTTCTCTGGTCTTGTTTTCGAAATTGGTAATCCCACCCATATTCCACTATACTTAATTACATGTTCTTTGCTTAAAGAAAAAGGGACACTTCCGATTGCAAACCTAAATTTTGTGCCCCTAACGACCAGATGCTTCATATCTAAGAACCCAAGAATGAATGGAATTTTATTTGATGGACTATCTAACTGTGAAGCACAATGATTGTTCAAGTGTCAGATTTGTGTTTAAGTGTCAATTTTTTTTAAGACATGTTAAAAAAATTATAAATAAAATTAAATATCAACTAGAAATAAAATCAGACACCATCAAAATACAGTATATTCGAAATATGCTTAAACACTTGAAAAAAAAATTGTTTCTTTCCAAAATCAATAATCAACAATGACTAATTTAGGTCTAATGAAGATTTAAAAGTTAATTTCTTTTTAATTTAAAAGTTGTTTGCATGTTAACCTTTGTTTTGATGAGTAGTAATTTTACATTTATATTAATGTGTCCGAAATTTTCAAAATTATCAACAAATAACATGTATCAAATTTGTTTCTAAAGTCAGATCTTAGAGGATAAGTTGATATCCAAATAGGATCATCAAATTGAAATCAGCGTTGCAGGTCCATTGAAATTCAAGGTCGACGTGTACAATGGAAGCTTGCCTACGTTGGTTTACAACCCATACGCATGGACAAAGGTGATCAAATCATATCATCTACTCAACCAGATCGTTGTTGTTGTGGTTTTTGTTTTAAGATTACTAATAACGAAGCTTGAACAATGATGATATATTTTCAGGTGTCAAACATCGTATTTATAGATTCACCAGTAGGCACAGGTTTCTCCTATGCTAGAAACAATCGCGCTGCACAAACCGGTGACTTGAAACAAGTTCACCATCTCCATCAATTTCTTCGTAAGGTCAGCTTTCTTCGGTTCAGCGACCATTAATTTAAAGTAGATAATCAGTGTTACATGTGTATGTAAATGTAATCATTTATCTGAAATAGAAGGTTTCAAATTTGAATACAGTGGCTGATGGCTCATCCAGACTTCATTTTGAATCCAGTCTATGTTAGTGGGGACTCGTATTCTGGGATTCCAGTCCCAGTCCTTGCTCAAGAGATCTCAAATGGTAAAACCCTGACCTTAACATCTTGTAGAGATGAAGTTAGCACTTTTCATTTCCCCCTGTCATCATGCAGGAAACGAAGAAGGTATTAAACCCATAATCCATCTACAGGTTTGAGATTTGCTGCGATACTCTGCTTCTTCTGTTTAAAGAAAAAAAATGCAATCACTGATGCTTATAATTTACTCCAATGAAATAGTGTCTCATTTGTAGATTAAATGCATTCCCATTTTCTAAACTATTTTAAGATAAATTTATAGTCTATTAAGTCTTGGATCAAACAAACAACAATCGAGAATTCTTGGATATTAAATTCTTTAGTAGGAAAGAGAAATAAGAGTAGGGATGAATCCAGGGGCGCGGAGTGGTCTCCCCTTGGAATTTTCAAATTTTTAATTTTATATACAAATTATCATATATTTTAGATTTGATGCACACATTATATAATATTCGCCCCCTTAATCAAATTGTATTTGATATAAATGTATTAGGTTGTTCGGATTTAAAAGTTCCATCCCCTTGGAGTAAAATCCCGACTCTGTCCTTGAATAAGAGTAAACAAAAAAAAAAAGATGTAGGTTGAGCCGCACTAATTCAAGTTTAAAATATATTCAAACATTCTATATAAAATCTAATGTATATGTTCATTTCTTCAATTTGATAGTTCAATTCATGGGTTAGGACTGCATTGCGTCTATATACTAACAAGATTGAAATAATATGGTTTTCATAGATAGTAGTAATATTTAACATGGACATGCTTAAATCATTGGAATATACTTGACAATATTTTTTCTATATTGCTTTTAGGGATACATATTGGGTAACCCTAAAACAGTGCCTAATCTTGAAAAGAAACTTAAGATTCCATATGTTTATGGAATGGGACTAATTTCTGATGAGCTCTATGAGGTAAATTTATTAAATTCATATTTTTTCACCGCCCAAAAAACAAGATTGTTACCAAGCAATGAGTTATTGACCTTTTTTTTCAGTCATTGAAGAGAAACTGTAATGGACAATATCAAAATGTAGATCTTAATAACAAGGCGTGTTTAGCAGATATTCAATATTTGGATGAGGTATATGCATGAATTTTTTTTTTTATAAATTTAAAAGGAACTTTTTAATGATATTGCAATTCTCAGTGTATATCAGGAATCAACAGTGCCCATATTTTGGAACCTGATTGTGGTTTGGATTCCCCCAAACCAAGAAAGACCGGTCGAAGGCGTTATCTTGATGGACACCAACTCCTTAATGATGAGCCACTTCCTCCGCTTGCTTGTCGTGTAAATGGCACATTTTCGATCATGCTCACTAGTTTTAGGCTCTCCCCTCTTGCACTTAAATTTGATTTTTTTTTAACTTATTTGTCCGCAGACTTATGCATACTACCTCTGTCGTTATTGGGCTAACGATGATAATGTCCGAAATGCTCTCCACATTAGGAAGGTATGACATCATTGGTTCAATTGATGTATCTCAACACTTTCGGCTATTTTCTTTATTTTTAAGTTGTTGTGCGTCTTTTTGTAGAATTAAAAGAAGCAACTATTGTGATTTGATGTAGGGAAGCATAGGAAAGTGGCTACGGTGCAATCATGGATTACCTTATAACAATGATGTCCCAACCAGCTTGCCGTATCATGCAAACCTCAGCGCCAAAGGCTATCGCTATTTAATATACAGGTGGCTACTTTATTTTACTAATTTCTAATGTTATATATATTACATGATTCTACCCGTTTAATTTTTTAATTAATTTTTAAACAATATATTTTTAATTACTATAATTACTGTTAAGTAATATTCATTATTTAAATGATTAAATATAATTAAAATATATTAATTTATATAACAATCCGAATGTTATAATAATAAATTATCAAATCATAATTAAAGTATTTTATCATATTCAATATACAATATAATTTTATTTTATATAATTAATACAAACTGACATTATTCAAAATAATATATTCCAAACATAAATAGCCTATATTAATTATTTTGTTTTCTAGGGAATTATTTTAATTATTCAAATATAGTATTAATAAAAACTCATAATCATTATTAAAGAATTTGTACAAATTATAAAAATTTGATATATTGCAACAATAATATATAATTAATATAATTATAAAGGTAATTAATCTATCCACTGTCAGTGAAGTAAAAAAAAATTTTAAGTGGATTTAAGATGATACAAAGTGTATTTTGTAATTATTTAATTATTATTTTATTATACCCTAAAAACAAATGACATCAACCTAGACTTGTTTGTGAAATTTTTTCAATTCTACTAGGAGTGTATAGGATAGTTATCTTAATTATAATTATATCATTTTAGATTATATAATTGTATTATTCATAAAATTTTATATATGAAATATAAAATTACATATTTCATAAAAAATTAACATTGTTATTTAAAACTAAAATAACAGTTTTTTTTAGTTTTTTTGGGGGGTTAATGGAAACATAATAATTTAAATATAAATTGATTCAATGGAAAGTTTAAGTTTTTTATTTATTATTCTATAAATTCCTTTTCTTAAAATTAATTAAATTAGAATTGTTTATTATGAAGTAAATTTATTCAAACAAATATTTTAGTAAAACTAAAATTCATATCTATAAATGTGATAAAAAGCTTATAAATAATAAAAAGAAATATTTAAGTGGCAAATTCAGTAATATAATGAACAATAAATATTATATTGGTCAGTTCAAAGAAAAAATTCAAGCTCATGCTGTAATATACATCATAGATAATTATATTTGATACAATTGGAGTATAGTTGTCTTTTTCATCTCCATGCAGTGGCGACCATGACATGGTGGTGCCGCACTTGGCAACTCAAGCATGGATAAGATTTCTGAACTATCAAATTATTGATGATTGGCGACCATGGATGGTGCAAAGCCAAGTTGCAGGGTCAGTCTACGTATCATTGAGAGTTTTTCTAATTAATTTATTTATTTGAAATTTGGATGTAAGAGAGAAGCTAATTGAGATTTGGAATGGCCAAAATGTGTAGATATACAAGGACCTATTCTAACAGGATGACATTTGCTACAGTCAAGGTGAGGAAGTTGCTCTTCCACTTATGTTTCTTTTTCTAATTCAGTCTTTCAATGAAAATTAAAGGGCAATTTGTTGATGTTCATCATCTTTATATTTACCCTCTAAATAGTTTGGTTGAATTTGTAGGGAGGAGGGCATACGGCTCCGGAGTACAAGCCTGCAGAATGTTTTGCAATGTTTACAAGGTGGATATCTGGACAGCCTTTGTGATTGTGAACACCATCATCATCATAATAGAGATGATATAGCATGCCAGAACTAACGAATATGTAAGCTAGAATATTTGAACCATCATGCTATTTGTAATAGTAATTCGTTGCTATCTGCCTAGGTGAAACAAATCAATTAATTTTACCTAGTTCACATTGGTAAGGTTCATCATTGCTATATTAAGAAAAGCAGGGAAATAAGAGCGTTTCAAGGACTTAGGATCAAAGCAAGTTCTGCCTCAAAGACCGACAGAATCAATAGTGAACTGAAAACAACTAGTAAAAGGAAGGATTATGACATTACTCTTTGTTGAAACTAAGAACATCATAATCCATCTCCATCTAATCTCGATATACATTTTTTTTAAGACTACCAAGAAGGTAGTTAGGTGATGCAAAAGGGAGTTAAGAAATTAAAACTAAATTCATATTATTATTTAAAGAATCAGAGGTCAAACATTGAATGTAAGGCAGCAGATTTTGGACCTATAAGGTTCATTTCTTCTATAAGCAAATAAATTAAATAACTAAAAATGTTACAACCATTTCTGAGGTAAACATAAAACAAACGGCATTTTTCCTTTCTAAAGCCAACCATTGATGGATGAACTCATCAGTAGTCATAATATATATTATATATTTATACGGCTCCAAAATATCTCACTTTCCTCGTTATGGCTTGGTTATCTAGAGGCACCGGTGAAAAAGAAAACAAAATAATTCTAATTGTGCAAGATGTTCCGATTTGTATCTCTGGAGAAGAGAAACCCGTCAGCTGTGCCTTGTATCCGCTCAAAATATACGTAAAAGATCAAGGATCCCATAAAGCAAAATTATCACTTGTCTCTTAATTCCTTTTTCGGAAGTGCATCGTACCTCCTGAATCTGAAATTGAACCTTATACCTACAACAGGTCAAAACAAACAAAAGAATATTTTATGGTTGCAGCACTTCTTTTAAATACGATCAGAAACATGATGCAATATATTGTACGTTCGTCGCAAATGTAAGACACATGATTGTTTATTAGGTCAGAAGATACACTGCCAAAGGAACAGTAAGCATTACCATGGGAGTTTCTTGAAAAGAACTTCAGAACCTCGTCAATAATTATAACCTGCAGCAGATAGAAGAGAATGGTAGAGTAAAATAAATAATATCTCAGTGAAAGCCATATTCCACACCCACTGATAGCTGAAGGCCAAGATGATGAGTGTACCATGAAAAACAATGCAACATAAAGCCATATCATATACAAGGCATTTACCCGTTAGAAAAGTTATTACTACTTAGAACTTACAGGGAAAGAAAGATACAGGATAACAGCCCACTCATTCCAAGACAATGATGTAACCTATCAAACAAAGTTATATGCCATTAAATTTCCACAAATAAGAAAAAAGAAAGTAGAAATAGACTCGATATCAAGTCAAATAGCAGATAGAGGAATCAACTTACAGAGAATAGTGTAGATAGTGGGGGAACATACAGAATTAGTATGTGAAGAAGCATGGTTAGGATTATTGAAGCAACCAGCCACAAATTACTCCAAGGAGGAATAACCCTAAAATTAAATATAGTTGGGAAAATTAGTGCAAAATGTTACTTTTTTTTCCTTTTAGTATTTTGGTCAAATAATAGTGAAGGAAACACTATACTTACAGAAGTGATTGGTTTTCACTGAGGTTATTCAACGCATTAAACATCTCAACAACAACAAGCACAGTCATGGCCACAGTCGATGGATGCCGATCCTCAAAGATACTGCATGGATAAGTTGTCTCCCTTGTCGGGCATGTATCAAAATTCATCTACAACAAATGAATTTTATCAGGTATTTCGAAAGAAATATATGAAGACAAACAAAGCTAGAAGAGAGATTTTGAAGCCTATGATCATAAATCTAAAAGCTAAAAGTGCAGAGTAATTCTTTTTTTTTTTTTTTTCCCACGAAGTAAGTGGTTTGATTTTTTATGTTGAAATTTAAGATACAAAAATGTAATTGGGGAACAAGTTCAAAAAATCCCACAGACCAAATTACTCTTTAATTATGATAGTCCATGCGTTAAAACAAAGAAGTCTCAAAAGATACATTCACTAAAACAATTTTGCTAGCCAATCTAACTGCAATCATTATTGAATGGCTTATCCTACACAATTCGTCATTAAAAAAATTGGAGATAAATCAAAATTGCACCCTGGCCAATAACAAGGAAGAAACAGCTACCTCTTCATATTTCTCAAACACATTCTCAAGGGCACACATTCATTAACATCAAAACTCCAACCAGAAGACATCTCCAACCCTAGGAACTTGGAACTCATTTTTCACATTAGTAAACATAAAAGAAAATAGAAACTTACCAATTCAGTATATGGTAGTTTAGGACCAGTTTCTGAATAAATGAACCACCATATGAACCCCGCAACAGTTGCAAGGCCAACATAAGCTGCATCAGCCAGGAATAAAAATCATTACTAATGAAAATTTTACAAAATAAAAAATTAAGTCTATCCAAAAGATGTAAGAGACTGATAACAAAACTTGGAACTTAATTGTTAAAAAATACGTGAAGGAAGCAAAGCAAAATGATATTGTAGATTGAAAGTCGCTCAGAAGATGCCCCAAAAGTGAAACAAAGCATTCCAAATTATTAGAATATATAAAATTAGAAGTACAGCATTTATATGCACCTCCAATCACCAAATATCGAAAGAACAGCCAGCCAGAGACCACTGCTTCACTTACCTGCACAACCAAGTTAAGTAAAGTGATTGACCTGAATTGAAACAAAAAATTAGTTATCTACAAATGTATCATATTAGAAAATTAAAATAGAAAGATAAATCTGTAATTTTTATCACACAATATGCCTAACTATCAAAAAGAACTTTTTAAAAACCAAAATAAGAAAAAGTTAATAAAACCAATCCAATCTTATATTTATGTTTTTTTTTTCTAAAAAAAAAACACTTTAGTGTCAGTAAAATTTCTAAATATTTGGCTCTTCTTTACATGTTTTCTTCTTAAACATAATCTTGATTGGTGAAATAAGATAATGAAAATAATAAATGCAGTACTTTGCGAGGTTTGGCCTTCATCACATCAGAGTCCGGCTTATTGAATCCAATGGCAGTGGCAGGCAATCCATCAGTAACCAAGTTGACCCATAGCAGCTGGACCTGGACATTGTTTAAAAGAAAAAATCAAAAGTATCATTTATTTAGGACTGCCAAAATAAGACAATGAAAACCTTAGAAAGGTTATCAAAAATCTTAGAAAGTAATGAAAATATCATGTAAATGATATGAACAAGAAGGCCCAGATCAGGATATATTCTATTGGACAGCTAAGATGTAAATATCTTATCATTGTCATTATTTAATCAATATGATGAAAAGTACTCAAAACAGATATGAGATGCTAAATTTAAAGTATAATTCTTAAATCAACATACTCACAGGAGCAAGGGTATCAGGTATTCCTAGCACAGCTGCCACGAAAATACAAACTACTTCTCCAATATTTGAAGAGATCATGTATCTGATGAACTGCTTTGTGTTGTTGTATATAGCCCTTCCTTCAGCAACAGCCTGCCCAAATTGAAAAGACAACAATTTTTACATCCTTTATATGAAGGTATGCATGTACTTTAGAACAGAAAAAATAAAAAGAATACAAATATATCATGAAGAATATGGAACAAAATTTAACTAACATACCGCCACAATGGTAGCAAAATTGTCATCAGCTAAAACCATATCTGAAGCACTCTGTAATTGAAAGAATAAAGATAATGAGAATGAAGAAAACCAAAGAGCATTACTCTTCAAATAACATCAAAGTGAACATATATCAAACAAAATGAGAACATCAGGGCGAAAAGGATTATGGTTTTAAAAGCCAGTAATGTAGAAAGTAGATATCATTGTGTCATTAGAATGCATAGTTGTTTTTATGTTGGTTACACAATTTTATAAAATTGTGATTTTAGACATCCTACCACTAAAAGTGAAAATGAACATATGAGAGCAAATAAACCGGAGAGAGGCAAATTATGCAAACCTTTGCAACAGCTGTTCCAGATCCCATGGCAATTCCAATATCTGCTTTCTTGAGTGCAGGTGCATCATTGACACCATCACCAGTCATTGCAACCTAATAAAAGTTACTATTGTTACAAATTATTGGAGAAATAAGCAGAGCGTATCAATAAAGTGAAAAAAATAACAGCAAAGTCAATAGCAATAGGAAATAAATAAATCATGCTGCAATTTATAACCAGAAAACGTTATATATGAAACCTACAACTTCATTCTGATTTTGTAAGGCCTCAACTAGCATTCTTTTATGAGAAGGCTCAACCCTGTAAATTTAGAGAAATGAATATCAACAGAATGAATATTTTACATAGGAGAAGATAACTAAAACATTAAGCCTTTGCTTGGTAGGGTGGAAAGGAAATTGGAAAGATGGAAAATATAAATTTTCTTTCCAAAGATGTAATTGGTATGAAAGATGGAAACATGGAAAGAAATTTACTTTTTCTTTCCGTTCATTGCTTGGTAGAGTTGAAAAATGAAAGGAAAGAAAATAAAACATTTGAAAAATGCATATTTTTAAACTAATATACACATCTTTCATTTTCTCTCCTCTCATCATTCCAATTTGGAAGGATTGATTTTTATACATTAGAATGGAAAATGATCATCCCAACTATTTTCTTTCCTCTCACTTTTCTTCTCTACCTAGCACACTCATAATTTATTCTTTTTCCACTTCTCCACTCCTCCCATCCTTCCACTTTTCACCCAACCAAGCACACCCCAAGAGCTGAGAGGATAACAAGACCTATAACATCTAGACAGATACACTGCATAAATCAAACCATTAATACCTGGTGAGGAGTGCCATACGTTGCAATGCCATTGTTTGCTGCGTTCCTGGAAGCTCTTCAAACTCAGCAGCAGTGTACGAATGCCCAACATAATCTACTAAGTGATCAAAAGCACCTATCTTCCGACAAACAGATTCGGCTGTGGACTGAAATTTTATTTGAAATTACATGTGCAAGTGACAGCAAGAAAAGAAAATAGACATTTGCAAGAACCAGGCGATACAATGCCAATATACCTTATTATCTCCAGTAACAACAATAACACGTATACCGGCAGTCATGCATGAAATCATAGCATTCCTCACTTCCTCTCGTGGTGGATCAAGCATGCCAACCTTTTAGAAAGGATGAATAGTAAAAAGAAAATATATCAGGAATTTGAATAGCCAATTAGGCAATTACAACGATCACATAAAAGCAGATTCAAGTATTCTATCATGAAAAGATAGCATACCAACCCAATAAAGGTAAGATCTTTCTCATCATCAAAGGAGAGTGTCTGTTGACCCATGGGCATTATCTTCAATGCTAAAGCCAAACATCTCAATGTTTCTTTTCCTGCAAAACTGAACAATGAGGAAACACGGCGTAAATCAAAGCTGAACCAGAAGATATTGATTGGTAAGATGCAAAACTTCAAATGACAACTTGATCTAGAAAATAAAGCAGCAGACAGTAATTCCACAAGTTAATCAAAACACCAAAAACTTTTACTACCCTGAAAAACAAGAGCTAGCATGTATTGTCATCAAATCTGACATATGATTTTGGCCTTCTTGTAGCATAAGTTTTCATAAACGTCACAGATAATAACCAATTTTTTGTCATTTTATAACTCAGATACGAGTGTCTATGCATATGTGGCAGTCAGTTCAACTATTCAATAACACTCTGCCATGCAAGAAACGAGGTACATTTTAGTTTGCTTTCTTCATATCCACACATTTTGGACTAGAGATGTCAATGTGCACAACAATCACATTCTTTTCACATTGCATTAAACTGCAGACAACAGTCAATTTTTTTTTATCACAGGAACTCGGATTTTGTCAGGCACCTCCATACTCCTCTCTTTCAACTCTATGAGTAAATCCCTAATGGCTAATGCTAGTGGCATCTGATGCATAGTAAATTAAGAATAACCAGAAAGTGGGGAGGGCATAAACAAAAAATTAATGAATATCTGGAAACAAAATGAAATCTAACCTGTTGAATCTTGAGTCCAGCTCAGCCCGAAGCGTAGCATCAATTGGAATGGTGGAGCCATCATTATTGCAGAGGATATTTGTACACCTAGAGATGATACTCTCGGGAGCACCTTTAGAGAACATAATTTCCATCTGCTTATGGTTACAAAGGACACTCATCATTTTACGATCCCGGGAAAATTCCAAAACAGAAACCTGCAAGGGACAAATAAGCAATTAATCAAAGAGCAGCCATCATCATGGTAAATTTAGGACAACTTTCAAGTGGAAAATAATAAATCTACAAAATTTATCAATCAATCAAGTAGCAACAAGCAGAACCAGAAAATATCCAGAACATGCATCCAGAAAAACAAAAACAGGACACTTTTTCCCCTAAAGTGCTTAAACATGAGAAACTGTTCTCATCCAGAGAAATTCATATCAGATTGTCCTTATGCAAACAATTGGACTCAAATCCCACAAACATGAAAAACCTATCATAAGAAAACAAAATATGAATCCAAACCTTTTTAAATTGGTTTTCCCAATAGTGATTACAGTAGGAAGCTCGCTCATGCTTGCTCAGCATGTTCAAAGCAGAAGGCATAGAATCAAAGCCAGGAAGCCCAACCTGAAAGAATCAGTGAGATAAATAAGTTACACTGAAAATGAATAATCACAAAACATTATATAAACAGAAAGAGGAGTAAAAAAAAAATACTAGCAGTGGCTTGTTTTGATGTCTCATACAGGCAACAGGTCACACGCATAATATGCATGCAAAGAAGGTGGCAGAATATGAAAGGAACTGCATCTAGCTGGCCAGTAGAACAAAGTATACAAACCTTTTCCGCCAACACCCGCAGAGCTACTTCAGTTGACTCTCCAATTTTTTCATAGTTTCCCTTGTCTGGATTATACTGTAAGAGAGACTCATTGCATAGAGCTGAGCACATTGCTATGTGAAGAAGACAAGGTAACTGAGCAGGGAATTCTAGCTGCAAAACAAAAATGTTGTATAGATGAAGTGCAGAATGGAACAATCCTAAATGATCCAGAAGTAAGAAACTATTATGCACGCATCTAGTTTCATTTGCCAAAACAGTTGTTCCCAAACAATATATTCTGAATGTATATCTAGAATAGATAAGCACAATCACCAATCATTGCATCTAATGAATATAGTGAGGCATCTATCAATTTATGCGATGGGATTCAAGCCATATCCAAGTCTTGTACAGAGCATTCAAACTTATTTTGTGTGGTAAGTTTCCAACATAGGTGAAAACCATGGGGTACACCCAGGCAGTCCAAATTATGGGCCAACCTAGCAATGATGAGGATGACGATGATGAACAAGAGGGACCGTATTTATTATTTTAAGTATATGGCAGCTTCCATAATCGACAAATAAATACCTGAACCCCAGTGTTATCAAATATAAAACCTTCTGGAGCATATGTTGTCCCACTGACACCAAATTCAGCAACTTCAGGACCATTTTTTATGGAGTGGACCACACATATCTGAGATAAAGGAGAATGCAGAAAGAAATATCATTCTGTTAGGTACTAAAATAATAGTAAAGCTTTGATTATATAGAAGCCATAAGTGCAGGTTCCCTTTAACCAGCTTCAATGAAGCTAAAGTTTATATAATTATTTTATGTTATATAAAATTCAAAAATTAACAACAATTAGGGACCGTGTCTTGGTGCACTTATCCATTGCTTTCTTCCATAATGTTTGCAACATGCAAACCAAACCAAAATTTCACCATCAACAACAGTGGAAGCAACAGCTTAGAAACAAAAGAAGCAATAATATAAATGACTAAACAAATCAAGAAGAAAACTAATTTTGGAGGTAAGATATAAAACTCTCAGTGAGTAAGTTTCTAGTACAATTACCTTTGAAACTGACATCATATTTGTTGTCAGAGTTCCTGTTTTGTCACTGCAAATCACTGTAGTGCAGCCTAAAGTTTCAACTGAAGGCAAGGATCGAACAATAGCATTTAGTCGAGCCATTCGTTTCGTTCCGAGAGCCAAACACCTAGAAAAAGTGAAAAACACCACAAAGCAGCCAAAAAGAAATGCAAGTTTATATCAATCCCTCATAGAAATGAAAAAAATTGGATTTTAGTACTAGTACTCATTAGTGCGAGTCTATAAAAACAATGTGATGAAAAATTCATCAGATATTTGAGGAATATACAAAATACTTTCAGATAATTGATAGCACCAATCAACATAAGCTTACAACTACCAATGAAATGTAAGATTGAGATACACTTTTAGATTCTTCAGTTATTTCAGCTATTTGATGCACACAAAATTATATGACAAGGGACTTTCTAAATTCTTATGTCATATCTTCAGCCCTCGACTGATTTTTGTGGTTCTGGAGGATCCAGCTACAAGAGAAACCAGGAACTGAGAGCTTTTAGCCCTCTGACTCTTTGGTTTTAATAATGCTGGTTCTAAGAATGAGTGTTTGCCCTTCTCTGACCCTTATTGCCCTCAACTATACACAATCATCTCATAGGCATTTTAATCTCCCATTCAGTTTCAAAGCATAAGTCCAAAGCAGCATATTTATATTTAACAGATATCATAATGATTTTGAGATATTTATACAAGAAAAGAAGATTAAACACTCACGTTGTTACAACAGCAGGAAGCCCTTCAGGAATCGCTGCAACTGCAAGTGCAACTGCAATCTATGGAGGCAGAACCAAGTAATTGAAAGTTAAAAAATGTAAGGAAATATGTCTGATATGGAAATCAAACACCAAGTAGAACAAATAGAGTTAATTATCATGCTATTACCTTAAAGTAATGAATTGCACCACGCAAGAATCCACCATGAGCAGGGTCACGGAAATGACCAATATTTACAATCCACACCAGTACACAAATTCCTGCAATAACCTAAAAGTACACCAATATTTAAAAATACATACCCTAGTAGGTTATCATATCTACCTGATGTCTATTGAAGCTTAAAGAGATGATTCACATTCACCTTGGCCAAGAAGGTACCAAATTCATCCAATTTCTTTTTCAAGGGTGTTGCTTCCTGCAACCAGTTTTAGACAAGAAAAATTAGAATAAATACACACTGCTCATCAATGTAAAACCATAATTTAAATCAGTCTTGGATGAAAGTTATAACAAGACATTTAATATTCCAATAGAGATGAATTTTACAGGTTTGGAAAAACAAAAATAGAAGCCTCAGCACTAAACTGAAAAGAAAGTTAGCCAGTCTGACAGCTATTATCTATTTTGTATTGTTTATTAACAGCATCTTGCATCATAATTTTTTAATCCTCATGAAATATGAACAAGTTTGAAACTTGGGAAGCAATTTTGTAAAGAAGTTAATATTAGCACAGATATAACAGAGAAAAATGCTGACAGAACATCATTCCCCCAGGAGAAAGATATTTAGGCAAAAAAAATACTAGTTAAAAATTTGAAAATGTACATACATCATCCGTTCGCAACATTGAATCACGAATGCTGCCCATAGCAGTGTTTGCACCAACTCCGATAACAACAGCTCTTGCCCTGCCAGCAACCACAACAGTACCCTGGCAATCCAAAAATGTCAAGATATGTTGTCAATAACATGGAAAAGCAAGGAGTTTTTACCAAGGCTGTAGTTGGTAACTTGCAAAAGAAAGAAAACTTAACATCTCAAATCTGATTCAACAACTGATCAAATTTATACATAAAAACTATTGACTGAAGATTTAAGAAATAAAAAACATGTCAGCCTATAATCTCACCATATTTCACTTCCAAACTAATTATAGACCATCTGTTAAAATTTTATATAATTTCCACCCAAAACTAGAAAAAAGAAGACAAAAAATCTAAAAGCTTGAAACTGAAAGCACGCCCGAGCATCCAACAGATTAATTTGAATGCAGTAGTCAGATGACCTAAAAGGCTCAGTACAAACTCATATATAACATGGTAGTTGTATTCAGCTAAGGAAGTAGAAATAGCATAGGTAGTTTGCCTTTGCAAGAAGGAATAACCCTAAAGCACATATGTGCTCCATCAGCATTTTTACCATGCAATCAATTAGATGAATATGTTCAGATCACCAAATTCATGATCCAGAAAATCTTAAAAAGATGAAAAAGGTGAAATATTCCTTGCCAACACTAATCCAAATTATGGTACATTATGCACCACATTTGGACTCTACTCAATCAAAAACTAATTTTAGCAGTGAAACCATGACTTTCCATTTCTTACATGCATAAGTAACTTATCGTGCACAGTTATGAAGTGCAAAATAATTTTGAAGTCTTACTGAGAAAAGAATATTTGTCTTGTCTTGATATACAGCATTTGTTGCTATGGTAGACTCAAGGTCTTTTTCTACAGAGCTGCTCTCACCTACCAACACAGAGAATCCTCAGCTGAATTGGACCATGTGCACGCAGAAAACATTAAAAGAGATAACAAGATATCGAACAAAAACCAGAAGGTCATTAGCAGTAAACCAAGTATGGAAGGGTAAAAAAAATGTCTACTGGACTCACACCTAAGGCTACAAGGAAAAACTATAAGCACGGTCTGGTACATGAATATTCTGGGAAGTAATCCCTTCTCATTCTGTGGCTTAAGAACCACTTCGAATATGATGCAACAAAAGCAAATAGTCCAATTTCCTGGAAAACACAAAGAAACACAAGAAGCAAACAAAGCACATGCATTTGTCTACTCGAAAACAGAAACGACTTCAGAACTCAAATGTTTTCCCCAATGAACCAAGAAAATAATCAAACATTAATCAATGGCTCTATCTATGCAACAAAGGCTAAAACCATATAAGGGCTTCCAAAAGTAGACACTGCCAGATTTTGTCAATCATTCTAAGGCCTACTAAAACTATTGTAATTCTGCTTCCAGCATGATGAAATAAGTAAAATCTGAAAGTTATTTGAACTCAACTACAAATTAAGTATTTGGCACAAAAAAGCATCACCCAAGTCTTCTTCTGATCATCACCAGAATCTAAAAGGATTCTCCTTGAAACCAAACTTCAAATAGTCAAAGGTTTAAACACAATATTCAACAAATGGCACAATCAATAAACCTGGTTATCTAGCTTGAAAATGAGAAAGTTAAAAATCGAAGGTCTGACTCCAAAGGTGATCATAAAAATCACCACTCAGAGAAACCTTATTGCAAGCATCTCTCTAGGTCATGTGCTCTCTAAAATAGCAACCCAAATTCCAATATTCTCTCAATTCATTAGATAGTCCAGAAGGGCCACCTCACTTGGTAAACTAGAAGCCATGATACAACAATACAGAATAATGGTTTGTACCTGTAAGAATTGCTTGATCAACACGTAACTGACCACTTAACATCTCAATCATTCTCATATCAGCAGGAATTTTGCATCCCACTATTCAATTTGTAGAAGGCAAGAAAAACAACAGCTCTGTTAGTTCAAAAACATTTAGTGACAACTGATTTTAAAATTAAGAATACCTAACAATCTTACCACTAACTTCTACTATGTCTCCTGGAACTAACTCTGTTGCAGGAAGGATTGAGAAACAACCTGCAATAGCCACTTAGAATGTCAAAATGAATTCAACTAACATTTCAGTCAAGTCTATTTGAATCCAGAAACACAATCGGTTATGAAAATCATTACCCAAACATAGAAGAAAAATTTTGGAAAAAAACAATACAAGCAAACTGAAAAATAAAAAAGCAAACAATTTATCTGCATTAACTATTGTAATATAAAAATGTCATTTAACAACAAACTAAACACTGCCTCATCATACCACCACGTTAAAACCATAACGTAAATGATGTGATTATATCATTATTTGATTTACCATTGCGCAGCACGGTTGCAATATCAGCTTGGTAGGCACGTAACTCCTACAATAAAAATAAATAAACAAAAGAGGAATACAAAATATCAAATGAGTCTTTGTTGTGTGTGAAAAGACCAAGGGACCAATGAATTATCTCCTTTAATATCATCCTAAGATGGTGGATACTAGCTACATGCTTCGTGGTGATCAATATATTGGAAAGATCCAGAGATATCCCAGGTCAGAGAGAGACTTCTATTGCCTTTATGAGGTCATACTTTCACTCTCTTTCTCCAGCTCTCATGTACTGACCATAGGTTCATTGCCCCAGCTTTTGCAGGCTTCGTTTATATAGAACAAATTTATGTACTGGACTCGGATTGAGATCCAAACATACCTCAAGCGCCTTTTCAGCATTTGTTTCTGTAATGACTCCTACTGCAGCATTGGCAGCTAATATCATAAGGATAACCTGTGGGTTAAACAAACAAACATATTATTTAAAGCGATAAATGTAGATCAAGCATTAAGATGCCTCCAGATCTACAATACAAAACAGATTCCGCTATTAGCAGACAACAGAAGAGTAAGAAAGTTGGAAATCAATACAAGCACCAATAAATAAGTTAGGCAACAAATATGGAAGATTTAAGGTTCATATTTCCTTGGACAAGTGAGAGACTTCATATAACAAACTAGAACAGTATAATCAGAGTTGCCAATCTCAAAGCCACCTAACCATATTTTCCATTTAACAGATTGCATGGCTAAACTAGACACATTTTATTAATTTACAGGTTATATACCTAACTTCATGAATCCATGTTCAAATGAATTTACTGCAAGTCATAGAATTTTCCCCTCTTTCCCCAAAAGCTAAGAAATCTCGCAATCAGTGCTTCCACTAAATAAATATACATTAAACATTCTGTAAGCCAATTTGTACGTTGGTCCAAATGAAACCATGCTTTGAGCATCAATCATATTGCCACCTTAGAAAATACGCTTTAGTCAAACTTGACCACTAGACTGAATGCTCCGCTTAACAATCTCTTGACAAAGACTCATCATTTTTTCTGTTCAACAACTTAAAAAATTATTTAAAAATGCATATGAATTATTTTGGAAAATTATTCAAAGAAATAAGTTTGTCAAATCCAAGCATGGTCATCTTACAGAAGGCTCCAAGAATGCAATTAAACCAGTCTCTCCGTTAATCAGAGCCAAAAGAAACGAAACAAGCGCTGCAGCAATCAATATCTTAACAAGCAAATCATCAAATTGCTTGAAAACCAATTTCCAAAAGGGAGTCCCTGTGTTCAGTAATGTGAAATAATAATAATTAGCAGACTTTAACATGATGTATGCTGAGATAGTTCAGGAGCACAAAAGGTATTGAGAGAGCATCACTTAACATCCACCATTCAACAAGAAATTCAATTTTGAATACTTTGATCACTAACTGGCAGCAAGAGAAATAATTCATGGGCTTGGCAAATCCCAGACCCCAGGCTTCCTCTTGACAATACTACTTTTACTTAAGACTAACTGCTCTTATGATTCACTAGTGAGCAAAATGCAAAATTGCTAGAAATAAATTATTGAAGCAAAAACACACAAAATATAGCCCTAGTAATAGGCTCAACCTCCAGCAAACAGATTTTTTAGCCACAGGCCCACAGCAAGCGTCATCTTTTTTCCAAGCAACAACCAATGAGAAGATCATCATGATTTCACAAGACAGTCATATTTTTAAGCTAATTCTGAAAGGAGAAAAGCCTCCCCAAAACCCCACATATATGTCAAATGGCTTTCAATAAAACATAATTTTCTTAAGTTTGAGTTAAATTCAATTAAAAATAGGCAGACCTCAAAATCGATGCTTGATGAAGAAAAAGTTGACTGAAATATAAAGAAGCTCATTAGACTAGCTAAACTGTTACAGTTAAAGTAAATGCACTGCATCAACTACAACCAACCAAAAAGTCCACAAAAATACAGAGGAGCTGACTAACATTATCCACATGTTATAGTTCAAATAAATGTTATAACAACAACCGAATACAAACACAACAAGGTGCAGAAATGTATTTGTGAAAGCAATTTGAAAAAATAAAACAGAAAATGAGACGGTGTTCTGAAGGTACTTACTTTCTTCTTCAGGAAGCACTGGAGATGATAAAACGAGCATGCGAATAAAGGAAAAAAACAATATTACAAGAGGGAAGAGAATGAAGATCAAATTTCACAATATTAAAGAATCATAATCATGATCAAATCGGTGGATTAAAATATTGCAAGCTTAAGGAAGATGAATAGCCATAAGGAAACGTCCATCATGGATCATGACAGAGCCTCAAATAATGCCTAAATTTACATATTGACAATTCCACATAAAAAATAAGTAAAAGTTTTATTTATAAAATAACTTACCGTTTTTACCATAAAGCCTTGCATGTTGTGAAACCTGGAATTGCAAAAACGAAATCCGATTTTAGAAAAAATTGGCCAATGCAATTAGTATTTAAATATAATAACTTATAATATAAATGAACTAAAATTAAACTCCAAGTCCGATCAGGAAAAAAGAATAAAACTTACCTGAAAATCAGTCAGACCTTTCGACGAGTCTACTCCGAAGAAATCCAAAACCTAACCACAAAGAAACAAGTTAATTCAAATTCTTATAGCAAGTAGAAGAAATTTTATTTGAATGAAAAATTTAGAGAAATGGAAATGTGAAGTACCTCGGAAACAGATCTAGCGTAGGCGTCCTCCATTGAGGATCGGAGATGAAAGGTTTGCCGGTGTTTTTTGCGATTGGCCTCGTCCGTTTCTTTTCTTCGCTCTATAGAAATTGAAAAAACAACTGCTTCGCTTCGGCTCGGGCGCTCGAGATTTACGCTTTTTTCTGCTCTCCGTTGTAGTAGAATAGAAGTAAACCTCTCCTAATAGCCAAAATCAATAACTCTCCTACTGCCTAGTATTAATCTAATTAATTAGCATTGGGATTATTATCTGATTTCGTGGGTTCGGTTTCGATTCGGGTCACCGAATTTTAATTTGCGCATAGTTACATTAAGTTGGGCCTGCCATGCGTATAAATTTTCTGTGGGATTTATGTTATGTATGTATATATACTAAGGATGATTAAGTTTATGTTACAATTTAATTACATAATAATTCAATTTTAAAATTAAAAGTTTTTTTAAAATATAAATATAATTTTAAGTCTTAGATTTTATATAAATCTATGATACGTATGATATAAACATCAACTTAATTTTTTTTAAAAATCTCTTTTAATTCAACCAAATTCTTATTTATATTTAATATAGAAATTTTTAATATTTATTAAAAAAATTTTCCACTCGCGAACATGGAAGCATTGAATTTGCATGCATATGACTTTGATTTAGACTTTCCAAGAGAATTTTATTAGATTTGGAACGTGTTTGGCTGTTGAACCATTTGGAAGTAAAGGTGAAAATGAAATGATCTAGATTTTTATATTCATTTTAAATATGAAAATTATAAACTTTGAAATTTTTTTGTTAATAACATTGTATCATTAAAATTTGTTTTAAATGAATTTTCGTTGAATATCATATATTGTGTTAGACTCTCAATATGTTTAATATTGTTTTAAGTAGAGTTTTATCTTTCGATTTTGTTAAAAGTTCAAATAGGAGTGACTCTTCTGAGAGTCTGCACGTGGTTTACTTTCTCAAACATCTTATAAGGTGCTTTACTTTGTGAACACGTTACCTCTTCAAACACTCAAGCTCTCAATAGAAATGGAAGATAAAACCCTCAACCCAAACAACACTAAACTTGTAGAGTGATCCGTCAACTCCGAACAAATAACATTTTGCAAACTTTTTTTTAATGAGTAAAAAATCCCTCTTTTAATATTAATGAATTATATTAATTCTTAACAAATATATTTATTGAGATAAAATTTGAAGCGATTGATTAAATGTTCAATGAAAGTGACCACTTTACCATCATTACGAGAATATGTTATTCCGTTGTAAACACTTAATTTAGACTAGTACCTACAATTTGAACTTGCTTCAAAATAACTCATGAGCCATAAATTTCTATTTCCAGACATGATTAGTTGGGGTACTTTAAAATTAAAACAAAATTTATTTCTTCAAAAAATTTAAAGGTTTTAAAATAAATTAAGTTGAATTTCGATTTAATTTTTGTTTTAATTAAATTAAGATCAACTTTAATTTGTTTCTAAAATAATTTTGGTTTTGATTAAGTTAAGAACAATATCAAATTGTTTCTAATTTAATTTAATTAATTTCTTAAAATTTGGGCATAAAGTGGGTGGAAATTTAGGTATCCTGGTTCTTTAAAAAATTTAATAAAAATAAATACTTTTTAAAATATTTTATTTTATTTTAAAAAAACTATTTGATAAATTAAAAATCCAAATTATTTTTTTAAAGAGCCAAATTAATTTTTAAAGTCGAAGTCAGTTTTACGAAACCAAATATTTTTACTAATTTGTAAGGCCCAAAATAGTCCTAAAGTGGTAGTAATTTTGAGCACAATACAACTTTCAGCCCAATTTGTGTTAAAGCCTAACTTATTTCTAATTTGGAGTCCACTTTGTTTTTTAAATCCAATCAAGCCTAAGGTATTTGAGTCAAAAGCCCAAATGCAAGATTAAGCCCAAAGTTCAGGCCATTCCCATTTTCCAGTTATTCTTGGCCTATTTCTAGTTTTTTAATCAGAGCCCAAAACCTTAAAAAGATTTTAAGGAATGGTTATGGTTAGAAACCCTAATTTTTTAACACAGCATGGTGTGAACATGAGAGCAATGGCCAGGCCCCTCATACTATTGAATTCAAGCAATACAATTAGTACCAAATGCAGTACAATGGATTAAAATTGAGAAAAACAGTTTTGAAAAGAAATTTAGGGTAAAAACAAATCAAAACAACAAATAAAACATGATTAAGCAAAAATATATTAAATGTTAACAAGGGATTAAGAATCAATACAAAACCTTGAAAAAAAAACAAAGAAAGAAGTTATTCATTGTCAATAAAAAAAGAGAAAAAACTAAGAAAAACAGAGAGCCCTTTTGATTGGCCGCCAAAGGTAGACCTTTGGCCTTCCTTTCTACCATTTTCTTTTCTAATTCTCGTTTGCATGCATGAAAGCATGAAATAGGGTGAGCCTCAATGACAGTGGCCTTATCAGACCTCTTGTCCTCAACCACCAAAGTGTTAGGAACCCTTTTCCTCTTCCCTTGCCTTTTTTTTTCTTCTTCTTCTTTAGAAGAAGGACCAAGGAGGCTAGTGTCATGGGGCTAAAAATTTAGTCTCGCAAAGGTTAGAGTTCTCATTAGAAATTCTCCAAGACATCTAAAATGAGGTGAAAGCAACTCGAAACGAAAGAATAACGAAAAAACAAGGATTTAAACTCTATACATCTTTATCCCTTAGGAATTACATTTATTACCTTGGTAACACTAGTTTTACTGGAATGTTTCACTCGGCTGCCAAAGGCTTCAAGTAGATGAACTTCTTCATATGTTCCATGAGTCGGGCAAATCCAAAATGGGTCAAATGAGCCCCCATTTAATTAGTTGACCTTCATTGAACGTTTTGTGTGCAATGGTCACAAGCTTTGATCCACTACTCATAACATTCTCCTCCATCCATTCTCGTGATGCCTTTGTCGCGTCTTAGGAATGACACTAGTTTGGCTCGTCTCAGAACGATTTTGATGCATTGGTTGATTCCCAACTAGTCTCTCTGTCAGTAGTTCCACTCCTCGAAACATTTGCCTCAGTTTATATCTTCGTTGTTGCCTAAATCGAAATGTATTTCTCTATTCTACATCTTGATCGTAAGAGGCTATCGCGCTTACTTTCCCCCTATTGTGACTTACCTCGATCGAGATCTTCTTGATCTACACAAAAACCTTGAGTATTGTCATTGACTTTGGTTTGTAAGCCCTTCGGCTTACTCACTCCAAAACTCTAAAAAGGCCCTTATGTCTTTGCCAAGTCAATGGTAAGTCATAAGGTAAAACACTAGATAAGTGTTTGAGATATACCTTACTCGTAGCAATTACTCGATCCAACTGCTCAACTTGCATCACTACTTTTCCCACAAAGTCTAATGTACAACCAACCTCTCTTATATATGGTAGCCCCACTGATGACTCGATAAGTTTCATATTGGTTTGCAACACCTCTAACATTTCTAGGGGGTCTCATTAATGTTGGATCTGGTGCCCTATGTGTTGTATTTTCGTCTATGTACACTTATAATATTTTCGAACAAATTGGTTAATAAAATAATTTATAGATTACATTAATATACTTCGTATAATTGGCCTCGTGTGATTTTTGCATGCAAAGCAAAATAGAAGTAAATGTTACTCAGTGGTTGTCGAATGTTTAATTGATACTAAACAGTATTTCGTGGTCGAATCGTAATACAGAAAGACAACTTGTGTTAGTAGACGAACCTAAACATGTCCTTAGTCTAATCAGAAATAAGCAAACCGATCGAAAGACAAATATGTCGCCTACCAAGTCCAACTGAGGAGATGCTTTATCTTGGGCATCAGAGCAAATGATTCCTATAAGATAAAGACATAGATGTGACTGATTGGACCCAAGAAGAATAGATTCTAAATTTGTTTATGGATTTGTTAACTTATGACATTCATAGTTTGACATACCTAAATCTTGAGTGGATAACAGACTATATATGTGTGACTCATATCTTTGATGTAAATAAAAGTCTGAGTTCAAATAGATAAGGAACCGAAAGTTAGTGCTTTAGGTATATAACTTTTGCAATATGTAGCGTCATTCACAACAGTGAAACTGTAACACCCCTATAACCCGTATCCGTCGCCGGAGTGGGTTATGAAGAGTTACCAATCCAAAACACTACATTTATACATTCACATTTACATAAGTTCATTAGCAATTATATGCATAGCCAAACAAAATCAAAGATCGAAATTCAGACTTATACCGACATTCAAAAGTTACCATATTCACATGGCTTATATACAACAACATCTCAAAATATCATTCACTTAAGTCTATTCTATACATGCCATACGAATTCCAAAACATAATAGTACCAAAACGATAGATAGTGTGACGAGTAGCTGACGATCCCCGAGCAAGTGGCTGGAGTCAACGATCTAAAAATAGAGAAATATAACAAACGGAGTAAGCTTCCATAAGCTTAGTAAGTTTTAAGCAATGCAAACAATTAAATTCAATTATAAATCGATCAATCAAATTCTCAAGTGACATTTCTTAGGCATATTGCCATTTGGCCGAATATATATACAAACATTTAACGTATATTTAGCATATTAACTTCACTTGAATCTGAATTCATATAACATAAGTAAATCAAATATTTTCACATAACTTCACATTTTGACCGAATGTATCATGATCATAGATATAGTCATAACACTTATTCACATATGCATCACATTATACACTTATGATTCAATTCAAATCAAACTCATATATAAGTACATGATACGTACCTGGCCAACTTAATATATTGAATGTATTCAATTGTCGTTCTAACACAAAGTATTATAGTCTTAGACTTTTATCAAATCACCGGCATTAAGCCTGCTAGGTTTTAAACCCGAATTCATTACCGACATGAAGCCTGCTAGACTTTAAGTCTGAACTCATTCACCGGTATTTCGCCTGCTAGGCTCAAAGCCTGATATCATCTCACCGGCATTATCGTCTGCTAGGCCCGAAGCCCGATATCATCTTACCGACATTATAGCCTGCTAGGCTCGAAGCCCGATATCATCTCACCGGCATTATAACCTACTAGGCCCGAAGCCCAATATCATCTCACTGACATTATAGCCTGCTAGGCTCGAAGCCCGATATCATCTCACCGGCATTATAGCCTGCTAGGCCTGAAGCCCGATACCATCTCACCAGCATTATAGCCTATTAGGCTCGAAGCCCGATATCATCTCACCGGCATTATAGCCTGCTAGGCTCAAAGCCCGAATGTCACATTACAAAAAAAATCAATTCACATGTTCTTTCATACTTTCACAACTTATGCTTCAACTTCAATTATGGCCGAAACTAGGGGTGAGCAAAATTCGATTCGATTCGAAAAAATCGAATTTCGAATTATTCGAATCGAGTTAATCGAATCAACACGAATTTTTTTTCGAATTCCGAGTTCGAGTCAAGTTAAATTTTCGAATTCGAATAACTCGAATAATTCGAATAAACCGAATATAAACTATTTTTTTATTTTTTTTAAAATATTAACCTTTTAATTCTTTAACCATTCCCCTAAGCCCATACCCATCAGCCCAAAAATTTTTTCCCCCAAAATCCAAATTAAACCCCCAACCGGTCAACCTCCACCCAAATTCTAAAATTCTATCGGTATTTTTGAAAACCCAAACCCCACATTCAATTTTTTCTTTCTGTTCTCTCCTTCAAGTCTCCACTCCACTTTCCAATCTCTATTTTTATTTTGAAACCCTAAATTTATCTTTCTCAAAAAGCCTGAAATAAACTCTCTTCTTATTCTTCTTCTTCTTCACATCAAAATCTTTACCTTCAAAAATCGAGTTGCTGCTGTTCTCTTCTATTTTAAACTCCAATTTGTTGCATTTTAAGGTAAGATTTATCTTGAAACTTCTTCCTTTGTATTCTTCATCTGCTTGAGTGCTTGACTGCCTCTGCTTCTTAGTAATTTATTACACCCATTTTTAGTAATTTTGAAGTTGAATTCTTGTTGTTTATTGGAAGTGTTTAGTAATTTTAATATAACTATCATGTTGCTTTGACGATTAATTTGGTACTTTATAACTTGAATATTATAAATTTTAGAATTAGAAAAATCTTAAATATTATAAATTCTTAATTCCAACTTGCTAAACTCTAAAGAACCCAAAGGTTATTCTGCTGCTGCAAGAAATAATCCAATGGTAATAAAAAGTAATTTTATAGCCTACTGATCCAACATGAAACAGATTGCTAACACCAACATATGCATGCATTTCATAGCTATATCACTCAAGTTGGTAATGCATTTCATAATAATTTTAAAGATGACCGCCAAGTAGTACTGATTAAGGTCTAGATATTTTATTTTAAGTTTTTCCTGTCAGATGCTTATTTTAACATGGATGCTTCATTCAAGAATCAGTATAAAATTTTAAGTTAAATTAATTTCCATGGTTTCCAAGTTGGATTGGGCAGGTATAAAAAAAGTCAGCTCCATTCTCAACGGTGTTGCAAGTTGCAACTTGCTAAATATCGATATCCCTATTTGTTTAGATTTAGATATAAGTAACGAATTTTGTTATTCGGAACTCAAATATAAACATTCAATGTAATTTATAAGTATATTCTTTTATTTTTAAACAAATCTATTGATGCGGTCGTTGAGAGCACCAAAAATATCCTATTCCCTGTAAAATAATGAAAAAGAAATAGTAAAGGGGAAGTAGGGTCGAATCCTCAGGGACCGGATTATACGAATGCTTGTCTCTCGAAATCCTGGGCAGAATCGTGCCCAAGAAAACCTGCGTTCCTGGAAAAAAAATAAAAAACAGAATTTAAGAATTAATTTTGGAAGCGAAAATAAAATAAAGACAGAATTTAAAGTTTACTGAAATTATGATTACGAAAATAATAAAAATAATAAAGAGAGTTTTAAGAGAAAAGAAATTCTTATGGGAAAGTTCCAGCCTCCGGTTGTCTCATTCCGCCTTGGGCTCAATCATTGGCTTTTGGATGATCCTTCTCGACTCAAGTAAGCCAGTTATAGTGGAAGAGGACGCCTACGACCACCAGCTCCAAAGATTAGATTTACGGTTTTTAGGGAACCTGACTCTAGCTAGTAATCTATGCTAGATCAACGCTTCTCAATGGCAAATCCCACGCCATTTTGTCTCTTTGGCTCGCCAACCTCTGACGTAGTAAGTTAACGAATCGACTATGCAGTCCTTCCAAAACATACAAAGCAGCTGCTTTTGCATATGCTGAAAAACTTACTTCTTAAGGGCCATGGACGGAAGCGTCAGCCTGTAGTGCGGAGAAACAATGAATACTTGGCGAGAAGGCTAAGTACGGATTCTAGGCCTCAAGAACCCTTTTTGGGGAAATATTGACAACTTTTGGCTAGAAGGGTTTTTTAGTGGCTTATGATAATGGAGGGAAAGCAAATAAATAAAAATATGGAAAAAGAAATTTTATTGAAAAGAAATATGAAAGAACAAAAGACTTTTGGAGAGAGTGTTTACGGAAAAAGATGCCCCCAAATAGAGTCACTTCACCCCCTATTTATAGTGTTAGAGAGATAATCTAATTGAACTTAAATTCTAAAAAGATAAATACATTTAATTAAAGATAAACAAAGATAATTAAAATAAAATCCTAAATTTGAATAATCCTAATAATTATCTTAATATTAATTATCCTAATAAAATAAAATAAAATAGAGTCTTCCAAAATAAAATCTCTTCTATTTGCTTTTAAGTCCTTATGCCTTCCATGTTCGCACTTTTGGCACCATATTTGTCCCACGTTGCATATTGGCCCATTTAATCTCCAAATTGACGCTATTTTCCTTGAATTTACTTTTCGCCTCCAATTTAGTCCCTAAAAGATAAAAAGACATAAATAGCTCAAATTAGTAGGCTCAAGCTCAAAATAAACACATAATTAATATATAAAAACACGTCATTTTAGAGTATTATCAAATTCCCCCTACTTAGCCCATGCTTGCCCTCAAGTATGGTTCCTATCGACTGTGAAAGCTAGACTCTGCCATAAAAGAAATACCACTCCAAAGTTTCATAAAAAATAGTTAAAAACGCATGTGAAAAATAAAGAGACCTCTAAGCTTGCTTTAAGTAAAACAGAAAAAGTATTCCAATTATTTCACACAAAAAATAAGATCGACTTGAGTTATGCCATTTAGGTAAATTACCAAACCTACTAAGTCACCTTAATTTTTTCCTCCTTTAGTCCCCGAAGTGCAACTTTATTAGTACTTATTTTTATCTTCTTTTTTTCTTTTTTTTTTTTGATTTTTTAATTTTTTTTAAATTTTATTATTATTTATTTACTTAGGAATATATTAAACCTTTTGACGCGAAGAGAGATGACAACCCAAGCACCCCACCCCGGTTACTCAGCCCAACATACTCCTAAAATTATTTATTTCCGGTTAGCGGAGTTTTACCCAACACGTCACACAACCTTTTGACGCGAAGTAGAATGACAACCCAAGCACCCTACCCCGGTTACTCAGTCAGTCACGATTTGAGCCATACTCATAATCTCAGCTAGCGGAGTTTTACTTGTCACGTCACACAACCTTCTGACGTGAAGTAGAATGAGAACCCAAGCACCCTACCCCGGTTACTCAGTCAGTCACGATCTAAGCTGTACTCATAACCATGGAAAACATTTATTAAAAATTAAACGATATTTAAAATTCTTGAGAACTCAGGAAAGAAAAAATTTAAGTGGCAAAAATAAGTTTCAATAATCACCTAATAGCCATGAACATTAATTAAGCATGCAATCATTTTAAGTGTTCACTTTATATTAAACTTGATCAATTTTACGAAAAGTAAGATAGAATTAACCCTATTAATCACAATTATTTTTAGCCTAATAAAAATAAAACAGTGGAGATGGAATCAATTATGGGAAAAATCATAACTTCCTTAGAAGGTAAGAATCATGCATGAAAGTCAAACAGTAGGCAATTCCTAGTAAAATCTTGGGCATGAAAAGCAGCAGGATATTTTTAAAATAAATAGGCAGAAACGAGCACAAAACAACAACAACAACAATATGACAGCAAAAATAGCAGATAATAACAGTAACAACGAAGAATGTCTCCCCCCACTTAAAACACATAGTCCTCGATGTGAAAGTAAAAGGAAAACAAACAGGTAGAGAAAAAAAAAGTTTAGAAAAACTCCCCATGTAGTTACCGTCGGTTGGCGCACACGGTAGAGAAGAAGATGGCGAAGCGGCAAGAGGTGGAGACGGGGTGGGTGACGTGTGCAATATTGGTTCGGCTTCGGGTTCTCACCATAGTGGCTAAGAAATCAGCGGTGGGTGGTGGAGGAGAAAGGAGTCGGCGGTTATGGAGAAATTTGGGGGGAAAATGTAAGGTTTGGGGGTTTTATTTGCTGAAAAGGGGTGTTTGGCTGCAGGTTTTGGGGATTCTAAGCTGGAATAGGACTGTTTGGCTGCAGAGATATGGCATTCTGGGCTGGAATAGAACTGTTTGGCAGCATGGATAGGGTTGTTTTGGTGCACACTTTCTGTCTTTTTTTTTTCTTCGTATTTTCGCTTCATTTCACCTAGATGGAAGAAGAGAAATTTATTAATATTTAACTAAAATAAAATAAAAATAAAAGAAAATAATAAATAATAAAAGAAAAAAATAAATAAAAATAAAAATAAAAATAAAAAGAAAGATTGGGTTGCCTCCCAACAAGCGCTTGTTTAACGTCGTTAGCTCGACGCCTTGAACGGTTTTATGGTGGTTCTAATTGAATTTTCTCGACTGTGTGGGCCTGGAAATTCTCGTAAAATGGCTTCAATCGTTGACCATTGACTGTGAACCGCTTTCCTAATTCTTCACTCTCTATTTCAACTGCGCCATTTGTAAATACTTCAGTCACAATAAAAGGTCCTTGCCACCGAGATCGAAGCTTACCTGGGAATAGCTTTAATACGGAGTTATAAAGAAAAACTCTTTGTCCTACTGAGAAATGCTTCTGAACTATATTTTTGTCATGAAACATCTTTGTTTTGTCTTTATAAATTCGAGCATTCTCATAGGCATCATTGCGAATTTCTTCCAATTCTTGAATGTCCAATTTCCTTGCCTTCCCCGCGGGCTCTAGCTCCATGTTACATTGTCGAATAGCCGAATAAGCTTTATGCTCCAACTCTACTGGTAGATGACATGCTTTGCCAAAAACAAGTCGATACGGGGTCATGCCAGTTGGTCCCTTATACGCCGCCCGATAGGCCCAAAGCGCGTCATTGAGCCTAAGACTCCAATCCTTACGGTTGGGTCGAACCGTTTTTTCCAAAATTGACTTGATCTTCCTGTTTGAAACCTCTGTTAGGCCGTTCGTTTGGGGATGGTAGGCTGTTGCTATACGATGATGAACCCTATATTTTGATAATAGTGCCTCCATGACCTTGTTGCAAAAGTGGGTACCACGATAACTGATCAAAGCTCGAGGTGTTCCAAACTTAGAAAAAATAGTTCGTTTTAGAAACTCCACAACAGTATTAGCATTATCATTGCGAGTAGGCTTTGCTTCTATCCACTTAGAAACATAGTCTACTGCAAGAAGTATATATACGTTTCCAAACGAAGAAATAAAGGGGCTCATGAAATCAATGCCCCATACATCAAAAATTTCACATACATGAATCGGGGATAGGGGCATTTGATTTCGTCTAGTGATATTACCTGTATACTGATATTTATCGCAAGACTTACAGAAGTTAAACGCGTCGCGAAAGATTGTAGGCCAATATAGCCCACACTCTAATACCTTGTGAGCTGTCCGCTTAGGGCCAAAGTGACCTCCACAAGCTTCTGTGTGACAAAAAGTAAGGATAGAGGTTACCTCAGTTTCTGGAACACATCGTCGTATTATCTTATTTGAGCAATGTTTCCACAAGTATGGATCATCCCATATGTAATTCCGAGCTTCGCGTCTAAGCTTGTTTTTTACGGATTGAGCTAACTCAGTGGGCAGCGATCTCGTGGTTAAGAGATTAACTATGTCTGCATACCACGGATAGTAAGCCTCGGTTGAGAATAAGCTTTCGTCGGGGAACTCATCCTTTATGGGATCATCATCAAATGGAGTTTTTATCCTACTCAAGTGGTCGGCCACCAGGTTTTCACACCCCTTTTTGTCACGAATCTCGATGTCAAATTCTTGCAGCAGTAAAATCCACCTAATGAGTCTTGGCTTTGCTTCCTTCTTTGCGATTAAGTACCTAAGAGCTGTATGGTCAGAAAAAATAATCACCTTAGATCCCAGTAAATATGATCGAAATTTATCTAAAGCAAACACAATAGCTAAAAGTTTTTTTTCTGTGGTTGTGTAGTTGCTTTGTGCAGCATCTAGGGTCTTTGAGGCGTAACAGATGACATGAGGCTCTTCCGCTATCTTTTGTCCCAATACGGCTCCCACGCTACGTTCGCTTGCATCGCACATAATTTCAAAGGGATAGTTCCAGTCTGGTGCTTGTACTATAGGGGCGGTTACCAACTTTTGCTTAAGTGTATCAAAAGCTTCCTTGCATTTTGAGTCAAACTCAAATTTTTTATCTTTCTGCAACAGCTAGCACAATGGTTCAGCTATTTTTGAGAAGTTTTTTATAAAACGCCTGTAAAATCCTGCATGGCCAAGAAAAGAATATATCTCTCTAACAGTAGAGGGATATGGCAAAGAATTTATAATGTCAATTTTGGCCTTATCAACCTCAATTCCCTTAGATGAGACTATATGACCTAGAATCAAACCTTTGTCTACCACAAAATGACATTTTTCATAGTTCAAGACAAGATTAAATTCTATGCACCTGTTCAAAATTATCGTAAGGTTTTCAAGGCATTCAGTAAAACAGTTTCCATACACGGTAAAATCATCCATAAAAACTTCAATAATTTTTTCTACATATTCAGAAAATATACTCATCATGCATCTCTGGAAGGTAGCTGGTGCGTTGCAAAGTCCAAATGGCATCCTCCTGTATGCAAACGTGCCGAACGGGCATGTAAAAGTGGTCTTTTCCTGGTCTTCTGGCGCAACAGGGATCTGGAAGAAACCTGAATATCCATCAAGACAACAAAAGTGAGTTTTACTAGCTAAACGTTCAAGCATTTGATCTATAAAAGGAAGAGGGAAATGATCTTTTCTAGTATAAGCGTTCAACTTCCTGTAATCGATGCAGACACGCCACCCGTTCTGCACTCGGACCGGTACTAAGTTGCCCTCAGCATTTTTCTTTACTGTTACGCCTGTTTTTTTGGGCACGACTTGTACCGGACTTACCCATCTGCTGTCAGAAATGGGGAAAATGATGTCAGCATCCAGCAGCTTAATTATTTCTTTTTCACCACCTCCATCATATTCGGGTTTAAGCGTCTTTGTGCCTCTCTCCTTGGTTTCGTGTTCTTCTCCAAGTAAATCTTGTGGGTGCATGTCAAGGGGCTTATCCCCTTCAAGTCAGCAATGGTCCAGCCAATCGCCTCCTTATAACTCTTTAGTACCTGGATCAAACTTTCCTCCTCGAGTTTAGAGAGTTTATTTAAAATTATAATGGGTAAGGTATTACCTTTTCCTAAAAATGCATACTTGAGATGCGCGGGAAGTGGTTTCAATTCCAAATCTGGAGCCTGCACAACAGAAGGTAGAAGTTTAGTTTCTGATGGTGATAATAATGTCTTAACAAATTCATAATCATCATATCTATATTCAGATTCGTCTTCATAAGTTGACTCAAAAGTCTCGTCCACTAATGAGTCAATCAGGTCGACGCGGTTTACGTTCAAGATTTCACTTGGATGGCTAATGGCATCGTAAACATTGAATTTCACGATCTCCCCATCAAATTCCACCGTAAGCGTGCCGCTTTAGACATCGATCTTGGTGCTAGCAGTACTAAGGAAGGGTCAGCCCAACAGGAGGTCTGAAGATCCAGCAGTGTTGTCCTCCTCCATCTTAATTACGTAGAAATCTGCAGGGAAAATAAGTTCATTAACTTTTACCAAGACGTCCTTGAGGACTCCTTCGGGATGCACAATAGACCTGTCTGCCAATTGAATAATAACACCTGTCTTTGTCAAAAACCCACGTTAAGTGATTCATAAATAGAATAAGGCATTACATTTATTGAGGCCCCTAGATCACACATAGCCTTCTTAATTCCCAAATGGCCAATTTTGCATGGAATAGCGAACATACCCCTATCTTTGCATTTAACCGGCATTTTTCACTGTAGAACCGCGGAAACATTCTCACCAACACTTACCTTTTCATTACCTGTTAGTTTTCGTTTGTTGGTGCAAAGTTCTTTGAGGAACTTGGCATACCGCGAAATCTGTCTAATGGCATCTAACAGTGGTAAGTTGATCTCAACATTCCTGAACGTTTCGAGGATCTCCTTGTTTTCCTTACTTTTTCGACACTGATTTAATCGTCTTGGGAAAGGAGGTTGGATTTTCGGTAGGGGGTTTCGCTCGGATCTATTCGTCGTTTCCTGGAGTTTTCTGGGCGATTTCTTGACCAAGATTCTTGCCAAGAAATGGTTCCAGGATCTTTCCGCTTCGTAACGTTACTGCATTCGCATTCTGCCTCAGGTTTGGTTCTGTTTGTGATGGCAGTTTCCCTTGAGAGTTTAATTTCTCAATTGATGTGGTCAACTCCCTTATGGATGCTTCAGTTTTCTGCTGAAAACCCTTCATTTCTCTTTGGAAATTGAGAGTTTGCTGTTGAAAATCAAGGACATTAGTTGCTAATTTATTGACCAAAGTTTCTAAAGAATTACCTGAATCTTGTAACTGTTGTGGGGCTCGATTTTGGTATGGCTAGTTATATCGTGGATTAGCCCCATAACTAAAATTAGGGTGGTCTGTAATAGCCCAAAATTGGGTCTACTTGGAACAGAGGTTTCGGGACCACAAAATCTGAGATATAAATAATTATTTTATGATCATTTTGAGTTCTATGATATGATTGCATGATTGTGTGAAAATTTCGTGAAGAAATTCTATGCATAAAGTGCTTAATTCGAAGTTAGGGACTAAATTGAATAAGTTGCAAAACTTGCATTCTAGAAGTTTCTAGTATGAAATTGATTTGAAATATTAATTATGAGGTCTTAAATAGCAATTTGACCAATTTCTAAGTTATGGAAAAAAATTGGACATGGATGGAATTTTTGGAAAGTTTAGTAGTAAGGGTATTTTGGTCATTTAGGGGTAAAATGAATTAAAATACAAAATTAAAAGCCAATTTTGCTCATCTTCTTCACCATGGACATGTATACCAAGGGAGACTCCATGGCTAGGGTTTTCAAGCTTCCCAAGCTCAATTGTAAGTCCGTTCTAACCCCGTTTTTCAAGTTCTTTACGTTTTTTGAGTCCTAGTAACTTGATTTAGCTTATGCTAGCAATAATTCAACCTAGGGTTCATATTTGGAAAAATACCCATAGGTAAAATTTGTGTATTCTGGTGTTTTATGATACAATATGAGGTTTTAAGTTATGTTAGACAACTTGTACTACTCGGTTTTAAGTGAAAACGAGAAAAAGGGCTTAATCGGTAAAAATACCTAATAGTCATAAGTATATGTTAGAGTGAGAATTTGATGTTGCCATAGAAGGGAAAAGTGATCATCATGTCATAAAACATAAGAATAAGGGATGAAGTTTAATTCCCGAGCCTAGGGGCAAAAGTGTAAATATGCAAAAGTTTATGGGCAAAATTGTAATTTTTCCAAAGTTTGAGTTAAGGACTGTTTTGAATAGTACATTAATTAAATAAGTAAAATATGATGTTTTAGATCCCAAAAAAACGAGATTTGAACCTAGAATGAGAGAAAAATCGAAAATTGGGAAAGTTGGTAAAATGGCCGTTTTAATATCAAGGTAAGTTCATATGTATAATAAGCATTAATTTATGCATGTTTCAATGTAAAATTGATATATTTACTATGATCTCCGAGGTATTGAAAGTATGTAAGTTGGTATGATAATAATACAACAATAATGCAGTAATTCATATTTGAAAGTTAAATTTAGTGAATTAATTGAATTATGTTAAATTAAATGATTATGGTGCCAAGTTTATGAATTGATTTAAAAATATGTCTATGATACATGAAGTGCATTGAATTATCATACATAAATATGATTTCTATGATTATGGATATTATGGGAAATTGTAAGTTCATATGATTTTTAATAAGACAATGTGTAATTTAATGTTATTGCATTGATATTAAATGAGATGTAAGTTTATATGTCAGTAATACATCACTATTACTTGTATTATGATATTTTATAAAAATATTGAAAATATGTTTGTGGATAATTACTTGATTGGTGAAATTGTTGGAAAAGAAAGAGAAATCCCGGTTGAACCTTCGGAAAGATTGGATGATACAGATGGTATGTAGCTAGGTCACATGTATAGTGCTGAGTGCACATCATGTGTACAAGAGAGCTACAAGACATTATGATGTAGCTAGGTCGCATGGGTGATACTATGTGTACACCATGTAGACAAGAGAGCTACGGGATATATGTAGCTAGGTCGCATGCGTGGTTCCAAGTGAAGGACACCATGTAGACAAGAGAGCTACGAGATAAACTGGCTAGATCACATGGGTGGTACTAAGTGTTCACCATGTGTACAAGAGAGTCGAACTATATGATGGGTGGAGCTATGTGCTAAAACCACCAAGTATCGAGGATTGATCCAAAGTGTTCAGCGGGAGACTCTCTATGTATTGCTTTGTGAGTTTTGTGATGAATAAGTGCAGGAACTTGGTTATGTGAATGATGTGTTCATTAAGTGACCAGGATGTGGTAAGGTTATAAACAAGTAAGTTATACATGAGATGATTTTATGGTGACCTTGTGATCATGGGCCTATACTTGTGATGTATGAAATGTGGTGAAAATGATTTGTGATATGTATGTTAAAATGAGGTTAATACAAAGAAAGTGTGAAAGAGTGAATTAGCAATAAAACTGTTTTGGATAGTAGCAGTGACGTGATTTTGAAAAATCACCAAAAATAGTATAAATTGAATCAGAGACTGAATGAGATATCAAATTAAATCTTAATGAGTCTATTTTCATATAAAAGAAATATAGAAAGCAAAGGAGTTCTATATTTTGAGATATTTATGTTTTTGTGAGACTGATTCAGAATGATTATGTGATCCCCTGTTCTGACTTTGGAAAATCACAAAAATTTGGAGAAAAATAATTAGAGGCTCAAAATTATATTTTTAAAATCCATAATGAGTCTATTTTCAAGATAAATCAACAAGAACATTATCTGAGTTCTGTACTGTGAGATAATTATTTTTTAGTGAAGAGAGGTCAGAACTGTCAGAAAGTGAAACAGGGGAAATTTTAATGAATAAACTGTACTAATTGACTAAACCAAAAATTATGAAAATTTTATGGTGGAAAGATATGTGAGTATAGTTTCAGGGGAAATTTACGGATCTTAATTTGGAGCTCTGTATCTCGAATTATAAATAATTAAGTGACTATGACTCGTGTGGACAGTTTGATGTGAACATTTATTAGTAAATTGTGAAATCGTACTTACAAGAATGCTATATACATTAAGGATGTGGAATGGACAGGAGGAGGAGGAAAATAAATATATGTGGAATACATGGAAACTATGGTATATGAAATATTGATATAATGAAATAAATGATATGTGTTTATAAGAAAACAAAAAGAGAATGTTATGTATCATGACATGTATATATATATGACTAGTCTCAATGTAATGCTTGTTGGGTATGGAATTGAATTGAAATGTTTCAGGCAAACATGTTATTCTGCGCATCTGAAACGTGGTATTTTATAAAGATATGATCTAGCTTTAAATATGAATGCTTGATGATTAAGCTGAAGATATTTGGTAAGATGATAATCTTGGTATAAATGTATAAGTGGTACTATAATAAACAAGGTAAAATGAGTATGAGAGACACATGTATGATGACATACAAATGCTATGTTTGTGGTTTAATTGAGGATGTTTAACCATTAAATGAATACCATGTTATATGCTTTTGATTTTGTATAAGTGTGTAAGAGATCAAGGTTGACCAAAGATTGGAAAATAGCCTAGGTATATTCCACACAGGCAGAGACACGACCATGTGTCTCAGCCGTGTATGGAACACGACTTTGGGACACGGGCGTGTGGAGCCTTAAAGCATGAAATTTCCAAGATTTTCGTAAGTTCTCGGTTTAGTCCCAAACCCTTTCTAAAGTATGTTTTGGGCTCCGTAGACTCAAATAATGGACTATGTGTAAGAGAATGAACGCTTTGAAATATGAATAAAATTCTATGGCTCGTATTTTAGTTTAATGTTTGTATATTTGTCTGGTAACGCTTCGTACCTTAGCCCGGCCTCGGATACGGGTAAGGGGTGTTACATGGTCCCTCCATCCTGGGTTGTAGGTATTGGCGTAAGGGTCGTATCGTATTTGTGGTGGCCCAGGAAAATTTCCCACAGCATCTAAATGGGCCATAGAATCGTCACACAGGCTAGGGCATGCATCAGTCGTATGTTCAGGTGTAGTACATATTCCACATACTCGGGCTGATTTCGATTTTTCTGTAACAAGGGAATTCACAATATTAGTAAGTCTATCAAGTCTATCTTCAATGGTAGAATTACTTAACTGGTGAACCCTTCTAAGGCGTTCAGGATTGGCTCGAAATTGTTGGGAATTCGCAGCCATTGTGGAGATTAAGTCTCTTGCTTGTTGTGGAGTCATGTTGACTAACGCTTCTCCACTCGCGGCATCTACCATATTCATCTCCATGGGTTTCAAGCCTTCATAAAAGTACTGAAGCAAAGACTGTTCCGTTATACCGTGTTGTGGGCAACTTGCACACAACTTCTTAAATCGCTCGCAATAATCGTATAGAGTCTCTGCGTCTTTTTGCCTTATGCCCACGATTTCTCTTCTTAACTCAGCCGCTCGTGATTCAGGGAAAAACCTGTTAATGTAACGCCCCTTACCCGTACCCGAGGCCAGGATAAGGTACGAGGCGTTACTGGACAAACATACAAACATTAAACTAAAATACGGGTCATAAAATTTTATTCATATTTCGAAACGTTCAATCACTTACACATAGTCCCTTATTTGAGTCTACGAAGCCCAAAACATACTTTAGAAAGGGTTTGGGACTAAACCGAGAACTTACAAAAATCTTGAAAATTTCATGCTTTAAGGCTCCACGCGCCCGTGTCATCAACCTGCGGAGCTCACTATCAATTTGGCTATAGTCCAGATGAAGTCACACGGCCGCATCACACGCCTGTGTTCTAAAGTCGTATTCCACACACAGCTGAGACACACGGCCGTGTCTCTGCCTGTGTGGTCAATACCTAGGCTATTTTCCAATCATTGGTCAACCTTAATCTCTTGCACACTTATACAATATCAAAGCATATAACATGGCGTTCATTTAATGATTAAATATTCTTAATTAAACCACAAACATAACATTTGTATGTCATCATACATGTGTCTCTCATACTCATTTTATACCGAGTCTTAACACATTAATTCGCACTCATTTGGTCTTGTCTATTATGGTACCACTTATACTTTTATACCATGGTTATCATCTTACCAAATAGCTTCAGCTTAACCATCGAGCGTTCATAATTAAAGCTAAATCATATCTTTACAAGATATCACTATTCAGATACGCAGAATGATATGCTGGCCTGAGACATTTCAATCCAACTTCATATCCAACAAGCATTATTAACATATCGAAACTAATTATATATATACATATTATGATACATATCATTTATTTCATTATATCAATTTTCCATGTACCATAGTTTCCATGTATAACTATTTCATTGAGTTTCATATAAATGTGTCTTAATTCTTACTGAAAACTTACCATTTCATTTGTTTACACATTTTATTTGTCAACCTTTTCATACAACGTATTCCTGTCATTTACATATCATAATTCTCACAAATCATTAATCAAATCACTACAAAATTCATTCATTTATTTATTTATTTATTTACCTCCTCCTCCTCTCCATTCCACATCCTAATGTATATAGCATTCTTATAAGTAACATTATCTATGATCTCACTATTTACTTATAAGTTTATTTAAAGCTGTCTATTCGTGTCATAGTCACTAAATTATTTTTAATTTGAGCTAAAGAGATCCAAATTAAGATCCGTAAATTTTTCCTGAAACTAGACTCATATATCTTTCCACCATAAAATTTTCATAATTTTTGGTTTAGCCAATTAGTACAGTTTATTTATTAAAGTTTCTCCTGTTTCACTATCCGACAGTTCTGACCTCTCTTCACTTAAAATTAATTATCTCATAGTACAGTACTCGGATAATGTTCTCGTTGGTTTATCTTGAAAATAGACTCATTAAGGATTCTAAAAATATAATTTTGAGCCTTTAATTATTTTTCTCGAAATTTTTGTGATTTTCTAAAGTCAGAACAGGGGAACCCGGATTCATTCTGATCTTCTCTCACCAAATTCATTATATCTCATAACTTACAATTCAATTGCTTACACCATTTCTTCTATAAGAAACTAGACTCAATAAGATTTAATTCAATATTTTTTTCATCCTCTGATTCAATTTATACAATTTATGGTGATTTTTCAAAGTTAACCTACTGCTGCTGTCCAAAACTGTTTTAGTTCAAGATGTTTATTACCATTTTTCCTTTAAATTTCACTGGTCATACAATTCAGTCCTTGCTCAATTAGCCCATCACTTAAGCTAATTTTTCTCAATTAACATTTTATTCCATTATTCTAAACTATTACACAACCTTTAAAAATCAGAATTTCAACCCTAAACCTTAATTCACAACTTTTTCACAATTAGGTTCTAAAATCAATTTCTATTGAAATTACTTGATAAAATCATCAAAAAAAAAAAGTAAAAGCTTCAAATATATTTTAGTTCATCATAAACAGCCACCACTTATCAATGGTAGCTTTCAATTTTGTCCATAAAATCAAAAACTAATGAATTAAACACTTGGCCCTAATTGTAAAAGTCACAAAAACATAAAAATTTCAAAGAAAAGGGCAAGAATTGAACTCACATATGTCAAAGTATGAAAAACAGCAACTTTCAGACCTCTCATGGCGTTTTTGCTGAAGAAAAATGATGACCTCTCTAGATTTTTCAATTTTGCCTTGTTTTATATGCTTAATTTGCAAAATTTCCAATTTTGCCCCTTATTCACACTTGATTTTTATTTTTCCTGCACACAGATGCCGTCCAGCCCAATAATGGGTGTTTAATTTCCTATTTAGTCCTCCTTTAATTATTACTAGAGCTATTTAATCACATTTCATAATTTTGCACTTAATTCAATTTAGTCCTTTTTACCCAATTGACTACCGAAACCTTAAAATTTCTTGACGAAACTTTAATACTAACTTACTAACACTCCATAAATATTTCTAAAAATATTTATGTCTTGGTTTATGAATTTGAGGTCTCGATACCTCGTTTTCAACCCAATTTACCTGATTAATTCTTTTAAAATCGCAAAATTCACTAATTCAAAAATTCTTTTAAATTCTCGCTTGGCTCGTAATTATTATTTATTAAAATTTCTAAACTTACTTGTTAGATTTAGTGATCTCGAATCACTATTTTCCGATACCATTGAAAAATTTGGCTGTTACAGTTAAGGAATAAACGAGATAGATCAGCCCAAGTTGTAATAGATCCAGGAGGTAAATAAAATAACTATTCCCTGGCTGAATCTGCTAGGGAAAAAGGGAAAGCGCGCAATTTAATTTGATCCTCTGTTACCCCCTGAGGTTTCATACTCAAACAAACCATATGGAATTCTTTTGAATGCTTGTGGGGGTTTTCATTTTGTAACCCACGGAAAGTTGGCAGTAGCTGAATCAAGCCTGACTTTAATTCAAAATCAGTATCCATAATAGGATACGCGATGCATAGTGGCGGTTGTTCTGTCGGCGCTTCGGCCAGTTGCCGAATTGTCTGAGCCATAAGTTGAGGTTTTAAATTAGGGTTTTCGTCAACCCTAGTGTTCAGCACTTCTTCAGGGGAATCGACTTCTTCTTCTTTACTTTCTAACTTTTGAGTAGGGTTTTCATTAACCCTAGACTCTACTTCGTCGTCGATTCTAATTTCTGGCGGTGGATTGCTTTGAGTTCCAACCACCACTGACTGTTTTTTCCTTAGTTTTGTTTCCTTTCGATTAGCTTTCGCAGTCTTTTCGATTTCTGAGTCGAACGCAAGAGTACTTGGAGCAGATCTGGTCATAGAAAATAAAGAAAAACAAGATTAGTATGTTGCCGATCCCTGGCAACGGCGCCAAAATTTGATGCGGTCATTGAGAGCACCAAAAATATCCTATTCCCTGTAAAATAATGAAAAAGAAATAGTAAAGGGGAAGTAAGGTTGAATCCTCAGGGACCGGATTATACGAATGCTTGTCTTTCGAAATCCTGGGCAGAATCGTGCCCAAGAAAACCTGCGTTCCTGGAAAAAAAAATAAAAAACAGAATTTAAGAATTGATTTTGGAAGCGAAAATAAAATAAAAACAGAATTTAAAGTTTACTGAAATTATGATTACGAAAATAATAAAAATAATAAAGAGAGTTTTAAGAGAAAAGAAATTCTTCTGGGAAAGTTCCAGCCTTCGGTTGTCTCATTCCGCCTTGGGCTCAATCCTTGGCTTTTGGATAATCCTTCTCGACTCAAGTAAGCCAGTTATAGTGGAAGAGGACGCCTACGACCACCAGCTCCAAAGATTAGATTTACAGTTTTTAGGGAACTTGACTCTAGCCAGTAATCTATGCTAGATCAACGCTTCTCAATGGCGAATCCCACGCCATTTTGTCTCTTTGGCTCGCCAACCTCTGACGCAGTAAGTTAACGAACCGACTATGCAGTCCTTCCAAAACATACAAAGCGGCCGCTTTTGCATATGTTGAAAAGCTTACTTCTTAAGGGCCATGGACGGAAGCGTCAGCCCGTAGTGCGGTGAAACGATGAATACTTGGCGAGAAGGCTAAGTACGGATTCTAGGCCTCAAGAACCCTTTTTGGGGAAATATTGACAACTTTTGGCTAGAAGGGTTTTTTAGTGGCTCATGATAATGGAGGGAAAGCAAATAAATAAAAATATGAAAAAAGAAATTTTATTGAAAAGAAATATGAAAGAACAAAAGACTTTCGAGGGAGAGTGTTTACAGAAAAAGATGCCCCAAAATAGAGTCACTTCACCCCCTATTTATAGTGCTAGGGAGATAGTCTGATTGAACTTAAATTCTAAAAAGATAAATACATTTAATTAAAGATAAACAAAGATAATTAAAATAAAATCCTAAATTTGAATAATCCTAATAATTATCTTAATGTCAATTATCCTAATAGAATAAAATAAAATAGAGTCTTCCAAAATAAAATCTTTTCTATTTGCTTTTAAGTCCTTGTGCTTTCCATGTTCGTACTTTTGGCACCATATTTGTCCCACGTTGCATATTGGCCCATTTAATCTCCAAATTGACGCTTTTTCCCTTAAATTTACTTTTCGCCTCCAATTTAGTCCCTAAAAGATAAAAAGACATAAATAGCTCAAATTAGTAGGCTCAAGCTCAAAATAAACACATAATTAATATATAAAAACACGTCATTTTAGAGTATTATCATCTATTATGTGCTTTGAATATTTTTAAATAGGTAAGAGAATATTTAATATATTCTTTATTTAATATATTCTCGGGATATAAATCTCACTTAATAATAACATAACATCCCATCATTAAATAAAACATAAAAATAATAGAAGACTTATAAATAAATTTTAATAACTTTATTTAAATAAAATTAAATAATTAATTATAAATACATGTTAAAACTCTAAACCCCTAGACTTAAATTTTTAAACTCAATATCCTAAATCTGAAATTTATTAATAAATAAACTTTGTTTATTGTTGTTGATGAACTTCTTTGTTTACTTGTAGATGAATGATCCAAAGCGAGATGGTTCAACTCAAAGTTCACAAAATTCTTCCCCAAGTAGAGATGATCAAACAACAACTAAGGAAAATGCTCGAAAAAAGATTACTCCAAGAGGGGTTGGAGCCATTTCACCAAATTTGTGACTAAAGAGGGGGAGAAGAGAGCAAGGTGCAATGCATGTGATGTTACTTACACCATGGAATCAACTTCGGGTTCTACAACGAATTTGAATAACCATTTGAAAATATGCCTAAAAAAACCTCGAGGTAATACTTCTAATCCGAAGCAATCAGAATTATCATTTGTGAAGGTTAGCCAAGAAACGACGGATTTATCAACTTGGGTGTTTGATAAAGATGCTATTAGAAAAGCATTGGTTCGTATGATAATTGTGGATGAACTACCTTTTAAAATTGTAGAGGGAGAGGGTTTTAAATACTTTCTTTTTATAGCATGCCCACGGTTTAGTCTTCCATCTCGTTGGACAATTAGAAGGGATTGTATTGATTTATTTAACTCCATGAAGAGTGTGATGAAGGATTGTTTTGAAAAAGATATAAGTAGAGTTTGTTTGACGACAGACACTTGGACTTCATTGCAGAGGACATCTTACATGGTTTTAACAGCACATTGGGTGGATGATGGGTGGAGGTTGCAAAAAAGAATTATAAATTTTTGCCCAATATCCGCTCACAGAGGTGAAAGCATAGGTCAAGCCATTGAAAATGTCTTCGAGATTGAGGGATTGAGAGGGTCTTCACTATTACGGTTGATAATGCATCCGTCAATAGTGTTGCCATTGAATATTTGAGAAAGAAATTGAATCATCGAAATGCTTCTGTTACAAATGGAAAATTTATTCATATGAGATGTGTTGCACACATTCTTAATCTCATTGTGCAATATGGTATTAAGGATGCTTCTATGTCTGTGGATCGAGTTAGAGATGCTGTGAGGTATATAAGAGCATCACCATCGAGGTTGACAAAATTCAACCAATGGGTAAAAGAAGAAATGATAGATAGTAAGGCTCAATTGTGTTTAGATGTGCCAACTAGATGGAACTCAACATATATGATGTTAAAGGTGGCCGAAAAATATGAGCGTGCATTTGAATCATATTTACGTGATGACCATAATTTTTTTCTTGACCTTACTGCTGGAGATGGAGTTCCTACATTTGATGATTGGGATATTGTTCGAAGAGTTATAAAAGTATTAGAGCCTTTTTATCATCTTACACTGAAGGTGTCCGGATCTTTGCATGTTACCTCTCATTCACTTTTTGAAGTATTGATAGATGTGTATTGTCTTTTTGATGGGTGGTAAGATTGTGGAGATCTAGAAATAATTTCTATGACTTCCAAAATGAGAGAAAAATATAATAAGTATTGGGGTGAAGGAAACAAGATCAACATGCTAGTTTACTTGGCGGTCATCTTTGATCCACGATGTAAAATGAGTTTTTTGGACTTTGGGGTCAACTTGCTTTTTCCTAATGTTGCTAATGACATTATGAAAATGATTGATAAAGAATTGCATTGCTTGTTCAATGAGTATTCTTCTAATGCCGGGAGAATTCAATTGTTTGAAGGTAGATCTAGTTCTTTGACAAATCTTTGTAGTTCAATGGAAATAGATCAGTCAGAAATGAAAACGGGCTTGGCCAAACAAAAATACCTTAAGAAGAAGAAACAAGTTGGATTAGAAAGCAAATCTGAGTTGGATAGATATTTGGGTGAGGATGAAGAAGTAAACAATTCAAGTTCATTTGATTTACTGTTGTGGTGGAAAATGAACAGTCCTAGATTCCCTATTCTTGCACAAATGGCTCGAGATATTCTTGCTACTCTTATTTCAACGGTTGCCTCGGAAAGTGCATTTAGCACGGGTGGACGTGTTCGCGATAGTTTTAGAAGTTCTCTAACTCCTCTCATGGTCGAGGTTTTGGTTTGCACACAAGATTGGCTTCGAAAATCTAATGATGCCATCAATCTTGAAGATTATGTTGATGAGCTTCAAACCATGGAAGATGGTAATACATAAATTTTAATTTATAAAATAAGCTTTTATGTTATTTATATTAGTAATCATTCCCATAATTTAACTAATACTTTTGTTTTTAAATTTGCTAGACTTATCCAAAATACCCGAAGAACAAGAAGGTAATATACTTAGTATTAGTTTATAAAGTTAAATGTTTATTTAATTTATTTTTGTGAACATTTTTCATCATTTAACTAACTCATTCAATACTTTTACTAGATGTTTCAAGATTATCAATGCCATTGTCATCGATGTTTAAAGCACAAGAAGAAACTTAAACTAATGGTTCTTGAACTGATGTGTTATTGTTATTAGTTTGGTTTGGATTGTTATTTTTGTTGGTTAATTGGACTTTCGTTGTGTTCTTTTTTTGTTTATTTGTTTGAACTGGTGTAGGTTTCTATTATATTTTGGACTTTTACTTATGTTTTTTTTATTATAATGTTGTTGTTTAGTTTGACTCATGTTTTTTACTTCGACTTTTACTTATGTTTTTATTATAATCTTGTTGTATTGTTTTTGTTGTTTATTTGGACTCATGTTGGTTATTTAGGTTGATGTTGTGTTGTTTTTATTTATTCACTTATTTATTTCAATTTCTTGTTGTATGATCATGTTTAGAAATTTTAAAGAAAATTATTTTTTTGAAAAATTTTAAAGAAAATCATTTTTTTAAAAATTAACTCGAACAAATATATTCGATTCGATTCGAATTTCATCTCACTCGACTCGATTCGAGAAAATTTCAAATAAAGTTAGGATGATAAAATTAGATTCGAAAACTCGATTAACTCGAAAATTTTTGATTCGATTCGACTCAATTCGATCGAATGCTCACCTCTAGCCGAAACACATATACATTTGTACAAAGGCTTTCATCATTCGAATAAAGTACACGTTTGATATAAGGTATTATACTCGAATTCCATACCTCAATTACATTCGGCAATCACACATCATTAATAATAATATCACATCCAAACACGGTTATCCTTAGGTTCTAATAATCACAAATGGTGAAACCTCTTTCATCACCCATGCAACATGGTACATTGATCATAAATCTCATTTAACATGTTATAATTCCATATCCAATTCAACTTAGCTATACTAGCTATCTTTGGTTTATAGTATTAATTCATTCTCACTCGGCATATTAGCTAAATAAAAACAACATCCTCTTAGCTATTTTCATTTAATCAATAAGTATATGAAATCAAATTAAACACTTAAGAACTTACCTTAAATGTCGTCGGACAACTATGAATCGACTATTCCATTTGTTTCACTTTTCCCTTTTCCGAGTTAAGTTCCTTTTGCTCTTGAGCTAGGTAAAATAAATCGGTTTGTTTAATTACTTAACTAATTTATTTAGACTCAAACATTAACAATTTTTTCTTAATAAGAAACATACGACAACTCATTAACAACCATTCATTCACATCTTTATTCTTGATTACAATCGGCCATTATAACATATACAAATGCATATTAACCACTTTGACCGATTGTCCATTAACCACTAATTTATATACATAAATTTTACAACTCAACTCATCATTCTCCACATTATTTACCTTAATTCACATTCGGAAATCATAGAACACATACTAACAATTTAACGTTACAATTCAAATTTTCACACACCAATAAACACATTCGACAAAACTTCATTTCAATTCACTTTAAAACACCAACAACTAAATTATTTCTTGGCACCTTTATCACATTTTCACAATTGGTATAACCATGTTACCAATCTAATACATCAAAATTTACTTATCCAAGACTACATTCAGCATATATATATTCACATAAACACAATAGCCGATTGTTATTTATCATCTAATTCGACTTTCAATAACCCCAAATTATAAACAATATTCAATTCCCTAATTAAGATATCAATTGACAACTTCACAAACAAAGATTAACAAGCTTAGGGCTCATCTAATAACCATTTATAATTTAAAACTTCAAACGTTTGAAATCTAACATTTTACCCACATGGTCGAATACATGCTTTGCCCCAACTAAGGAAATTTATACACTCACAACTCCATCAATTCATTTTCCACTTAATTACATCAATTCAAAGCTCAATTTAATAAGAACATGCTTAATTTAAACAAAAACAAATTTCCTTTCCCAAAAGCATATATATACGGCAACTTCAACTTCATACCTCTCAACAATGAATTCAACTTAATCATTCATTAACATTACACTCATTCGGCCATCATATAAGCAAATTTAACATCTAAACAACACCTTCCAAAAGCTATCAAATTATCACAATTTAACAAATTGCCGAATGCACATATGTTCAATAATTTATGAATTTAAACCATGGGTTAACTATACAATGCACTTATCAATTTCATTTCATAAACAATTACATAAAAATCACATTAACATTGTAATATCCCGAAAATTTTTACAATAAAATATTATCCGTGATATAGTAAAATAAGGAAATAAAGTCACAAAAAGGGAAATTTTGAGTTATGACAATATTGGGAAGTATATTATGGTATATTAATTCAAGAAAAGACTAAATTGTAAAAGTGAGAAAAGTTTTGTTGCACAAGAGTAAATATTCAAAATTTGAGGGGTTAAAGTGTAAATATGAAAATTTTGAAGGACCAATAGTGTAAATATTTTAAGGGTGGAATGATTTAGAAACTAAGGAAAATTGATGAATTAGGACCAAATTGAATAGATGAAGAACTATGAGGGAGTAAATTGCAATTTTACCAAATTAAATGATGACTCAAGGATGGAATTTTAAAAGATAATGAAGCGCAAAATGGTTAATTGGAAGAGAGAGAAATCTAGAAAGTAATAATGATGCTAGAGATATTTTGATATTTTATAATTATTTAATTAGATAAATATTATTTTATTAATATTTTATTATTATTTTATTAGTATATAAAGAAAGAAAGATGAGAAATTCTCATCCATATTTCCCATGCACTAACGTGAGAGAAAGAGAGAAAGAAAGAAAATTTTACTTTCTTTACAATTTGGTCCCTTTACCAAAAGTTCACCATTTTCACCCAAAAATTAAAAGAATTTCCATAGCTACCAAGAGAGAAAAATGTTAAAGAGACTATGGGAAGTTAGAATATTAAGTTGGATTCAAGAAATGGAAGCTGAAGGAGAGAGAAAATCAAGATGAAGATTGAAATCAATAGAACAAGGTAAGAACATCATGATTTCAATATATTTTTAAGTTTGATATTATTGAAAAAGCATGGAATTAATGTTAATGTAGAGTTTCCTTACATATGGTCCTATGTTCTTGATATGTTAGTGAAGAGAAAACAAGAGAAAGTGGTGAGAAATAGTGTAGAGAAAGAAAATAAGGGTGTTATAAATATGGTAAATAATATCTTCCACTAAAATAGTTTTGGACAGCAGCAGTAGTATAATTTTGAAAAATCACCAAAAATTGTATAAATCGAATTATAGGATGAATAAAATATGAAATTAAAACTTATTGAGTTAGTTTCTTATATAAGAAATTATGTAAGCAATGGAATTATAATTCATGAGATATAATAAATTTTATGAGACAAGGTCAGAATGATTTCGGGTTCCCCTGTTCTGACTTTGCAAAATCATAAAAAATTGGATAAAAATAATTATGAGATTAAATTTATATGTTTAGAATCCTGAATGAGTCTATTTTTAATAGAAATAAACAAGAACATAATTTGAATTCTGTACAAGGAGATAATTAATTTTTAGTGAAGAAGGGTCAAAACTGTCAGACAGCAGAACAAGGGTAACTTTAAAGAATAAACTGTACTTATTGGCTAAACTAAAAATTCTGAAAATTTTATGGTAAGAATATATATGAGTCTAGTTTCAGGGAAAGTTATAGGATCTTAATTTGGAGTTCTATAGCTCCATATATGAATAATTTCGTGACTATGACACAAATGGACAACTTGAATATTCATAATAGTAAATAATAAAAAAATATAGATAATGTTACTTACAAGTGTTTTATATACATTAAGGATGTGGAATGGAGAGGAGGAGGGAAACATATATGAATATTCATTTAGCATGGCTAATTTGCTTATTTTAGGCTCAGGGATTGAATTGAATAAAAGTAAAACTTTATGGGCAATTTTGTAAAAATTTCAAAAATGACCAAATTACATGAAATGGATTAATTTTGTTATTTAAATTACAAAATTGAATGAAATTATTAATTTAGTTCAAGATAGGGGGAAAACATGTTTTAGGGATTAAATTGAAAAATGTTGAAATTATGGAAAATTCTGATATTTTATAGAATTCATGGATTGTTATCAATATGTATGAGAATAATATCTGGAAATAAGGATTAAATTGCAAGAATTTTATTTTCCTGACCCTAAGGATGAAATCGTCATTAATTAAAAAGTTTAGGGGTAAAATGGTGAATTTTCCCAGAGCATTAATTAAATGCATTATAATATGAAATGAATGAAAATGATGATCAAATTTATTTATAAAGAACCGGACGACTCAAATATGAGACTTGATCGTGGAAAAGAAAAGATATCGGATTAATGAAATTATTAACACAAACAAGCAATGAGGTAAGTTTGTATAACTTGAATTGTATTTTAAATACTTGAAATATGTGGTTATGTGATGAAAATATGATTTGAATGTTCAATTCATGATAATTGATAAAATATTGCTAATACTCGATATAAATTGAAAATAAATCCCGGTTGAATGAAAGGAAATTCGATAGATCTTTGAAAAGGAATTGACGGTAAAAAGGATCTAGCCCGGACGGGTGATCCTATTCTGATATAGCCCTTCCGAAGAATACGTGTAAAATGGATTTAGCCCGGACGGGTAATCCGAATTAGGGTCTGAATTTAGCCTGGACAGGTAATTCAGATCCAAGCTCATTAGAGTAATTGTCGTTGCAGGGGATTTAGCCTGGACTGGTAATCCCGACAATACTCTATGAGTTTATACTACAGGGGATTTAGCCTGGACTGGTAATCCCACTGTAAGGATGAGGTTCGCGGGAGTGTGCTCTCTGATATGAAATGTGTAAGACCATGGTTGAAAGATACCATGGCAACCTGATATGAAATGTGTACGACCATGGTTGAAAGATACCATGGCAACCTGATAAGACCATGGTTGAAAGCTACCATGGCAACCTGATATGAAATGTGTAAGACCATAATTGAAAGGTACCATGGCAACCTGATATAAAATGAATAAGACCATGGTTGAAAGATACCATGGCAACGTGACATGAAAAGAATAAGACCATGGTTGAAAGATACCATGGCAACATGATAGAAAATGAGTAAGACCATAGTTGAAAGACACTATGGCATCATGTCAAAGATAAATAAGACCGTGGATGGGAGAAGCTATGACATTTATTGAACAATTGATATTCAGGTAATACGCATCAGATGACGAATGGTCATATGAAATGGTTGTGTGAAATGTTTACAAGAACTGGTCATATGGAAATATATGTACAAAATAGTTGTATGAAATAATTATAAAGATAGATAAACGAAATAAGTATAAGTACGTGGAATATAATTTATGTTAAGTTTGATATAAACTATTACCGGAATAAATATACATAAAATATATGGAAATGATGGAGCATGAAATATTGATATAATGAAATGAATAATATATGCTTATGAAGAAACGGTAAGAGCATGATATGTTTCATGACATGTACATATATGATTACCTTTGATATGTTGATATAAGGAAATTATGTAAGTTGAGACTATTATTAAACTCAAGTGCGATATGTAGAGAAAATAAGTATATCAATGTTGAATTTAGATGAAATATGTGCAAGTATACTAACAATAATGTTGTTTGACGCTTAGACAAGTGCCAAACTATTGATTGAATGGTATTATGTTTAATTATAAGGAGCATTGAAATAGTAAGTACTTAGATGAAAATAAAATTTAAGATTTAGCGAATTTTTTTTATAATCCCGATTTAATTCCGGTTGGTTTCTAATGTATGTTTGGGGCTTCGAGGGCCCAATAGAGAGACGTTATGATTATTTTCAAAATATGAATAATAAATGACTCAGAATTATCTGAAAATGTTCAGTAAACTCCGGTAATGCCTCGTACCCTATTCAGGCAATGGATACGGGTAGGGGGTGTTACAAACATACCTTTGATTTATGAAATAACCATGGCCGAATGCCTTGGCTTCTTCTTTTATTTTTCTTTCATTAGTTACAGTAACGGGGAAAAGAAAGATGAACATACATTGTTTTTATCACTCTTTTCTTATTTTAACTATTCTTTATTTCATAATATAAAGCTATTAACTATTATAATGCTAAAATAAAATGCATATATTATCTATCAACCATCATTATGGTCGGCCACTATATTAAAAGTGGTCCATTTGACATGCAAGTCCCTCATGTCAATAATTCATGCATTATTTGGCCACTTTAAAAATCACCTATCACATTTTCAAGTCTTATCACATGAGTCCTTTCTTATAAATTAACACCTAATTGATAAAATCAAGGCACGAAATATTCACACATACAAATTCCACATACAATAAGCACAGAATATAACATCTAATTATTTTCATGACTCGATTTTGTGGTTCTGAAACCACTTTTCGACTAGGGTCAAATTAGGGCTGTCACAGAAACTCATAGCTCAAGATATGGGTAAATGATATCTTCTCATTGGCATTACATAGTTGATGAAAAGTAAATGTGGCCACGAGTCATTCGTCTTTGTAATGAACGACTTGATTACTATTTGATAGCAATTGACTTTTTATGATAGGCAGATGTAATGGTTACCATGGGATAAAATAGGATCATAATGAGAGAACGAATATTATTCTAAAGAGATTAAGATATCTTATTAGGGTAACACACTTATGATAATGTCATTGGACGTGCATTGCTTGAGTGGCTTTCGTAAGGGTATACCGTTAGGGAGGGCTCAGTCACGCTACTAAATTGGAATGAGTTCGTGACTAAATGAGTTTATAATTAATAGGTGAACAGTTGAAACTTAGTTATAAATCATTTGAACCTCAATTGCATATGTCTAATTGGTCGCTTCGCTAGCTCGTTGAAATAAAAAATGCATTGCATGTTGAATCAAATGAGTAGAAATGAATAGAAATGGTGAAAATGAAGAAATGAGAAACATTTGAAAATGATTATGGGTTTCTCCAAAATGAAAATGGAGAAATTGAATTATTTGGAAATGAACGTGGTTTTCTCCAAAATAAAAATAAAAATAAAAATGAAAAATGAAAAATGAAAAATGAAAAAAACCTAAAAAAGAATTCATGTTATATGTGAACTTTGATTTTGTACAATTTTATACATGAAAATTTGTTTTGATTTAGTTTTCATAAATTAGTAACATAACTATTACATTTACATATTGCGTGTATAAATAATTATATTTATCAAATATAAAAATAAATTAATGTATTTATTTTATTAAATACTTATAATTGAATAAAAATCAAAATTTGATGTATAAATTTAAATAACCATCAAAATTTTATGCACTAAATCAAAATTTACTTATCAAATTATATATTAAATCAAAGTTAAATATAATTTTGTGGTTTATCCCTTCATTTTCAGAAACCTTAATATATCAGTCATTGAATTTGCCTATAGGGTTAAGAAAGATGTGATCGTTAAAATTACTATAATGCTTTTTACGTTGCAAGATTTCGCAGAGGTTAAAAGGACTGGTTTATGACATACTGTTAACATCTCATGTTCATTACGGGTGTTTTTATTGTGTTGCAAGTGAAACCTCCTTGATGTAAGATTCAACTGTTCCTTGTTTCTTTGGCTTTTTCAAAATTGAACTTTTTTTTAAAAAAAGGACAAAGGAAGAAACTATTCGTGACTGTCACACTACATTGATCCTCTTCTGGCGTTTTGCGAAATCGTTAATGCCTGTTATTTTTCTTAACTTGCTGGCTGTCCATATCATTCATTTAGGGAAGAAAATTCGATTTTTTTTCTTAAAAGCCAGTTGGACTTTCTCTCTGCCAATTTGCAGAAGATGTTTGTGGGCTACTTTGAATGGATATATATATATTCTGAATTTCAACCCAAGTTTTGGAACGGCAGAAACCCTCTTTCCCATGCCTCCTCTAGTAGTTCCTGTCTTAATTTCTGAAAGCTACTGACAAGATATCTTATGTTTAAATTTAAATCTCGGAACATTTATTCGAGTTATAAAGCAGCTAAGTGGGATATTAATGTGCTGAATTGTGGACATAATCTGACTGTTTGAGGACAACACAAGTAGCTATTGTTTAACAGTGGACTTAAAATTAAAAGTGAATGTGCTATAATATATCTATGATGCTATTTTATGGAAGTAAAGAAAGAAAGAAAAAGGACAAAGGGAGAAGGGATTGACAAGACAAAGAAGGGAAGTGTTGTCGTTTTCCTAAGATCCAAGTTCCTCGCCAAGATATGGCAACAAATTCTGAGGATGGCCCTGGGAAACACCTTCACTTAAAAGATTTTGGAAGGGGTATCCACCAAAAAGAAAAACAAAACAAAATTCTCAATAAATTTCTTCAACCCCAGTAGTATGTATGGATCACATTCTTGGTAGGTAGCTGTCAGGGATGGGGGTGGTGGGGATGGTGCTTTTTGGGACCCTTTCTTGTTTTTGGTGGAAAATGAAGCTTGTCTTTTGCTAATTTCCATCTGAAAAATATATTTGCCATTTTTGAATCTGGAATAAGCATAGGTTACCAATTTTACCAACCCTACCTTTTAAGCAAGGCTGGCAATCACAGATGTGGAAAATGGTGGGTCTTTTCTTTTTTTCTATCATTTGTTTCAAATTACTGTAACTTAAAATCAGAATATAAGGTTACAAATGATCTTTAAACAGCTCCATCACATGTATTATAGAAGAATCTTTCATTTTAACTCAAATGAGATACTACCAATTTAATACGATATGCTTTTATAATGGCCTTGTATTGGAATTTGCCTCTGATAAATGGAAAATGTTTAAATGCATAGACACTCTGTCCATCCAAGGACCACTGCTATTTTTATATTAATTTTGTTAAATTTTAAGTTCCCAAAACTAATTATTGTTTTCGTCGTTTCCATGTATTATGTATATAAAACCTTCACATTATTCAGCCAAAACGGTCAAAAGATATGTTGAAGTTTGAACAGCAATTTCTCCGCTCAGCATTGAAAATTTGTTGAGGATCAAGTGGAAAACTATGGTGGGCAGTATATATTACTAGTATGAAATACTAAAATCTACAGTGGATAAGCCTCAAGAACTTACATGATGAAGTCAAGGAAAGAAACTGGAGAAAAACATCACTGAAAAATAAAATAAATATATACACCAATGACTGAGGAATTTTAATTTATTTTAATGTTTTTCAGGATGTTTCCCACTGCATTGACAGGAACAAAAAAAAAAAAAAAAAGAGAGTAGAATTAAAGATGAAAAGAAAAACAAGAATAAAAGGAAGGTACAAGATCCCTTTGAGATCTAATGCTTTTTTCTTTTTCTTTTCTTTTCTTTTCTTTTTTTAACAAATTCCTCCCATTTTTTGCTCTCCAGAGCAGCTGCATGCAGTAGTAGAGACAAAAGCTGTTACAGTTTACCCTTTTTGTCATTCCCAGTTTCCTTCCTGGAAACCACCTGTTTCCAAGAGATTAATACAACACAAATTAGGCATATATAACATCAAATTTCCTCCTCCTTTTTTTCCACTGTGGATTGCATTATGTTCTAAATGCCAAAATTTCACGAGAAAGTGAAAAAGTAAGGATTCACCTGAATCTTTTGAACTTGTTTTCCCAGATTTCAAGAAACCAATTTTTTTGTGGAATGCTGATTTCCCCTGAAAAAAAGGTGGCATAGCTAAGCTTCAATTCAGGATACCATATCTATATATAAATGGAAGATTAGACACAAACAGGTTTAAACAAAAGGAGATGGTACCTTTATATGTGTACCCGAGAAGCCTTGTGAAAAGTCCAACAAATCTATTGAAGCTTCTTTCCTGCAGTTCTTCTGCTCATACACAAAACAATATAAATAAAAATACCATAATTACTCAATACAGTAAGAACATTGTAGTCAGGATGTGGAACTTGCCTTGGAAAAGCTTATTACAGGGGAACTGGCAGTGTCATCAAGAAAAGAATGCTGTTGATTGCTACCATGTTCTTTGATTTTCTTTTTATTTTTACTGCTTTTCTTAGCTGGTTCAGGGGGTGCAGGAGCAGAACAGAAGCTCCCATTTTCATCAAGGCATTCCTCGTAATCTTGGCAATAATGCCTTGGGCCAGAAGATGCATCCGACACCATGGATAAGTCCTGCTCCTCATCTTCAACCCGGAAGCTCCTACTAAACTTTTGACACCTTTTTTGAGAATATGAGGATTGATCTAAGTATAAGGTCCAACCCGATTCACAATCACTACCACATTGTGAAGCTGACATATCCATTTTTTTTCCCACGCTCGTTTCTCAAATGAAACTGCAACCCCTCGTGTTTGAGAAAAAAGATGAATAAAGGAAATGAATTTGTTATAGGAACAATGAAAAAAAGAAAAGAAAAAGAAAACCCTCTCTCTTTTTTTCTTTCTTGGATTTCCACATTCATGCAAACTCTTGAAGCTGTTGTGTTTATAAACAGAATGGAAAAAGAGGGTACAGCGGGATAAGACCAAACGAATCGCACTCAAATCCTAGACTCCTTTTTGTCCTTTCTTCGACCCTCACTCCCTCTTGTTTTTTTCTTATGTAAATCAATCAAATTTGCCAGTTGGCTTAGCGAGAGAGAGAGAGAGAGGGGGGGGGGGAGGGGATGAAAGCAATTGGTAACAATGATGATAAGGGAAGCGGTTACCAATTCATGTATAAATGTAGTAATACAGCAGCCTGTACAAACGATGGAGCTGTCCTTTCAATAAGAAGTGCAAAAGGTGGAGGTATTTTACTGCTCCTTTAATAGCCCCATTATGCCTTCGTTTTCCTGCATGCCTTTGGTTAGGTTGGAAGTGATAGATTGGCTTCAAACAGAGTAACAATATCACTTGAAAAGAATGTTACAAGCTGGACACTTAAATAGACAATAATGGAAACAGTTCCATTTAAAAGAGATTAGTGAATTATTAAACAGGGTATTGCATTGTCAAGACAAAACTCTCTTATGTCTTTAATACTCTATTTACTGTCAAGATTCCCTAAATGGGACCCTTTTTTTCTTGTTAAGAAAAACAAATCTTTTCATTTTCTTCACTAACTAGATTCTTAAATGCACCATCATTTAGAGTTTGGGATGAGATTTTTGTTGGGGTTTTTATTCATAATGTAAAGATGATCCTACACTTTAATTTGTTTAAACCAAGTACACCAAACGTGAAACGGGCAGACATGCATGTCCCCTTGCTGAGTTGTAGCAGTCTAGCAGATTCATTTTTCTAGTAACCTATACATTACTGTAAACTGATTAATTTTCCATTTTCTCTTCACAACAGATTATTTTATCTATATTTTTTTCCCTGTGCTACCATTGAAATCTAAAGTTAGAAGTTGGAATGCATTAAAATGGTCCCATAAATGCTAGATCATTGCAATGTATTCGGCATCTGAAGAATATGTATTGCGGAAGGTAAATTTCTTCTAGAAGTATATGCAAATGCAGAAAAGCCTCCTTTGGTTTGAGGAAACTGTAGAGACTATGATTTAACCAAATGGCTAGCAGTACTTTTTACACTTCCAATTGAGAGAGACTTACACCTTCAAAGATGATTGGGAGATGAAAAAAAGAAAAGAAGAAAGTCAAGATCTATTGATGCTTTGATATTTGATGAGTGCACACTAGAAACTCGACTTTTCCTTGTTCACCCTGTTCTAAGTCACATGGGGGGCTTTTAATCACTCATTTTTTCCTGAAAGTCATTGACTATTCGTACTGAAAAACTCTGAAACACCACTCACTTGTGAGACTCGGTCCTTAAGATTGAAAAGACTTGTAAGTCTTCTTTGGTGTTCAACATTTTGAAACTTGGGTGATTGACAATGATTTTAAGTCTGTTAATAGATTGAATCCGAGATTCCTCAAATTGTAAATTTTCTTAACGATTCGAGTTGAGTGCCCCGGCCGTCACATCAAAAGCTTGTTCAATATTTTGCTTAATCATCGGCACGATAAATGAACCAGTTTTTGGTAGGAGTGGGAGAAACCTACAATGATGTAATACAATCTGACCCGAGCATGTTAGTGATGATGGACTGAATATTATTCAGATATATGTTGTTTAAGAACAATATCTTCTCCGTTTTTAAGGTAGAAAATCCACCCTAGTACATTTAAAATAGCTGTTCTTGGGCCCTACTAATAATGTTGAATCCTCATGGTGACCACTGATGCAATTGCAAAACGATACACTGATATCATACTGCTAAACCCACGTACGACTTCGTTTATAGTTCTTATCCCACTGTTATTTTTTATATCAGACAATAATTTCCTGAATATCTCATTACATTGTTAAAGCTAGCCTAGATTTCCCTTCTATACCTTTCGTGCATTGGTTTAAAGCAAACCAAGTAGCCAGTGTGCCCTCCACAAAATAACTGTATACGATAAACCAGAAACTGGGATTCAGCCTTTTTAAAGAGGAAATTGAAAATATTTGTTTAAATTTGAACTCCTCAGAATCTCGGATTATGAAAACAAATGACAGAAATCATTGGCCCTTAAATTAGGCCAAAGTTCGATGCTTGGTTTAAGAAAACAATGATTATAAATTGCCATGGAAACAAGATCATGGGGCCGCTGTAGGATCTTCTTCTGGATCAAAATGGTCCCAGTCATTAAACTCATGTGCACATGGCCTTTGGTAGTTTGTGGCCCTTTGCCAGTCCATGACTCGTAATCTCTATGCGTAAAACAAATAATCAGTTTCGCATTTGGTTTCCTGCTGTTATTGCATGCTCTGATTCAGTACTTTTTTTTTTAATATTTATATTCTTACCCTCCTGCTTGGCTCAAAACGATTGAAGTTTCATCTAATGTAATAGTTTTAAACTCATAAGATTTGTACACAAATAGTTTGAACAAAGCTGTAAACATTGCGAGCTTTGAATTATAACCCACCTTTTAGTCCTTTACCTCAATTATATTCTGCCTAGAACTAGAATATGCAAAGACTTTGGCCAATGGCTACAATACGGTTGTTGAAGGGTATAGCAGTATGGGCTTTGAAGACAGCTTGGAATTTTCCAACAGGGTCCCCTACAGTGGAAGAGTCAAAGCAAAATTGCCAGTTGCTGTTCAATGATTACAGCCAAACACCACCCTCCCTCTCTTTTTTTTCAAAAAATATCAAACCCTCCTTACCCCCAAGATTTTACTTTCTCTCTCTCTCTCTCTAAATGATAATTTATGGTAATACTTTTTATGTTAGATGCAATAATTGATGCTTTTCGAGCATTAAAGTTATCTTAAGATATGTTATACAGGCACTCGTTAGGAAAAAACCAGGTTTTAATTTGCTAAAGCAAACAAAGTGGGAGGAGTCCCCATCAAACAAAAACCCAAAGTCAAATATCCCCCCATTGCCTTCTGTCTTCCAAAGAAAAATGAAGAAAATAGTTTTTTTTTTTTTTTTACATATAAAATACAAAAGCTCATATGAATCCCATTAAAAGCATACGTCTATTTCAATATTTAATTTGGTTTGCACGAATGATTGTGAAATGGATGAGGCCATATTTTATTTGTATAATCTGCCTTTCTGTTTAGCAGTATCGTATATAGTATTATATAATATCATCCCAAACTAATTTTTGTACTGACATGTTGAAATCTTGATACGAATGCCTACAAAGCTATATTCTGTTCATAGTTGAAAACGAAAACTGTGACAAGATCTTCAATGTCTTAGGAGCTGCATGGCTAAAGGTACAAAGATTTAACCGCCTAATTAATGCCTCCACACTGTTTTCGTTGACATAATGGGATGTCTATGCAGAGATTTTTTTTGTTTTGTTACTTAAAGTATATTTTCAAGATATTCTTTTTGTTTTCAGAAGTATATATATTCTAATATAAAATTTTCATAGAAAAAGTTTTAAAAATATAGATTTACAGAATTAAAACCAAGATGTTTCTATTCGTGGAGCCTGTCACTGAAACAAGAAAAAGAAATCTCATCAAGCTAGCTTCAAACTCTTGGCGGTCACAATAATGAAAGCTGTAAATAAAAATAAATAAAGAAAAAGAACATTGGAGTGGACCAAATAGAAATTATAAGACGTAAATGTCATTCTCAGACTGACGACCGTCCATACCCTAAAGATTAGAGAAGCTTAAGCTCCCCATACAGCTTAGTCGGTTTCAAACTGACATGATTTATCTTTGGTTAACTTCTGCTATTAATTCCTGTATTTTTTTAAAGTTATAGATTTAGTCCTATACTTTAATTTGCTCAATTCTAGTCTTGTACTTTTCAAATTGGTCAATTTTAATCCTGACTCAATTAATAGCAATTAAATTTGTTTGGTTAAATTAAATTACTAGTCTTGTATTATGCATACAATTGTAGATTTGGTCAATATTCTCCAATTGGATCATTCTAAGTCTCTTTACTTTTAAAATCTTGAAATTTCAATCTCGACACAAATAAGAATCGTTAATACATTTACTAAATTTTAATGAGTAATATGTGGAAATAATAAGCTAACATAACATTACACATATGATAATATGCTTGGCGCATCATATTTTGGGATTAGCTAAACTTAACTTCATGAGTTTAATAGTTATCATTTGATAGATCTAAAACTATAAAATTTTAAAAAAGTATAGGGACTAAAAATAACTAAATTAAAATACATGGATTAAATTAACAACTTTCGCAAAGTACATGGACTAATAATAGAATTTAACATTTATCTTCATATTATAATGTAGGTTAAAATATTATATAAGTCCTACTACGTTTGCCGAAGATGTTAGGAACGATCTGGCCATATTACGTTTGCTGGATTCTCGAATTTTGGCTTTAGCTTGCTTTTTCTCATTCTGCATGTCTTCCATTTTTCGAACTCGTTCGGATAACACAACAAACTCATTCAACTCCAGAGCTCCCACTAGCACACGAATATCTTTGTTTAGACTCCACTCAAAATGGGTACACAACTGCTTCAGTAGACACGAGTCTTGAGCATACTTACTTAGACAGACGAATTCTCGTTCGTATTCTGCTACAGTCATATCTATTTTGTTTCAGCTCCATAAATTCTCTTTTCTTTTTCTTTAAATACAACAGAATGATGTATTTCCTTTTAAACTCATCTTGGAAAAATTTCCAATTTACCCGATCTCTCGGGATTATAGATGTCAAAGTCGTCCACCATTGGCACACTTTTTCTTTAAACAGAGATATGACACATCGCGCACTATCCTCTTGGGAACACATCAACTCGTTGAGAACTCTCCAAGTATTTTCTAACCAATACTTGGTTTTTTTCTAGGTCATCATATTTCTTGCCTTTAAACTTCTCCACCCCGCATTTACGGAGTTTTTTAATCGAAGGGTGGACTACAAATATCAGAACTAAATCCTGGTATACTGATGGTCACTAAACTAACTATAAATACGATAAAGGCAAGCGCACCTATCGAACAATAGTATAGCTAAGGTGAGTAGAGAATATCGTATCCACAAGGACTAAAAGTATTAGTAATTACCGTTTTTCTATTATTTAGTCGACAATTTGGAGTGATGTGTTTTAATCTAAATTTACTAAACTAATTTAACTAAGAACGCAACAAAGAATGAATCAAGGAAATAATTGAATATTAACTAATGAGATAGACAATACCCAGGAAAGAATCCACCTAGACTTCACGTATTATTATAAATCTGAATTAAACGATTTATTCACTTGTGTATTGATCCGCAGAAATCCCTAAATTATGTTAATATCTCTTTCGAGAGTAAAAACAACTAACTTTGGGTTGATTAATTGAAATCTCTTTCTAATTAAAACCCTATCGTCATATTAACTCGATCTATGGATTCCCCTATTAGATTTATGTCGTCCTATTTCTATAATTGCAAGCAACTCCATTCAATGCTAGATTTACTCTTGAACAGAGACTTTTCTTCCACTGAAATAAGCACATTAAACATGAATTAATATTCCAGAAATATTAAAACAAGAAATAAGCATACATAATTGAGAACAAGAATCAAGTATTTATCGTGTAAAAATAGACATTAAATAATGATTCATTATAGGTTTCATTCTCCCTAGGTATTTAGGGAATTAGTTCATAATCCTGAATGAAAACATCTGAAAGTCAGAATAACCACTAGACACAAAGAAACTCAATAAAACTTTGAAAGAAATTAAAATGAGATCTTCAATCTTCATGGAGATATGCTTCCGAGTTGATTTTGATAGTGTTCTACGAGTGCTTTCTTCGACCTTCTCTGATTTCTCCCTTATGTCTTCTTTTAATTGGTATTTATAAACTTTAGAATGCTCAGAAAGTCTAAAAATTGGGGTTTTCCATGTATTTGGGAAGCAGGGTGCGAAATCAACACGGGCTGGCACATGAGCGTGTGTCTAGCCTGTGTGGAAATGCCCAGGCCATGTGGCTCTTGAAAACAACTCTATTTGTCCAATTTTGGCTCATTTTCTGCTCATTCTACTCCCAAATGCTCTTCTATGTATAGAAACATGAAATTAAAGGATTAGAAGCATCAAATTCACTAATTTGCATAATTAATCATCTAAAAAGGCATTAAGAATGAGATTAAAATATGTTACTTTTATAGCTTATCATATACATCCCTGGGCGAATACTCAATTCAACAAAACATTTATTCTCCAGAAGATTACTATTTGGCTAACTAACTATTAGAGTGCGCCAAAATAGACAACTTTGCGTTTATGCGCCATTAATTCGAATAAGCTAGATTTAGGGTATGACATAGAATCAATTAAATCATAGCTTTGATACTACAAAATGTAACACTCCTTACCCGACCCGATCGCTTGGTTCGAGCTATAAGATCTACATTCATTGCCAAAGGAACAACTACATATGATTATACATCATTTGATCATTCAAACATGTAAACAAGTATCATTCACATATATAATATGTTACCTAATCATTTTTTGTTCCTACACGAGCATACAAAAGCTCTTTTATTAAACCAAGTGTGAATTAGGACCAAATTGTAAAATTTTTAAAATTTCAAGCCGACATTGTGACTTCATGGTTTCCATGTGACAACATCACCAACTTATTGAGTCATGTCACAACTTCGAGTATATTGACGTCAGACTATTAACCATATGTTTTGAAGTCAAGGCTTAAAGTAGCTACGTCGTCCCTATTTTTGGCAAAATGCACATTTGGTACCTACCTATTCACTTGCTTTCAAACCAATATATCAATATGATTTCATTCAATATTTTTCAAGAATAATGTTATTAAACATGCCAACCAAAACCAATACAAGTATGTAATCATCTAAACCAACCATTCAACTTTATACAATTCAATCATTTAACTATAAGACATGTTCAAATCCATTACAACTCTCTAATTCCAAAACATATCATTTACCAACTCAAACATGGCATATTTGTACAATTTAGAAGCTTATCACTTAAAAGACTCCGACATGAATCACACAAACCATGCATTCAATTTCATCTCATACTTAACATTCAAATATGCCATTTCTCAAGCTATTTATCAACTTGGCTATTCCAACTATTTTACTTGCAATATTTAACATGCTGAAACATACCAATTAAGATCATTACACACACTAGCATCACACAAGACCAAACCTTACATCAATTAGATCACATACCAAACTTAATAAACAAGTTCAACCATTATCACATTACTACATAACCATTAAATTTGAATCGGCCATTTGTACAACAAAGGTCCTTATGTACATGCCACAATATCTAGACTCAAAATGAACATATATCTAACGTCTCCTTGATAGTATGTGCTTCACGCTGATTCAACTTGACAAGTTCTGTAAAGTGACAATCTACAAGAAAAAAAAAACAACTAAAGTAAGCATTAAGAATGCTTAGTAAGTTCAAATGGAAATACTATACTTACCTTGATCACTTATAAGAATAACAACTACCAATCACATTTGCTTACAATTTGGCTATCTTTGGCACATAATGCCTTAACCAGTCACTTGTCAACATTAACATTGAAATAAGTTAGATATACTTGCATATCATGAATAACATCATTTAATACCAAAGCAATTTATTGTCACATAAAAAATTATGAAGATATATCATTTCATATCAATACGTTTTCAAGCTTTTCCATTTTAATTAAGATTAATATTGCCCGATGGAACTATAGTAAAATAGACTCGGATACACGGGTAAACTGAGTTGCTCACACAAGCTGAACTTTCATCAGGTTTATTCATATAAGCTGAAATTAAATCAGGTTACTCGTACGGGCTAAACCTTTGTTACATATAACCCGAGAATCTGTAACAAATGCTAGATCTTGTTATAAAATGTAAAATCTTTGATCAAGCACACTTATATCATTAGCAATCCCTGTAATCAACCAACTTCGTATTTGTACCATGTACTATTACATAATAGCCAACAATCACATGACATTTCAATTTAGCCCATTACTAACCATACATGCCAATTTCACTAGTGTTCTAATTATATCCAAATATATATATATAAAATCAAACACAAAATCACATAACATAAAATAAGATAGTAAGTTTCACATGAACTTACCTATTCAAAATATGAAACGAGTGCATACTTCAAGGACTAATCCACATTTTTTACTTTTTCTCTATTAGCTCCACTTTGATCCAATTCTTGATCTATATAATTATTTTATATACAAATCAATACCAATCATCTTCATAAAATGTTATGATATACATGAACCTACATAAATTCATTTTACAATTTCACAAATATTTTACATTTTATTCAATTTAGTCCTTGAGTTCAAGATAAGCATAACTTTCGATTCCTAGCTCCGGATTAAAATTCGATTTCGATTTCATATATTCTCATTAGGGACCTTATACTTTCTAAAAAATCAAGCTCAAAATTCAAGTCCAAATTTTTTCTAGAACTTTACAATCTAGTCCAATTTTTTTCTTTGAACATGATCATGAACGAAATGTAAATCCACCTCAAAATGCTACATTTTGCTATGCAATCTAGATGCTAGTTGCGAGATGTTGTACCTTAATTGTGGTGAAAGCTTTTCGGAGGATGAGATAATGGAACTTTGAGCTCTTTTACCAAATTCATAACCCAAAGAGTTTCAAAGGTAGCAATTGCGATTGCTCGATATTTAGCTTCAATAGAGAAGCGAACAATTGTAGTTTATTTATTTGAGAACTACCTTATTAGATTTTGACTAAAATAAAGAATAAAACCAGTTGTCAAATCACGATTAATGTGATCACCTGCCTAGTCAACGTCTAAGTACATATAAAAATTGGATCCAAATGATGAGTGAATTAAAGACTATAGATGAAGGCTTGTTTCAAGTGTCGAAGAATGCATTTCATTGCTTGTCAATGTATGGATGATGTAGCATGCATAAACAAAGAAAGTTTGTTTAGAGCAAACAAAATATCAAGTCTTGTAAAGGAAAGATATTGGAGTTTTCCAATAGTTCTATGGTATATAGTGGTATCAATAGGGTCAAACTTGTATTGAAGCTTGTAATGGTGAGAGGAGCTCATTGGAGTAAGAACTCCTTTGTTATCTTGCATCCCTGTGTCATTTAAGTTTGTTGGTTAGGACATTTGAATCTATTGGGTTAATCATGGTTAGGACATTTGAATTTTAGGTTATGATTCAAGTAAAGGAGTTTATAAAAAAGATGAAAGTAAATTGTGATTTATTCCTAGAATGAGCACCTATTTATAGACACACTATCATCAAAACTCCTAGATGAAAAGAATTAATTTAAATAAATTTAAAATTTAAATAAGAAATCTAGGTTCCACATGACTTGTTCAGCTAATAGAAAACTTATACGAGGAGTAAGCATTTTTATAAATGTGTTGGGGTGGTTGTGTCCGATGAACGTATAAGCGCAAATAATATTTGTTTGACCATGGGTAGTAACAAAGGCTTGATGGTGTTGAGTTTATCTTAAAAGGAACTAGATGAGAGTTGTGATCGGGTAAGGGAAGTAGGGTTAAGTCTCAAAAGGAACTAGTTTATGTTTGGCTCAAAAAAAAGTAGGGGGGCTGCTAGTCAACTAAGGGAATCGGGAAAATAAAAGCAGGTGTGCGGCCTTGAGATTTGTTTGAATAGTTGCTCAATGGCTATAAGAATTGGAGGTGGAATGTGATGTTGGCATAATCTAACGTTGAACCTCGTTCTAGAAAAAAAAAATTAAGTGGAAGAAGATAAAAGGATGACAAACACTTAAAATGAAAGTTTTTCTAATGAACTGAGGGAGCTTATTGGTAACAAGTGTAAAAAAAAAAAAAAGATAGACTGAACGACAGAGTCAAAGGAATCAGAAAAGTTTTGGATCATCAATAGGAGTAGAAGAATATTGAGTGAAGCAACTAGTGCTCATACTTAAATTATAGAAATCATCTTAATCGAAATAATACAAAATCCTGTAGTTAAAATACTAACATTATAGTAGAATAATAGATTAAAAGGCATAGTCAAGCAATGCATGCATAAATTAATTAAAAAAAGAAAGAATGGTAAATTGAGAAGGCGGCAAGAACATTTACTTACGTGCGTATTACATTACGCCCCTATTCCGGCGTTTGGTTCGCTGTAATAGGTATTACGCGCGTAATCGGTTACGCCCCTAATCCCCAAATTCCCGTGTTTTCCAATCCCTTCCCTTTTCGGTGTATTAGCTATTACTTCCGGCCTCCCTCCCCATCTCCCTGTTTTACCCTCCCTCCCTACCTGACCCTCTCCCTAATCATTTTCGCCGTCCTTTCTCTTCATCTGGATTGAATTACATCGAAGGATCTACCACTAATTTCCCTTCTTTGATCCTCTCAATCAAGGTATTCTCCCGTTTCATTCAGTCCTTTGGCTTTTTTTTTTTCCTCCGTTTTTTTCTTTCTTCTCTGTTTCATTGTTTTTTTTGTTAATTTTGCTTATGTGATTATGAACACAGTGAATTTAGTGTTGGGATAGCTTTGATGTTACTGGGTTTTATTTTTATTTTTATCTATGTGTATTTATCTGAACTTCTTGCTTGTTTTTCGGGTTCAGCTGGTAGTCCACAATAGAGAAGGCATTTGTGATATTGAGCAGGTGAAAATGATTTTTTGAACTCCATTTATCTTTCCATTTGATTTAATGGCACTTCATTTTGCACAACAATGGTGAATTGGTGATAGTTCATCCATAGCCAGTTTGTTTAAAGCATCTTTAGCTATAAGATTAAGATGTATTGCATTTAGAATATCTTTTTACACGAGTTTCTCTGTATCTGAAACACAACCAAGTTGAAACTATGATCTCTCTATTTTTATGAACTTTATAGACAGTTTCTTAGTTGTTGGCTTTGCCATGAGTTCGGGGAAAAGGAACTACATCTCTGACATCAGTGAGGCCAGTCATAAGAAGAACCATAAGGTCGAACCCTAGTCTAAACCCAGAGTGCTTGACTGTTCCATGCTTGCGAAGATCTTGGTACCATTCGTACTGATCTCTTGACAAGTCAAATTCCTTCATTCTGAAATCAGAAAACCATAGCAAACAAGGAAAATAGGCTTTGGTATCAATAAGGATAGTATTGAGAATAGTTCAGTCCTCAAGAATAGACCCAAATTAAGATGGCTTTAAAGTGATCATTAGAAGAATTGAGATAAACCTAGAGTTTAGATCAGGTTGTTTTGGGTTCAAGTAGTTTTAGGTCGGTTCATTCACATTTGAGATTTGGATTTTTTAGATCGGATCGTTATGGGTTTGAATCATTTCAGACCATTTCTGGTACAAGTCATTTTGAGTTCGAGTTGTTTTGACATTACCTTGCACTTAGCATGTCAAGCCGCTCTTCACTTTGGCTACCCGTAATCACTGTTCCCATCTGCATTACCATTTATCCATCTTTCATAACCAACTCAAAACCACCCACTGTTTCAATATATTTGTTTCAAGTTTTAGGCTTTACCTTGGGTACAACCATATCAAAAGCGGCCACTGTTTTTCCATCATCATTCAAGCGTACATAAAATGGCTTAACTGCTTTTGGATAATCATAAATAATCACAGGTCTCTTATAGTGATCATCAGCCAAGTAGCTGCCATTGAGTAAATGGAAAATAATAAGAACATTTTGTAGGAAAAGTCTCGTATTGTTTTAGGATATTTGCATGTGATAGTTCTTTGTTAGTAGCCAGATTATATGTACCTTAGATGTTCAGCTGTTAAAGGGACTCCCCATCGAAGTTTTGTTTCGAAAGTCTTATCTGTCACCTGGTGTTGAAGAATGAAACACTTTGATCAGACATAAGTTGCTAAACATATGGCAGTCATGTTGGCCGGCTTAATGTGGGTTAATTGCACCAAACGTTCTTAAATGATTGCTTATATTATAAGTTGGTTCTTATTGTTGAAAATGTTCTAATTGAGTTTTTAAACTATCAATATTGTATCAATCATATCTTTCTATCAATCTAGCAGTCAATTTAGGCATTAAAGGCCAATTTGGATCTAATATGGAGCATATTTAGAATATGTGGATTAAATTATAAGTTCATGTACTTATTACATGAATGGATTTTATGTGTTAATAAAGAAGATAGTGCCAAGAGGTTTATTTATTAGTTGATTATGTAGTAGTTACACAAATTTTTTCAATTTGATTCACGTGTTTTAAATATGCCAATATGCTTCATGTTAGATTTGAGTTGAGCTGATATTTAACATTCACGCTAATGGTTCGACTGATGAAAGGGCCTAAATTATAGATACTAACCATGGCAGATCTTGGGATTAAATTTTGGGGCTTAGGAGTTTAATGAGAAAATTTTAAAAACTCTCATTAATCTAAAAGAGTTTAATTAAATTTTTTTAAAAATTTCAATAGAAAAAATATTTTTCCAAAATTTTGGGGGGCCAAGGCCCCCTGCCACCATTTAGCTCCACCTCTTTCTTGTTCCTTATTGCTTTGATTTGGTCGAAATATCCCTTTTCTTTTATGTGTTGGAATTGGTTGATCTACTTTGGAGATATCATGTCATTATGGTAGAAAGAATTGTCTATAAAAATTATATATTGTTTTGTTTATGGTAATAAAAATCAATTTTTCATTCCTTGCTCCAATTCGAACAACTTTTCAGCAACTTTAGCTCCAATATCCAGTGCATTAAAAGTTTTACAGGAACTGAGTAATGAACTCCAGATTCCAGCATCTGGTTCATCAGGCATTTCATTTACATGTCGACCTCACCCTATGTTTATGCATTTTTATTTGTTTTAGGGTAGCATAGATAGTCAATCTTGGTTTCAGTTGAATATTTTAACTTCAAAAAACAGATTTAATGTTGGAATTATTAAATGATTAAATTCAACAAACAAGTATCCTCTTTATTGATTTTTGCTGTCTCTCAACACTTAATCGATTTCCCTTTTATCATTACAGGTTCTTTCTTCCAACACTTCTTCATCGCAGTCGTCCCCGATTTGCTCATTACAGGTTAGTTTTCCATTGGTATTTATGGTTTTGTTTGTATGTTTGTATTGCTCATTACAGCCTTTGTATTGCTCATTACTTGTTTCTCGATGGCACAGTATTTGATATTTAGCTTTGTAAACTTGTAGTCATTAAGGAGGAGTAAAATAACATTTGAATGTTCATTGTCACGTGAAAATTCATTTCTTATGTATTTATATGTACTGTTTCTGTTTGAAGCTTTCCCTGCACCGGGTAGATAAATGAGTCACTTTTAAATGCTTTATGCTATTGTTCATGATTTCTATGCTATGCTATACAACTAAATGATGTTTATTTTTACTGATATTCTTTACTGTGTAAATTTTGAATATATTAATTGAGCCCATATACTAATCTTCTTATTAGTATTTATTTTCATGCATACTTTGATGTTTGTTAACTTGGTCGCAGTAGTCTCTGTGTTATTTTAGAGAAATTACATTTTAAGTTGATCTTTTATCAGCAGAAAAGTTTCCCCTGCTTCTATTTTAAAATTATAATTGTGAAAGTGTAAGGAAGTTTTTAAAATTAACGTATATATATTATGATAAATAAAATTATACAAATTTTACTTAAAAAGTCAAATTTGGCTGTTAAATTAATAAATTCTATAGAATTCTGAAATTTTAATAATAATAATTTTTTGATGAAAAAATGCTAAACATGTATTTTAAACTTGATACTAGACAGCTAAGTAACAATTCTTGTAAAAAATAAGTCCTCTTCAAAGTTAATTATATTTTTACAAAATGAAATTACCATTTAAAATGTTATAAAAGTTATAAAACCTTAATTAAACTAATCATCAGTAATTAAATATACTCTTTCATTATTATTTGGGTGATTGATAAAGAAATGAAATTAAAGTTGCAACGATATCATTTAGTCGTCTAATTTTTTGCTTCGTGTGTTCTAAATTTGTGCTGTTTATTTTTATTCGATAATGTGTAATTGCAACTTCAATTCTTTGATAGTGTGTTCTAATTTTAAAATGTTGCAGTAATGGCTCGTCTGCCTTTAATTGCACAAAGTGTGAGGCGTAAAAGAATTAGTATTGCTGTGACAATATGGTTGGAAATCTGTAGAATCGCGGTTTGGTTCTTATTTAGAATGGGTGCCAGCCTTAGCCTACATAGACCAAGGATTAGGTCCTATACCGTAGATTTTTATGCAAAACGGGATTATGTGAATAGGCTTGTATATGCTAGTGACGAGACCTGTATTGAACAAGTTAGGATGAATAGAGCTGCCTTTTTTAAATTATGTGAGATGTTAGAATCGATAGGGGGATTGAAGTCGACAAGGTTCATGCTTGTTGACGAGCAAGTAGCAATGTTTTTACATATCATCTCCCATCACCTGAAAAATCGAGTTATCAAGCATCACTTTAGAAGGTCCGGGGAAACTGTTAGCAGAGCATTTCATAGTGTTTTAAATGCTGTCATACGCTTGCAAGATGTGTTATTTAAAAACCCGGAGCCAATTACAGCCGATTCTTCTGACACAAGGTGGAAATGGTTTAAGGTATAGGACTAAGTTTTATATATAGCTTCAACAACATTTACTTGATTTAGATTTAAATTAGTATTCTAACTCAAGGTTTTATATCATGTGATATAGAATTGCTTAGGTGCTCTTGATGGAACCCACATCAAGATTAGGGTTCCAACAGTTGATAAACCTAGATATCGGACGCGAAAAGGTGACATAGCAACAAATATGCTAGGTGTTTGTACACCTGAGATGCAATTTGTTTATGTTCTTCCTGGTTGGGAAGGTTCAGTTGCTGATGGACGAGTTCTTCGAGATGCCATTAGTAGAAGACATGGATTAAAAGTTCCTCATGGTAAAGTGTATAGTTATAGGACTTTGATTTATTCATTAAGATCACACTTTGTGTGCTGAATTAATCATTTTTTAATATGAAACTTATCCTATAGGTTGTTATTATCTAGTTGATGCTGGATACACAAATTGTGAGGGATTTCTTGCACCATTTAGAGGACAACGATATCATTTGAACGAGTGGCGTCAGGGTTATCAGCCAAGTTCTCCGCAAGAGTTTTTTAATATGAAACATGCCTCAGCACGTAATGTCATTGAAAGATGCTTTGGCTTATTAAAACTTAGATGGGGAATACTTAGGAGTCCATCGTTCTATCCTGTAAGGGTGCACAATAGAATTATTATTGCATGTTGTTTGCTTCATAATTTTATTCGAACCCATATGAGTAGTGATCCCATTGAAGCGGAGGTGGGAGAAGGATTACCTACAATTAATGTGGTGGATGACGATGAACCGAATATCACAAATATTCATCCATCGGATGCTTGGGCTACTTGGAGGATGGAACTAGCCAACCAAATGTTCGATGAATGGCAAGCATCTAGAAATTAGTTTGTGAAACTTTTGTGAAACTTTTGTATTTATTTTTGTATTGTACTAAAATTCAGAAATTATAATATAATTTCTTCTAATTCAGCTTGTGTTATAATTTTAAATTTTTTGTGCTATGGAACTTTTGATACTTGCAAATATTCAACTTAATTACTAGATTTTATAAAGTGTTGACCTTTTGAATCATGATATTAAAATAGTAATTAATATAATTTATTTTTTTTTGTTCTTAAGATCATTATGTCAGGTGTTCCAGAATCAAATGCTCAAGCTTCTCGAGGAAGCAAAAGAAAATGGGTTCCCGAGGAAGATGCAGCATTAGTTTCCAGCATGGTGGACCTGCACAATGTTGGAACATTTAATGCTGATACCGGGTTCAAAGCCGGTTATTTGAACGAGTTGGAAAGAAAGCTACAAACGGTTTTACCAAATGCAATGTTGAAGGCGAAACCTAATATTGAATCAAGGATTAGGTTACTTAAAAGGGAGTGGTCAATTGTCTACGACATGCTTAATGGCCAAAACAATAGCGGTTTTGGTTGGGACGAGCATAGGCAGCTCGTTGTTGCTGAAGATGCGGTTTGGGAGTCCTATTTAAAGGTAAGATTATTTCAAGTCTTTATTATATTATTTTTACCAAACTTACGACTAATATGATTTCCTCATTTTTTTAGAGTCACAAAGAAGCCGCCCAATTCAGATTTCGTACTTTCCCTTACTATGACCAGCTTACTACCATATACGCAAGAGATCGAGCAACTGGGAGAGATGCTCAAACAGCTGCTGATGTTCTTGAAGAAATACACGCTGATGATGAACGTACTACAGATCTGAATGAAGAGAGAAACACATTCTATGACTGCGAAGCTGACGTCTCTTTAGATGACATGGATGTTTCTGGTACGGATCCACGAGGAGATCGAGACCAAGGGGGTTCCTCATCTTCAAACAAGAGAAAGAAGAAATCTGATGCTCGTGATAATATGTTTTCTTCATTTAATGAGGCTGCCACTTTGTTCGGGGAGAAAATCCAGGCCGTTGGCGATCAAATCAGTAGGAGTTTTGCCTCCGAGGTGGTAGTTCAGCAGAAGTCAGAACAACATATGGAAGAGAGAGCTTCAAATTTATATTCAGCCTTATGGTCAATTGAAGGTTTAACCGACGATCAACGATATGATGCATTGAGTAAAATTCCCGACCATCCAACTCAAATGATCGTTTTCTTTAGTTTACCTTCAGTTGCCCGATTGGAATGGGTTAGGAGATTTCTTTCTTACCATTAAATATCAATGTTCAAACTTTTTGATGTTGTAAAACTATATAACATATGGATTTTAATGTACAATTTCATTTTCATCTAACCTTTTCTTAATATAAGTTAATTATGTTTATGCATAATATAATTCTCAAGTTATATATTGATTTTAGTAAATTCATATAAGAACATTTTATTATTAAGAATTTTATGAAATTATATATCACTATATAATTATATTAATATTAATTATTTTAAATTGTATAAATTCATATAAGAAAATTTTTATTATCAAGAATTTTATGAAATTATATATTATTATTAAATTATATGTAATAATTATTATTTTAAATTATACAAATTCATAAACTATAATCATATTAGTTATAATAATTTTAAATTTTATTAAATCATATATTTAATTAAATCATATTAGTTATAATCATATATTATGATTTGAGTAAATTCATATAAGAATATTAATTATTAAGAATTTTATTAAATAATATATTTTAATTATATTATATTTAATAATAATTATGTTATTTTATATTTTACAGTATCATATTTAATAATATGGTTTGAGTAAATTCATATAAGAATATTAATTATTAAGAATTTTATTAAATTATATATTTTAATTAAAATATATTTATAATAATTATGTTTAAATATGATTAAATTATTTATTATTGATATTAATCTTATTAAAATTTAAATAAAATAATTTACCAAAACAAATTTCTGCTAATTATTAAGAATTTTATTAAATTATATATTTTAATTAAAATATATTAAATAATAATTATGTTTAAATATGATTAAATTATTTATTTTTGATAATAAATAATCTTATTAAAATTTAAATAACAATAACAATAATCATTTACCAAAACAAATTTATGCTAAGGGTATTCTGGTCATTTTAGTTTTCTCCATTATGCTATTACACCTCTATTACATTCAACCAAACACAGTTTTACTATTACGCCTCTATTCCATTACATTCAACCAAACAGTTGATTTGCTATTACACCTCTATTCCATTACACCTCTAATCCAACCCAATACACCGCTAATCCAATACAGCGAACCAAACGTAATGTAAGTGTTTGCAAACTTCACTTAACATTATTAGGTTACGTTTGGTTCGCTGTATTGGATTAGCGGTGTATTGGGTTGGATTAGAGGTGTAATGGAATAGAGGTGTAATAGCAAATCAACTGTTTGGTTGAATGTAATGGAATAGAGGCGTAATAGTAAAACTGTGTTTGGTTGAATGTAATAGAGGTGTAATAGCATAATGGAGAAAACTAAAATGACCAGAATACCCTTAGCATAAATTTGTTTTGGTAAATGATTATTGTTATTGTTATTTAAATTTTAATAAGATTATTTATTATCAAAAATAAATAATTTAATCATATTTAAACATAATTATTATTTAATATATTTTAATTAAAATATATAATTTAATAAAATTCTTAATAATTAGCAGAAATTTGTTTTGGTAAATTATTTTATTTAAATTTTAATAAGATTAATATCAATAATAAATAATTTAATCATATTTAAACATAATTATTATAAATATATTTTAATTAAAATATATAATTTAATAAAATTCTTAATAATTAATATTCTTATATGAATTTACTCAAACCATATTATTAAATATGATACTGTAAAATATAAAATAACATAATTATTATTAAATATAATATAATTAAAATATATTATTTAATAAAATTCTTAATAATTAATATTCTTATATGAATTTACTCAAATCATAATATATGATTATAACTAATATGATTTAATTAAATATATGATTTAATAAAATTTAAAATTATTATAACTAATATGATTATAGTTTATGAATTTGTATAATTTAAAATAATAATTATTACATATAATTTAATAATAATATATAATTTCATAAAATTCTTGATAATAAAAATTTTCTTATATGAATTTATACAATTTAAAATAATTAATATTAATATAATTATATAGTGATATATAATTTCATAAAATTCTTAATAATAAAATGTTCTTATATGAATTTACTAAAATCAATATATAACTTGAGAATTATATTATGCATAAACATAATTAACTTATATTAAGAAAAGGTTAGATGAAAATGAAATTGTACATTAAAATCCATATGTTATATAGTTTTACAACATCAAAAAGTTTGAACATTGATATTTAATGGTAAGAAAGAAATCTCCTAACCCATTCCAATCGGGCAACTGAAGGTAAACTAAAGAAAACGATCATTTGAGTTGGATGGTCGGGAATTTTACTCAATGCATCATATCGTTGATCGTCGGTTAAACCTTCAATTGACCATAAGGCTGAATATAAATTTGAAGCTCTCTCTTCCATATGTTGTTCTGACTTCTGCTGAACTACCACCTCGGAGGCAAAACTCCTACTGATTTGATCGCCAACGGCCTGGATTTTCTCCCCGAACAAAGTGGCAGCCTCATTAAATGAAGAAAACATATTATCACGAGCATCAGATTTCTTCTTTCTCTTGTTTGAAGATGAGGAACCCCCTTGGTCTCGATCTCCTCGTGGATCCGTACCAGAAACATCCATGTCATCTAAAGAGACGTCAGCTTCGCAGTCATAGAATGTGTTTCTCTCTTCATTCAGATCTGTAGTACGTTCATCATCAGCGTGTATTTCTTCAAGAACATCAGCAGCTGTTTGAGCATCTCTCCCAGTTGCTCGATCTCTTGCGTATATGGTAGTAAGCTGGTCATAGTAAGGGAAAGTACGAAATCTGAATTGGGCGGCTTCTTTGTGACTCTAAAAAAATGAGGAAATCATATTAGTCGTAAGTTTGGTAAAAATAATATAATAAAGACTTGAAATAATCTTACCTTTAAATAGGACTCCCAAACCGCATCTTCAGCAACAACGAGCTGCCTATGCTCGTCCCAACCAAAACCGCTATTGTTTTGGCCATTAAGCATGTCGTAGACAATTGACCACTCCCTTTTAAGTAACCTAATCCTTGATTCAATATTAGGTTTCGCCTTCAACATTGCATTTGGTAAAACCGTTTGTAGCTTTCTTTCCAACTCGTTCAAATAACCGGCTTTGAACCCGGTATCAGCATTAAATGTTCCAACATTGTGCAGGTCCACCATGCTGGAAACTAATGCTGCATCTTCCTCGGGAACCCATTTTCTTTTGCTTCCTCGAGAAGCTTGAGCATTTGATTCTGGAACACCTGACATAATGATCTTAAGAACAAAAAAAAATAAATTATATTAATTACTATTTTAATATCATGATTCAAAAGGTCAACACTTTATAAAATCTAGTAATTAAGTTGAATATTTGCAAGTATCAAAAGTTCCATAGCACAAAAAATTTAAAATTATAACACAAGCTGAATTAGAAGAAATTATATTATAATTTCTGTATTTTAGTACAATACAAAAATAAATACAAAAGTTTCACAAAAGTTTCACAAACTAATTTCTAGATGCTTGCCATTCATCGAACATTTGGTTGGCTAGTTCCATCCTCCAAGTAGCCCAAGCATCCGATGGATGAATATTTGTGATATTCGGTTCATCGTCATCCACCACATTAATTGTAGGTAATCCTTCTCCCACCTCCGCTTCAATGGGATCACTACTCATATGGGTTCGAATAAAATTATGAAGCAAACAACATGCAATAATAATTCTATTGTGCACCCTTACAGGATAGAACGATGGACTCCTAAGTATTCCCCATCTAAGTTTTAATAAGCCAAAGCATCTTTCAATGACATTACGTGCTGAGGCATGTTTCATATTAAAAAACTCTTGCGGAGAACTTGGCTGATAACCCTGACGCCACTCGTTCAAATGATATCGTTGTCCTCTAAATGGTGCAAGAAATCCCTCACAATTTGTGTATCCAGCATCAACTAGATAATAACAACCTATAGGATAAGTTTCATATTAAAAAATGATTAATTCAGCACACAAAGTGTGATCTTAATGAATAAATCAAAGTCCTATAACTATACACTTTACCATGAGGAACTTTTAATCCATGTCTTCTACTAATGGCATCTCGAAGAACTCGTCCATCAGCAACTGAACCTTCCCAACCAGGAAGAACATAAACAAATTGCATCTCAGGTGTACAAACACCTAGCATATTTGTTGCTATGTCACCTTTTCGCGTCCGATATCTAGGTTTATCAACTGTTGGAACCCTAATCTTGATGTGGGTTCCATCAAGAGCACCTAAGCAATTCTATATCACATGATATAAAACCTTGAGTTAGAATACTAATTTAAATCTAAATCAAGTAAATGTTGTTGAAGCTATATATAAAACTTAGTCCTATACCTTAAACCATTTCCACCTTGTGTCAGAAGAATCGGCTGTAATTGGCTCCGGGTTTTTAAATAACACATCTTGCAAGCGTATGACAGCATTTAAAACACTATGAAATGCTCTGCTAACAGTTTCCCCGGACCTTCTAAAGTGATGCTTGATAACTCGATTTTTCAGGTGATGGGAGATGATATGTAAAAACATTGCTACTTGCTCGTCAACAAGCATGAACCTTGTCGACTTCAATCCCCCTATCGATTCTAACATCTCACATAATTTAAAAAAGGCAGCTCTATTCATCCTAACTTGTTCAATACAGGTCTCGTCACTAGCATATACAAGCCTATTCACATAATCCCGTTTTGCATAAAAATCTACGGTATAGGACCTAATCCTTGGTCTATGTAGGCTAAGGCTGGCACCCATTCTAAATAAGAACCAAACCGCGATTCTACAGATTTCCAACCATATTGTCACAGCAATACTAATTCTTTTACGCCTCACACTTTGTGCAATTAAAGGCAGACGAGCCATTACTGCAACATTTTAAAATTAGAACACACTATCAAAGAATTGAAGTTGCAATTACACATTATCGAATAAAAATAAACAGCACAAATTTAGAACACACGAAGCAAAAAATTAGACGACTAAATGATATCGTTGCAACTTTAATTTCATTTCTTTATCAATCACCCAAATAATAATGAAAGAGTATATTTAATTACTGATGATTAGTTTAATTAAGGTTTTATAACTTTTATAACATTTTAAATGGTAATTTCATTTTGTAAAAATATAATTAACTTTGAAGAGGACTTATTTTTTACAAGAATTGTTACTTAGCTGTCTAGTATCAAGTTTAAAATACATGTTTAGCATTTTTTCATCAAAAAATTATTATTATTAAAATTTCAGAATTCTATAGAATTTATTAATTTAACAGCCAAATTTGACTTTTTAAGTAAAATTTGTATAATTTTATTTATCATAATATATATACGTTAATTTTAAAAACTTCCTTACACTTTCACAATTATAATTTTAAAATAGAAGCAGGGGAAACTTTTCTGCTGATAAAAGATCAACTTAAAATGTAATTTCTCTAAAATAACACAGAGACTACTGCGACCAAGTTAACAAACATCAAAGTATGCATGAAAATAAATACTAATAAGAAGATTAGTATATGGGCTCAATTAATATATTCAAAATTTACACAGTAAAGAATATCAGTAAAAATAAACATCATTTAGTTGTATAGCATAGCATAGAAATCATGAACAATAGCATAAAGCATTTAAAAGTGACTCATTTATCTACCCGGTGCAGGGAAAGCTTCAAACAGAAACAGTACATATAAATACATAAGAAATGAATTTTCACGTGACAATGAACATTCAAATGTTATTTTACTCCTCCTTAATGACTACAAGTTTACAAAGCTAAATATCAAATACTGTGCCATCGAGAAACAAGTAATGAGCAATACAAAGGCTGTAATGAGCAATACAAACATACAAACAAAACCATAAATACCAATGGAAAACTAACCTGTAATGAGCAAATCGGGGACGACTGCGATGAAGAAGTGTTGGAAGAAAGAACCTGTAATGATAAAAGGGAAATCGATTAAGTGTTGAGAGACAGCAAAAATCAATAAAGAGGATACTTGTTTGTTGAATTTAATCATTTAATAATTCCAACATTAAATCTGTTTTTTGAAGTTAAAATATTCAACTGAAACCAAGATTGACTATCTATGCTACCCTAAAACAAATAAAAATGCATAAACATAGGGTGAGGTCGACATGTAAATGAAATGCCTGATGAACCAGATGCTGGAATCTGGAGTTCATTACTCAGTTCCTGTAAAACTTTTAATGCACTGGATATTGGAGCTAAAGTTGCTGAAAAGTTGTTCGAATTGGAGCAAGGAATGAAAAATTGATTTTTATTACCATAAACAAAACAATATATAATTTTTATAGACAATTCTTTCTACCATAATGACATGATATCTCCAAAGTAGATCAACCAATTCCAACACATAAAAGAAAAGGGATATTTCGACCAAATCAAAGCAATAAGGAACAAGAAAGAGGTGGAGCTAAATGGTGGCAGGGGGCCTTGGCCCCCCAAAATTTTGGAAAAATATTTTTTCTATTGAAATTTTTAAAAAAATTTAATTAAACTCTTTTAGATTAATGAGAGTTTTTAAAATTTTCTCATTAAACTCCTAAGCCCCAAAATTTAATCCCAAGATCTGCCATGGTTAGTATCTATAATTTAGGCCCTTTCATCAGTCGAACCATTAGCGTGAATGTTAAATATCAGCTCAACTCAAATCTAACATGAAGCATATTGGCATATTTAAAACACGTGAATCAAATTGAAAAAATTTGTGTAACTACTACATAATCAACTAATAAATAAACCTCTTGGCACTATCTTCTTTATTAACACATAAAATCCATTCATGTAATAAGTACATGAACTTATAATTTAATCCACATATTCTAAATATGCTCCATATTAGATCCAAATTGGCCTTTAATGCCTAAATTGACTGCTAGATTGATAGAAAGATATGATTGATACAATATTGATAGTTTAAAAACTCAATTAGAACATTTTCAACAATAAGAACCAACTTATAATATAAGCAATCATTTAAGAACGTTTGGTGCAATTAACCCACATTAAGCCGGCCAACATGACTGCCATATGTTTAGCAACTTATGTCTGATCAAAGTGTTTCATTCTTCAACACCAGGTGACAGATAAGACTTTCGAAACAAAACTTCGATGGGGAGTCCCTTTAACAGCTGAACATCTAAGGTACATATAATCTGGCTACTAACAAAGAACTATCACATGCAAATATCCTAAAACAATACGAGACTTTTCCTACAAAATGTTCTTATTATTTTCCATTTACTCAATGGCAGCTACTTGGCTGATGATCACTATAAGAGACCTGTGATTATTTATGATTATCCAAAAGCAGTTAAGCCATTTTATGTACGCTTGAATGATGATGGAAAAACAGTGGCCGCTTTTGATATGGTTGTACCCAAGGTAAAGCCTAAAACTTGAAACAAATATATTGAAACAGTGGGTGGTTTTGAGTTGGTTATGAAAGATGGATAAATGGTAATGCAGATGGGAACAGTGATTACGGGTAGCCAAAGTGAAGAGCGGCTTGACATGCTAAGTGCAAGGTAATGTCAAAACAACTCGAACTCAAAATGACTTGTACCAGAAATGGTCTGAAATGATTCAAACCCATAACGATCCGATCTGAAAAATCCAAATCTCAAATGTGAATGAACCGACCTAAAACTACTTGAACCCAAAACAACCTGATCTAAACTCTAGGTTTATCTCAATTCTTCTAATGATCACTTTAAAGCCATCTTAATTTGGGTCTATTCTTGAGGACTGAACTATTCTCAATACTATCCTTATTGATACCAAAGCCTATTTTCCTTGTTTGCTATGGTTTTCTGATTTCAGAATGAAGGAATTTGACTTGTCAAGAGATCAGTACGAATGGTACCAAGATCTTCGCAAGCATGGAACAGTCAAGCACTCTGGGTTTAGACTAGGGTTCGATCTTATGGTTCTTCTTATGACTGGCCTCACTGATGTCAGAGATGTAGTTCCTTTTCCCCGAACTCATGGCAAAGCCAACAACTAAGAAACTGTCTATAAAGTTCATAAAAATAGAGAGATCATAGTTTCAACTTGGTTGTGTTTCAGATACAGAGAAACTCGTGTAAAAAGATATTCTAAATGCAATACATCTTAATCTTATAGCTAAAGATGCTTTAAACAAACTGGCTATGGATGAACTATCACCAATTCACCATTGTTGTACAAAATGAAGTGCCATTAAATCAAATGGAAAGATAAATGGAGTTCAAAAAATCATTTTCACCTGCTCAATATCACAAATGCCTTCTCTATTGTGGACTACCAGCTGAACCCGAAAAACAAGCAAGAAGTTCAGATAAATACACATAGATAAAAATAAAAATAAAACCCAGTAACATCAAAGCTATCCCAACACTAAATTCACTGTGTTCATAATCACATAAGCAAAATTAACAAAAAAAACAATGAAACAGAGAAGAAAGAAAAAAACGGAGGAAAAAAAAAAGCCAAAGGACTGAATGAAACGGGAGAATACCTTGATTGAGAGGATCAAAGAAGGGAAATTAGTGGTAGATCCTTCGATGTAATTCAATCCAGATGAAGAGAAAGGACGGCGAAAATGATTAGGGAGAGGGTCGGGTAGGGAGGGAGGGTAAAACAGGGAGATGGGGAGGGAGGCCGGAAGTAATAGCTAATACACCGAAAAGGGAAGGGATTGGAAAACACGGGAATTTGGGGATTAGGGGCGTAACCGATTACGCGCGTAATACCTATTACAGCGAACCAAACGCCGGAATAGGGGCGTAATGTAATACGCACGTAATCGGGGCGTAATGGATTGGGTATTACGGCGAACCAAACAAGGTGTTACAGTATAGCAGAGTACAAAGATCTAGAATAGCAGATGTGTGAGCCCTCAGAATCAGTGCATAAACCATTTCCACAAGTGGAAGAGGTTGCAAGTTGTGGTGAAAAATGAAGTGGGCAAGCTGGTACAAGTCGCCATGTTTTGGAGATTGAAAATCTTACTGCTTTCAGTCGGTACTGATACTATTCTAAAGCTCACAAACAAAGTAGCTATAGATCAGCCCAGGACGACCCATTGCCTAAATGACACCATAATCCATTTTCACCACAGTAGGTTTTGATATGCTGACGTGATCACCCTTGATTGTGCTTATATGTATGTACATATATACGTTGTTCTATGGTTCTACCCTCGCTTTTTCTGATTGTCTGAAGATATCTTCAATTTCAGAAATTGAGTATGTTCAAGCAACTTAATTCTTAAGAAAGGCTTATGATAGTAGTAGGTGTTCTTGTGAGTCCGATTCAACTTAATGCAATTTGTGTATTTTCCTTTTCTAAAACTTCATCTCAAGTTGAATTTTACAAAAAAATCTAATCCATAAATTAAATAGTCTAACAGCTTTTTTGGATGTCTAATTACCTCCATAAAAGGTTTTTCCCGCAATAATCATCTCTAGATAATATTGACATTGTTGCACCAATTAAAAATAAATAAATTACACCCAAAGTTATTAAATTATTAATAAATTTATGTTTTAGTCACTCAACTTTAAAAAGTTACAAAATGGTCAGTGAACTATTCAACAGATTTTATTTAAGTCATTGGACTATTAAAATTTTTTTTAAAGAAAGTCTGACTAGTGAGCTCCAAGTGACGATTCGACAACTGGTATGATGGATCAATATCCATCAATGAGTAGAAGAACATATCTCGTAACCAAGTTGATTTGACAGTCAATATCGAAGATTAAAGAAAAAAGTTATTTGAATTTTGGTTCGTAGATTTGTAGCGTTCAAATTTATTTCATAAAAAACTGAACTGTAAAAGAAAAGGGAAGAAGAGATTTCAATTGATGCAGGTAGTGAAAACAAATAAGGTCATACAACAACGATTTAATAGTCTAATGGCTTAAATGAAAACTTTTTAATAGTTCACTAACTATTTTATAATTGTTTAAAATTAAATGATCAAAACGTAAACTTACAATTAATTTAGTAACATTAAGAGTAGTTTACCTTAATGTTTTTCTCACTTTTAACTTTCTATGTATTTTATAAAAGTACATATATATTATATAATAAATTTAAATTTAAATATTATAAAAAATAAATAAATTATAGGTTATGCGGAGCTTGTTGTTTTTTTGTGAGTAAATATATGATTTAATTGTTTATTAAAGGATTCTTTTAAGTATTTTAATTTTTATTTTATAAAAAAAGCATCCAAGCATGAATAATATATTTTTAATCAAGAATAGGTTATTACAGCTATCAATAAGAAGTTAATGGAAGTTTTATTTTCCAATAAGTTTGGGCCATTTCTTGCGCAAGCAATAACAACAGGTTGGAGGGAACTTGTAAGAGAAGTTATCATTGTGATAGATTGAATAAAAATAAGTTGAAGCAATATGTGTTTTCTATCAGTTAGCTTTGTACTACTGTTGTGACTTATCTTGTACTCTTGCCATTGCTTTTTTAGTTGATAGTTTGCCATACTGTTCTTTCCTTTTCTATAATAAAGTTTTTTATTGACAAAAATATCATGTGGATTTAAACTAATTATGTTGTTTTCTCTATAAGACTTGATTGAACAAGAGCATTAACAAGTATCACTTTTTTTTCTTTTTTCTTTTTTTATCATCGCTATTTGTAGCTTGATTTTTCAATTTTATTTTCATCCTTAACTTCACAGCTTTAAGTTCTTGATGGGTTGGTTTATGATTGGATAAATTATAAAAATGGTCACTCAATTATGTTTTTCAATCTATTTTATCATCCACTTATGTATTTTTCGATTTAAGCACTAAACTTTTTAAATTATTTTTATTAGTTTAATAGTAAAATTAATCCTCTAATATTTACATATTCTTTCATTTGATCATAAATATAAAAACTTCAACATATTTATCTCTCAATAATTATAAAATTTATCATTTTAAATGGATCATCAAAATAAAATCAATGATATAATTAGAAGACATTTTTGTAACTTACCTTATTTTTTATCTGAAAATATATATTTAATCTTTTAAATAACTCTTCCAAAATCAAATGACAACATCTGCCACTAGAAACAAAAATTATAAAAATCATCATAAGCGTAATAATGCAAATCAAGTAATTAAAATAATAACATTATAGTAAAATAATAGGTTAAAAGTAAACTTTATTATTAGTTATTAAACTATAGGTAAATTTTTTTTGGTCACTTACTTAAAAAACTTACAATTTGATTACTAATATTTTTAAAATTTGTTTTTTGTCATCCTATGTGTCACTTTTTTAGTTGCTATAATAATAAATTTAATTATCAAAGTTATATTTTCTATCAAATTGACCCTCATTCTATATAAAAAAAATATAAAAACTCAAAATTATTTTTTTTAAATTCTATATAAGAATTCTAGAAAATAAAATCTCTTAAATGTTGTTGTTGAAGAATATTAATTAATATGTATGAGAAAAAAAGAATCCAATAACAAATTAAAATAAAACAAAAAAAAAGTTAGACCGTTTTATGTTTCCTCGAAAAACATTTTCCTGCTTTTACGGTGTTTCCTTCGATTTCACTGTAAATTTTCTTCTTTTCTTTTTCTTGAAAAAAATAGAATCCATGGGTTTTCTGGTAGAAATCAAAATGGTGCAGAGCTCTTGCCGTTATTGAGATAATTCCCATTTTTCCTGCCTAATATTTTTCTTAAACAATATCAAATCATTTTGCTTGGTTTTCTCTTTGTATAAAGATGGAATTACTAATTGAACAAAACTGTGAACATCTAGTTTAATTCATTATTGGAATTTGAAAATTATCCAGGATTATGTATATAAAGCTTTTAAATTTTATTAATTGTTTGAAGTTGGAATTTTTTCGTTTCAAATTAGCTCGATTTGAATTCATAATTTACAAAAATATCTTTTTTGTGCCAGTATTAATCACTCTTAGCTTGGTTTCATTATCATCATTGTTGTGTACATAGTCTCTGTTGGCTTTTGTATTTAATTTGTTTGTCTACTTCCCACTAAAACCCAAGCTTTTTCTGGCGTCTATTGTAGGTTTTACAGACGCTGCTGTTTCGTTTCCATTTATCTTCGCAGGGTCTTAAGTTGATTTTTTTTTAATTAAGCAGCGTTGGTTTGGGTTTTATGCCTTTCTTTGTTTCTTTATTTTTAATTTTTTTTCTGGGTTTGGGATTAAAATATGAAAATGATAATCTAAATTTTGAAAATGAAAATTATTTTAACTCAAGATGAAGGTAAAGTTAGATACATGAAGAGGCAAATCATTTCAAAATGATGCCAGTATTTGGAAGTGGAAAGGGATATGCTTAAAATGATACTTAGAGCATAAATTTCTCGCTTTAGAGCATAAATTTCTCGCCATAGGTTGATTTAACAATGCCCAATTTGCACCACATATAACAACATTTAT